>NC_090738.1:122139557-122169557 GCF_036898095.1 Palaemon carinicauda | reverse complement strand
AAGCAGAATACTCAGTCAGACTGCGCCCTTGTGGTAACCATGGCACATGCTTCAGGTAAGTCCTTGGTCATCTGATCAGCACTTTGGTGCCTGTCAAGGGTCGAGACCTTAAATCTGGAGCCTCCTTGGGATATTGCCAGGTGGACCTAGATCAATTTGAGAATCAGATCTGTGGATATGTCAACTCTCTGGTTTCCAGTTGGTCTAACAAGATCCTAACCCCAAACTTTTGAGGCACCGAAGGTTCTACGTGCCTGAGTATTATGCGTCGTCAACTCTTCAGGTTGGTCCTCAAGTGTTTGCACTGATGGGGAGAAATCTTTTGGAGAGACTCAGATCAGAAACCATGTCCTCTCCCAATCTTACCGGTTCTGAAAGGGAGACAGACAAAAGGTAGGAGGGGACACTTATGTAGGAATTCCCCCTCTCCTGCTGTCCTAAGTATGGGGATGCCTGGCATGCTTTTGGTTAACTCAACAGAGAAATGGAGCCAAGTCTTAGGTCGAGAATTTTAGTAGAGATTAGTATTTTAAAAACCGAGTCCTTTAAACTTAACTCCCAATCTTGAGCCGAAGGCCTTGTCCACGTTAGTATAGCTTGTGAAAATATATATTACCTCTAAAATCAGAAAAATTGTAATATACGTAATGAAAAGAAAGGACATTGAATGTACAGGACTCGGTAGAGAACGTTCCAGTTCGGGTGAATGGCGAAAGAGTTTTTTTTAGGTGCCTCAGTGCACTGCTGATTATGTTTTTGTGTATGTGCATGAAAAAGAAAATTTTATAGAATTTATACTGCAGAGAGAACTAACCCACAATTCACACATTCTTCTCCATCAACAGCTCATTTTGCTCACTCATGCTGTTATTGAATAATTTATTAGCGTGACGGATCTTTGAGCTGTGTCGATAAGCATGATTTAGGTAAATATCTTATCAGCTTTATGTAAAACAAATTCTTATCTAATCATACTATTAGTAATCATTGAATGCCAACGGGTTTTCCATAACACTCAATATATTTTTATATATAGTTTTTAATGATTCGTAATATGCAATTGTTTTTATATTTTTAAGAGCTTTTCGGATTTTAGGAAATCCCTCTTACTTGAATAACCTCTCTTCAATTAGCAATATCTCCCTTTTAATTTTTTCAACAGAAGAATCAAACTAATTACGAAAGGAACCTTTAGCACCTTTAGACGTGAAATCACCTCATTCAATTATGAATACCTCAGAAGTATAAATTTAATCATAGCATACGTCATAATAAGATAAGTAAAATAACTATGTTTATCAGACGTGTTCTATAAAATATAATATCTTTATCTACATTGGTCGAGTAATTGCCTTTGTCTAGAGCATATAATTTTTTTTTTTTTTTGACAGATTACCATCTGAGCACAGCATGAACTTAAAGTGACCAGGTTTAATAATTGATTTGAACTTACAAATAGCTACACAAACAAGCACCCAAAGTAGTGCATTGCTGATCCAGAGGTTATTTAAAAGTATATACTGTACAGATAAAGATATACATATAAGTATACAGATAGATGGGTATGATTACTTGTAACTCACTTCCATCATGACTTCTTCTACTCTTGCCTCCCGATCTCTAGAGGATATACCACTGTCCATTCTGAGGTTTGCCTGTGGGTGAGAAGAACATTATAGGTTTGAATGAATGCTTGACAAAACCCCAAATGACAAAACCCCAAATGAAAATAACCCTAAATGACGAAAAACCCCAAACGACCAAACCCCAAATGACAAAAATCCCAAATGACTAAACCCCAAATGATGAAACCCCAAATGACAAAAACCCTAAATGACAAAACCCAAATGACAAAAAACCCAAATTACTAAACCCAAAATGATAAAACCCAAAATGACAAAACCCCAAATGACATTAACCCCAAATGACAAAAACCCCAAATTACAAAACCCCAAATTACAAAACCCCAAATGATAAAACCCAAAATGACAAAACCCCAAATGACATTAACCCCAAATGACAAAAACCCCAAATGACAAAACCCCAAATGACAAAAATCCCAAATGACTAAACCCCAAATGATAAAACCCAAAATGACAAAAACCCTAAATGACAAAAACCCAAATGACATTAACCCCAAATGACAAAAACCCCAAATGACAAAAACCCCAAATTACAAAAACCCCTAATTAAAAAAAACCCAAATGACTAAACTCCAAATGATAAAACCCAAAATGACAAAAACCCTAAATGACAAAGCCCCAACTGACAAAAACTCCAATTTACAAAACCCCAAATGACTAAACCCCAAATGATAAAACCCAAAATGACAAAAACCCCAATTTACAAAAACCTTGGAGAAATTTAATCCTCAAAATGGAGTCTTTGCATATCTACCCTTTGGAATGTATTTGTAATTAGTGTAGAATTGGGACTATTTTAAAGAATAGGTATTGGTATGAAAATCATGAAATGAATAAACAATCGTTGGTTCTGATGTATTTTACAAGGTGATTAAGGAATATACTTAATATCATTGTTACGCATTTGAACTTTTTTTGCCTTATTATTTTCATGTTTTACTTTTACTTACTCAAATTATGATACTTTTCTACTGAAATAATTAATAATGATAATGACAATAATAATAATAATAACTTTCAAAAAGTTGTATCATTAAAAGTTTGAACCTTTTCCTAAAACAAGTGGTGATGAAAATGACATTTTTTTTTTTATCATAAAAAAAAAATCGATTTTTTTTATTATGATTTTCCTTATCTCCTTCATTTAAACGGAACCCCAAAAACTCATGATCTCAAACCATCGGTAAATGACCTCAAACCTTAACATCACGTGACCTTGTTTCCCTCACCTGGAAGGTCAGTTGTTCCTTGACCGTCAGAGTCCCGACGAAGAGGTCCTCCTGCTGCACGTAAGCGGAACTGCTCGTTAGCAGATTCGGGGTCACCCGTTGCCCGTTGACGTACAGCTTACCTGTGTTCAGTGAATGATTTCAATTGTTAGTTTATCATTCATTGGATAGATGGAATATTGAAGATTAATTGAATAAGATCTATTCTAATGTTGTTACTGTCCTTAAAATATTTTATTTTCGTTGATCATTACTTTTCTTGTAGTTTATTTA
Source organism: Palaemon carinicauda (assembly GCF_036898095.1). NCBI lineage: Eukaryota > Metazoa > Arthropoda > Malacostraca > Decapoda > Palaemonidae > Palaemon > Palaemon carinicauda. The sequence goes on along the minus strand of NC_090738.1, from coordinate 122,166,412 downwards.
TTTCCTCATTTCCTTTCCTCACTAAGCTATTTGTTTGTGAGCGACTGTACATCAAAACTGTATCGATTTTGACCAGATTTGGTAGCCATGTTGGCTATGACACAAGGATGAATCCGTAACAATTTGGATAAAGTACAACTAAGCACAAGTGCGCAGAAGTATTTTGAATATAATCGCAATGTTAAGAAAATGGCAAATATTATATTAGTTTATTTTTTGTTTGTGGACAACATTACGCAAATATTACCGAATCAATTTCAACGAAACTTGGTGGACAGATGGCGTATGACCCAAAGACAATTCTATCAGATTTTGAAGAAAATACATCGAAGCATACGTAAAGAGTGGTGTTAAAAGCAAAATAAGACTGCTTGGCGTGGCGAAGGCATGCTCTCTACTGAACGCCCCTCTAGGTACTTAAGTAATCATGTAAAGATTCAATACCCGAATAACTTTAATTCTTTCCATAGAGAATTACTAAATACAGTAGATATATGTATTTATGCCGATATAATATTAATATAGAGTTCAACAAATTAACTTTTTACATTTATCTTTCTTTTGCCTAATGTAATTATGTAGTTTTAATACCTGAATAGCTATTTTAATATAAAGATATGCCTAATGCGTGTATATATATATATATATATATATATATATATGCATCTATATGTATATATATATATATATATATATATATATATATATATATATATATGTATATATGTATATATACAGATATATGTATATATATATATATATATATATATATATATATATATATATATATATATATGTTTAGTATATATGTTTAGTATTTTTAAATTTATATATTTACACACACACACACACACACACACATATATATATATATATATATATATATATATATATATATATATATATATATACATATATATAAATTTATATATTTACACACACACACACACACACACACATATATATATATATATATATATATATATATAATATATATATATATATATATATTCATGGCAGTGTTAAACTGTCATAACTGTTAACATTCTACCTTTGATTTTGAGTGTCTGATCGCTCCTGAAGGTGAGAGAGTTCAAGAGTGTCGTTTTACCTGCACCAGAGGCTCCCATAATTGCCAAAAGCTCACCTGGCCTGCAAACACCTGTCACTGATGAAGGAAAACATTTCATATAAGAATTTTCCTGGAATATATTTGACTTAAAGGGTCTCTCTGTGTGTGCTTGCCCTCATAATATGTAAAAACCTGATTATCAAAATAGGAAGTATTCTATGCTTGAAAGAACGTTCACATATCCTAAGATATTGCTTTTCAAAACTGATCAGCTGGATGAGACTAAGATTATTTAAGTTTCAAAGCAAAACATATATTTTGAACATTATTCTTAAAGCTTTCTTAACCATAGTCAATAAACTGGGTTATTTTTTCTGCTTTTCCAACTAAGGTTGTTGTTTAGTTAGTAATAATAATAATAATAACAATAATAATAATAATAATAATAATAATAATAATAATTATAATAATGAAAAAAGGATAATGATAATTATAATAATGAAAAAAGGATAATAATGATTATAATAATGAAAAAAGGATAATAATAATAATAATAATAATAATAATAATAATAATGAAAACAAAATCATTGAAGATAAAGATACCATTTCTTAATATATGCTTCTCGGAGATTTGAGATCGCTTGCAGCATCCTTGCAAAACAGGGGCGTAGACGTTCAGGTTTTCCCAGGAGTATGTCAAACCCTCTCCTTTAATCCTTTGGGCTTCGATTGGCACTGACGTCTCAGCATCCTGCGGGAGAAGATGAAGAAGAAGTAGAAGAGTTTAGTCGGAGTGTAAACTTAAGTACAATCTTCTTCTTTCCAACAGTAGGAAGGAAGAAGCCCTCAGTAAGAGAATGATAAAATTGATTCTATGTGATGTCGAATAAAGTAATAAGGCCTTTGCAATACAACATATTATTATTATTATTATTATTATTATTATTATTATTATTATTATTAGTATTATTATTATTATTAGCTAAGCTACAACTTTAGTTGGATAAGCAAGATGCTGTAAGCCCAAGGTCTCCAACAGGGAAAAATAGCCTTGTCAGGAAAGGAAATAAGGAAATAAATAAACGACATAAGAAGTAATGAACAATTAAAACCGAATATTTTAAAAACACCAACAACATTGAAACAGATATTTCATATATAAACTATAAAAAGACTAATGTCATCTTGAAAAAACAGAATATCTTGTGGAGTCGACAAGATTGAAGTTTTAAGAGGTCTTGCTTACTTAAAGTGTTTTTAAAAGACATTTCTGATTCTCTGTTTAATTAGTAGATACTTAATTTTCTCTTGATTGCTAAATAGAAATTTATAATTTTTTAGAAATATTTTAATAAATATTTTGTTCCTAATTAATTTTCTATTTATTACCCTTTGAACATAATGTAAAGATGACAGCGGCATGAGACCGAGTTTTCCGAGACAGACTTTTCTGAGATAGAGTTTTCTGAGTTCGAGTTTTCTTTTGCTGAGATCGAGTTTTCAGAGATCGAGGGTTCTGAGACAGTTTTCTGAGACAGAGTTTTCCTAGATCGAGTTTTCCGAGACCGAATTTTCCGAGACAGAATTCTCTGAGACTGAGTTTTCCGAGACCAAATTTTCCGAGACCGAGTTCTCTGAGACCAAATTTTCTGATAACAGTTTTCCAAGACAGAGTTTTCCGAGACCAAGTTGTCTGAGACTGAGTTTTTCGAGACATAATACCCTGAAACCGAGTTTTCCGAGACCAAGATCTCTGAGACCGTATTTTCTGAGACCAAGTTTTCCGACAACGAGTTTTCCGAGACCAAGTTTTTTGAGATCGAGTTTTTCGAGACAGAATTCTCTGAGACCGAGTTTCCTGAGATCGAGATCTCTGAGATCGAGATCTCTGAGATCGAATTTTCTGAGATCGAGTTTTCCGAGACCGAGTTTTCCGAGACCTCTGAGATCGAATTTTCTGAGATCGAGTTTTCCGAGACCAAGTTTTCTGAGATCGAGTTTTCCGAGACTAAGTTTTCTGAGATCGAGTTTTTCGAGACAGAATTCTCTGAGACCGAGTTTCCTGAGATCGAGATCTCTGAGATCGAATTTTCTGAGATCGAGTTTTCCGAGACCGAGTTTTCCGAGACCTCTGAGATCGAATTTTCTGAGATCGAGTTTTCCGAGACCGAGTTTTCCGAGACCAAGTTCTCTGAGACCGAGTTTTTCGAGACAGAATTCTCTGAGACCGAGTTTTCCGAGACTGAGATCTCTGAGACCGAATTTTCTGAGGCCGAGTTTTCAGACACCGAGTTTTCCGAGACCAAGTTTTCTGAGACCAAGTTTTTCAAGACAGAAATCTCTGAGACCGAGTTTCCTGAGATCGAGATCTCTGAGATCGAATTTTCTGAGATCGAGTTTTCCGAGACTAAGTTTTCCGAGACCAAGTTCTCTGAGACCGAGTTTTTCAAGACAGAATTCTCTGAGACCGAGTTTTCCGCGACTGAGATCTCTGAGACCGAATTTTCTGAGGCCGAGTTTTCAGACACCGAGTTTTCCGAGACCAAGTTTTCTGAGACCAAGTTTTTCAAGACAGAAATCTCTGAGACAGAGTTTTCTGAGACAGAGATCTCTGAGACCGAATTTTCTGAGACCGAGTTTTCCGCGACCAAGTTTTCTGAGACCGAGTTTTTCAAGACAGAATTCTCTGAGACCAAGTTTTTGAGACCAAGATTTCTGAGACCGAATTTTCTGAGACCAAGTTTTCCGAGACCGAGTTTTCTGAGGCCAAGTTTTCTTAGACCGAGTTTTTCAAGACAGAATTCTCTGAGATCGAGTTTTCCGAGACCGAGTTTTCTGAAACCAAGTTTTCTGAAACCAAGTTTTTCGAGACAGAATTCTCTGAGACCCAGTTTTTGAGACCATGATCTCTGAGACCGAATTTTCTGAGACCGAGTTTTCCGAGACCAAGTTTTCTGAGACCATGTTTTTCGAGACAGAATTTTCTGAGACCGAGTTTTTGAGACCAAGATCTCTGAGATCGAATATTCTGAGATCGAGTTTTCTGGCACTGAGTTTTCCGAGACCAAGTTTTCTGAGACTGAGTTTTCTGGGATCGAGATTTCTGAGACCGAATTTTCTGAGACCGAGTTTTCCGAGACCGAGTTTTCTGAGACCAAGTTTTCTTAGACTGAGTTTTTCAAGACAGAATTCTCTCAGACTGAATTTTCTGAGATCGAGTTTTCCCAGAACGAGTTTTCCGAGACCGAGTTTTCTGAAACCAAGTTTTCTGAGACCAAGTTTTTCGAGACAGAATTCTCTGAGACCCAGTTTTAGAGACCAAGATCTCTGAGACCGGATTTTCTGAGACCGAGTTTTCCGAGACCGAGTTTTCCGAGACCAAGTTTTCTGACACCAAGTTTTTCGAGACAGAATTTTCTGAGACCGAGTTTTTGAGACCAAGATCTCTGAGATCGAATATTCCGAGATCGAGTTTTCTGGCACTGAGTTTTCCGAGACCAAGTTTTCTGAGACCGAGTTATCCGGGATCGAGATTTCTGAGACCGAATTTTTTGAGACCAAGTTTTCCGACACCGAGTTTTCCGAGACCAAGTTTTCGGAGACCAAGTTTTCTGAGACCAAGTTTTTCGAGACAGAATTCTCTGAGACTGAGTTTTCTGAGACCGAGATCCGAGACCGAATTTTCTGAGACCGAGTTTTCCGAGACTGAGTTTTCCGAGACCAAGTTTTCTTAAACCGAGTTTTTCGAGACAGAATTCTCTGAGACTGAGTTTTCTGAGACCGAGATCTCTGAGACCGAATTTTCTTAGACCGAGTTTTCCGACACCGAGTTCTCCGAGACCAAGTTTTCTTACACCAAGTTTTTTCGAGACAGAATTCTCTGAGACCAAGTTTTCTGAGACCGAGATCTCTGGGAACAAATTTTCTTAGACCGAGTTTTCAGAGACCGAGTTTTCCGAGACCAAGCCTTCCTAGAATGAGTTTTTCGAGACAGAAGTCTCTGACACTGAATTTACCGAGAACGAGATATCTGATACTGAATTTTCTGAGAATGAGATCTCTGAGACCGAGTTTTCCGAGACCGAGATCTCTGAGACCGAGTTTTCCGGGACCGAGTTTTCCGAAACCGAGTTTTCTGTCCACCGGACAGAATATACGTTTCAATATAAAACTGGGACAGCTAACTAGTTCATTCCCAGAAAGCTACGATTACATATATAATCTATCAGTCTACGATACACCTGCTCTTTCTATACACCTGCCATTTCTCTCCATATTGTACACCTGATCTAATAACTCACAAGCTGTTAGTGATCTTGGATAAGTTTCACAATTATCGTAATTAATGTTATCGGCGGCGTTATATACTAATCATTTTATTTCAATCATTTCATATAGAACAGAGTGAGTTGAAATGATTTTTTTCTTATTTTCTATAATTTTGCGTGATCTATAACCGGTCTATTTTGAAACATAGTTTACAAGGAGTTATTGTTATTATTACTACTATTATTTGCTAAGCTACAACCATATTTGGAAAAGCAGGACTCTATAAGCCCGGGGACCCCAACCGGGAAAATAGCCCAGTGAGGAAAGGAAACAAGGGCTAATAAGATATTTCAAGAAAAGTAACAGCATTAAAATAAACATTTCCTATATAAACTATAAAAACTTTAACAAAACAAGAGGAAGAGAAATTAGACAGAATACTGTGCCCGAATGTACCTTCAAGCAAGAGAACTCTAACCCAAGACAGTGAAAGACTATGGTACAGAGGCTATGCCGTAACCCAGTAGGTTTTGATTATATAATTTCTATCAATTTGCAATTAGAAATACTTTAGCATTTCCTACAGTTTTTCATCCCATTCACAGTGTGTTGAAATTACCAATGGATATGAAGTCCCATTTTCAAACACATCTAAAAATCCTATTGTGTCACTCAATCACAGTTGGTATAGAATTTCCAAGTGTAAAGCAAAACCAGCCGATGAATTCAGAAGATGGGGTCCCTAATATCTCTGTTTATTATTATTATTATTATTATTATTATTACTTGCTAAGCTACAACCCTATACTCAATTTTTTTTAATGAGGCGCATTTGCACCGAATCCCAGCGGTGGCCTTTTAGCTCGGAAAAGTTTCCTGTTATTTGATTGGTTAGAATTATCTTCTCTAACCAATCAACGAGCAGGAAACTTTTACGAGCTAAAATGGCACCACTGCGAGTTGGTGCAAATCTGCCTCACTAAAAAGAATTGACTATAGTTGAAAAAGCAGGATGCTATGAGGCCAGGGGCTCCAACAGGGAAAACAGCTCCGTGAGGAAAGGAAACAATGATAAATAACAACTCATTTTCAATGACGTTTTTACAGCTGACAAAAGGAAAAGTTCCATAGGATGATACTGAATCCTAAAAATAGCACGATGCAAATATATAAAGAGTTAGTGTTTTCATAGTTTAGAAATAACTCGAGATGAATTCGAAATCTTATTAAAACAGAAATACTATAAGGAATCCCGTACCGAAATTAATTATTTGAGGGGAAATATCTGTTGGGAAAATCGTCTTATAATTTCTTATATTACTTTCTGATGCTAAGGAAAACCCCCAAAGTGGACTAAATTCAATTTCAAACGTTAAGAATTTTAATACTCTTTCCTCCCCATGATTAAAGACGGGGCTTCATCTGCCTTTCGTAACCTGGTATCACAAAAAGTGCTGTGTCATTCACTCCAAGATAAGAGTGAAGATACGAGTCGAGACACTTCTCATAATCTAATCTATATAAATACGTTGGTGTTCAATGGCATTCCTTTTGACTAGAATAATATAGTGAGGGTGGGGACGGGTACTAGTTTTTAAAGATGGCTTATCTAAAGTTGAGTAAAAGAAATCAAAGTAACACAATGAAAAACTTGTGCAAAAAGATGAAGAAAAGAAGATTGAAAAAAAAATGATGAAATATTTCTATATTGGATAATGTAATCGTTTTAGAAGATCAGATATAAATTGAAATATACGGAAAAATAGATACATGATAGACCGCGTAATCGCATGATTGCTATACAAAGACGTATAAAGACCGAATTCTGACTCTCCTATTAAGTCTTTCAGCCTTCGTATGCATAAATTTAGAATTCTCGTACTAGCCAGCCACACGAATATCTCTGTAGAATGTACTCGTAGCTATTACACTGTAATGTTTGGTTATTCTTTTCAACTAACATTATGGCATTTTTTTTTAAACCTCTAACTACTCATCCTTTTGTGATTTGGTAATTACTTTTCAATTGCATGTATGTAAATGCCCCTTTTGTAAATAATACATGTATATATATATATATATATATATATATATATATATATATATATATATATATATACATGCAGATATACATAGATGTATATTTGAGTATAAATGTACACATATTGAATATATATTGATATATTCAGATATGAGCAGTATATATATATGCAATGCTATATATATATATATATATACATATATATATTGTATATATATACATATATATATATATGTATATATATGTGTGTGTATGTATGTATATCTATCTATATATCTATCTATATATGTATATATACTTACATATATATATATATATATATATATATATATATATATATATATATATATATATATATGCCATAACTAGTACAGCTTTCCTGATCAGGGCGATACACAAACGCTTTCTCTACGTTAAGGTAACACCACTCAGAAAGGGACAAACTTCCGACATGAGTAGGGACATGTCCGAGGCCTTTGTCCTGTAGTTGACTAGGAACAGCTGCATTTGTTGTTGTTGTAAGTATGTATGGGTGTATATATATATATATATATATATATATATATATATATATATATACAGATAGATAGATAGATAGATATACATACACACACACACATATATATATATATATATATATATATATATGCGTGTGTTGTGCGTGTCTGTATATGCATATCTATCTATATATATACACACACACACACATATATATATATATATATATATATATATATATATATATATGTGTGTGTGTATATATATATATATATATATATATATATATATATATATATATATATATATATATATATATGTATATATATATATATATATATAGTATTGCGTATATATACTGTACATATTTGAGAAACTTACCTTTTCAAATCCTGGATTATCATAAGCCTCGATCCTTGTAGACATTGTCAACTTCAAGAAGTTTTTCTTACTTGTTATATTCGATGAAATCACTTCCGGTAATAGAACCAAAGATATTTCTTAGTCTGATACAATCAAGAACAAGGAATTCACGAGTTTCATTTACATCACTGTAAAAGCTACTTCAGAAACACTGTTCGACTTCAGTGGCGAGGATTTGACGATCTTATCGTAGCAGCTAGTGTTTCATAAACTGTTTAGATGAGTTAAGATATGAAATCCTCTTCAGAGTTTTAATTCTGAAACTTATTGGGTAAAAACGAAGAATAAATATATTCCCCTTTTCCTTCAGTCTTCCATCTGTGTCATTAGACAAGAGGAACAGGAATGAAACGGTGGCTTCTGTGACGAATTCAGGGTAAAGTAAGACTAAGGGGTTAGGCTATGCTTTCAAGGTCTTACGGGTAATCGAAATTCATCATGCCTTATCGTCTGTTATCGCAGTCCAACATTATGCAAGCTTTGGGTTCGTATAGTAAGCTTATCATAAATGGTATCATTATAATCTAAAGTATGTTGATCAATGTACAGGTGCAGATTTAGAGGTAAAGATATATTGCTTGCAATTGAGATATATTTTGACAACTCTAGTTGCAGGGAAATTGTAACAAAATTTTAGGTATATACGAAAAATGACAGTAGACCTAAATTGAAAGTGCGGAAGTCCAGTAACTAGAGATAATCATCATAACCTAGAAAGGTCCAAAACTAGGAGGGTTAGACGGGAATGGAAGGTCTCCAGGAGGAAACTATTTTTCATCCTTTAGACGATACACACATTACTTATTGATTTGTATGTGAACAAACAGGAAATTGTCAAGGAAATCTTGCAAAAAATGGGGAAATTTTCGCGATCTAGGGAGAATTTCATCAACGTCTGAGAATATCTCGATGTCGAGTTGTTAAATAGAGTTCATTAATCCTGGTTACAGCCCTGACTAGCCCCAGCACCTCAGCGGGGCCTACTGGGTCAGTCTTGCGGCGTCGTTCAACGTAGAAGGACATCTGCGCAGCTCCAGCACCAATGGTCTCCATACGGACACCTGGTGGTATGTTGTCTCGAAAACTGCTGTCCTGCTTACTAATGTATGGTTCATTTTTTTTTCTAATAATTTATAGAATGCAGAGATTTGCAATTTTCAAAGTCTGTTGGATTCTCTACTTGTAGCTCCAAAAATATTTGATTGAAGCTTCCTTTCAGAGGTCGCCGAGAAATCCATTGCTTACACCACAACGTTCTACGTTTCTTGCTTAACAGTTTCTTTTCTTGCTGCACATAGAGCAACTACGCTCCACAGTAGAGTCTCTTGGTAGAGTAAATCATCGGCATACATCCTGTCCCATTGAAAGCTGAACTGCAACTGATGCATGATGCATAGTTTGTTCGGGGTTTAAGATCGACTGTAGTCTGGAAAAAAACAAAGATAGAAATGAAAGCGTTTGTATAAGTCAAAGGAATTTCATGTTGCTAAGCCAAGAGGATAAAGATTTGAACGATTGTTCGGTGTATAAAATTTGCAATTATAAAGTACCGGATAGACCGAGAAAAAACTTATTGAAATAGAAGGACATTTATATCCAGGAAACGCATGACAGTGTGCTGGAAAGGGGCAAGTGTTCTGGGAGACTTCTGTGACCGTAAAATCGCCAATTTTACGAGAAATTATTTCGAGTCCTTTTTCCTCCGCAGTTCATTGTTAAAAGCAAGCGAGTGAAGCTGTGTTGTGTGTCCACTCAATTTCGATTTGGGGATTCAAGACTTTGGTTAATTGATGACCTTCCGTATTTGGACAAAACAGGAGTAACAGGTAAGAAAGAGAGATGAAGAAAAAGGTGGAACGAGATGAGAAAGCTTTCACGGTGCTTTAGCTGATGAAAAACGCCAACGAGAGCCTTCAAGTTTAAGAGATCAAATGGATGGACAAGCGAGTGAATGATTGTGTACAACATTTATAATGAATTACAGAATTTCATTTTCTCACATCGAGAAATTAACCAGGTTCAGAATTAGTCGTTCGATTTCCATAGAACTGGAGAATGGGACCAAATGTGGTTGTATGTAGCAATGTGTATTTTATAAAAGTTTTCTAGGAAGAGGAGGAAGGAAACAAAAGGAACGTTGATAATGACACTGGTTTAGACGATCATAAACACGTCCCACCGCCAACAAGAACCTATCAGTGTGTGGGTGGGGTGCGGGGGGTGTGAGTGGGGGGGGGGGGGGGGCACAGAGTGATTGGTTGTTTTTGGAGCTTTCTGACATCCTGACGTCTAAGGTCATTGACGCCGATATCATTTGTTATGAATGAAGAATAAAAGGATATTTAATTTAAAACAAGAAAAGAAGACCTGCTTCTAAAATAAATCTAAAAGTGCCGCTACCATAGTATGACACATCATATCCGAGAATCTTGGCAAGGATGAACCTTCCATCCTCATCCTCATCCTCAGTCATCAGAAACTCGCGTGTCAACCGAGTATGACTGATGCGAAGACAACAAAGAGTACTCTCTTACTTTCGGGGCATCAAGTTATACCTCGAAGGAGATATAACATTCGTTATTTCTCTCGTGTGATTTTCCACTAAACTATCCCAATGCTGTTGCCAATTATAATAAAACAAATTCTTAATGCTAGGTGGTAAAAATATTCCAGAGGATGGGATACCTTGTTAGTAAATCAGCTACAGCATTCTTTGCCAGTAAATCTGGCTTCTTATTTCCAGACACACCTAAGTGTGTTGGAAGAATCCAGCAAAATCGAACTGTTATGCCTCACAGCCCAATAATGAAAAGCCACTCTAAAATATTTAAAACTATAGGGTTACTGGAATAAAGACTTCTAAAGCTCAGAGGATATTTCTTGCATAACTAAAAATGGTAAAATTTTCCTCCTCTTTTAACGCCATTTTTTAAATAGCGGTTGGTATGCCATATAGTTTGGCAGTAAATATAAAAGATACTAGAGGAAGTGCACCTCTACAATTAGAAGCATTACTATATACTTCAAATCCGACCGCAGCATCAGATGTGGAGCCAGCAGTATATATGAAAGTCGATTCCCTATGTTCTGCTACATGTTCCCTAAAAAGAGACCTGGTTTTTAAGTCAGTTATGTTTTTTCTTATAACCATAAAATATTTACAGAAAGATATCTCTGGTAATTTCTATGGAGGGGCTGATGATATCTTAAATGGGAGCACTTTATTTCTAGCTATATCAAGACTGTTTACATATGATTTTACCCGAAAACCATGAGCTTGAGGAGATTCTGGGCGCAACTCAAAATATCTGCAATGCCCTACAAGGTTTGCAGTCTGGGAGGCTAAAGAATTAGGAAGTCTTTGCAACTTGAAGTAATACCGTACAATAGAAGACTTTCGATATAGGTCTAAAGGTAATTCTCCAGCCTCTACGTGGAGCCTTGGGATAGACGAAGTTCTAAACTAAAGGGTCATGTGGTCAATCTGATACCAGAATGGTGTATTGAATCTAAAATCTTTAATCGGCTTGGAGTGGCTGGGGAGTATAATTTACATCCATAACTGATTTTGGAAAAAATCAAGGTTATGTACAACTTTGAAATAGTTTTGCGGTCTGGCCCCCATGAATGTGTGTTGTGGTGGCCGATGTGATAACGTCCCTGACTGGTGAATGGCAGACTGGGGTTTGAGTCCCTCTCAAACTCGTTAGTTTCTTTGATCGCTGCAACCTCACCAACCTTGTGGGCAAAGGATGGTGGCTTTTGGAGAGCATATAGGTCTACCTACTGAGTCATCAGCAGCCATTGCCTAGCTCTCCTTGGTCCTAACTTGGGTGGAGAAGGGGCTTGGGCGCTGATCATATATATATATATATATATATATATATATGTGTGTGTGTGTGTGTGTGTGTACATACATATATATATACACTATATATATGTGTATATATATATATATATATATATATATATATATATATATATATATATATATATATATATATATATATATATATATATATATATATATATATATTTGTCAGTCTCTGGGGCATTGTCCTACTCGATAGGGAAATGTCACTGTCCCTTGCCCCTGTCTTTCATGAGTGTCCTTTAAACCTTTAAAACTTCTAAAAGATTCAGAGCCTAAAGACATTTTACTTTTAATGCTTGTAAGTGAGGAACCTATGTCAGCCAACAATCAAATATCAATCCTAAAAATCTAGCTTCAATTACTGTACACCTGGGATCTGTTGACCTTTGATGTACATATCAAGATCAGGATGTACGACCCAAATATGAAGAAATGGATAACAGTAGTTAGCGATCAGAGATACATAAAGTGAACACAGATAGAAATGTCACATGGGCTGTACCATCCTGTACGTAGTGCAAGGTATGCAGTTAAGTCTAACAGTTTTGTCTTCTCCATCACAAGGCTTACTGCTACTGTTCACAATATTCTTGAAATTTTATTCCAGCTGTGACCAGATAGTGGCATGATCTTTCAAATTGGTGCATAAGTGATCAGTGTTTGATGAACATTTGGTGCAAAGCTGCAAATAAGATCTACAAAAAAAAGGGGGGGGGGGGGGGCCCGCACTACTCATGTTATACTGTCTCAGGAAAATAAAATACCAAGAAATATCGTATGCATTGCGCTAAACCGACTTATGTTGGACTCCATTATTATTATTATTATTATTATTATTATTATTATTATTATTATTATTATTATTATTATTATTAGCTAGATGTGGCAAGCTGTTGGTCCAACTGGGAAAGTAGCCCAATCAGAAAAGGAAATAAACAAACTATATATGGGAAGTAATTAATAAAAATTTAAACGTTTAAGATCAATCACAACGTTAAGAAATGTATATAATGTATGAAAAGAGATTTATGTCTACCTATTTGACAGAAATTAATTTGCAGCAAGATTGAACTTCTAAAGTTTTTGTCTTTTCGTTTTTTGTTTTTCTTTTGTTTTGAGGAACATATTTGTCCATACGCCGGATAGCAAGGTTGGTAGCGTCGCGGATTTCTATTATAGAGGTCCCGAGTTCGGTCCCCGCCAGGGACGCGAATACCGTGAGACCTTCTACCGGGGGGTACTCCCAGGGTGGCGCCTGGGGGAGAGGTTAGAGGGGACTAGTGATAGTCCCCGATGTAAATCGTCTCTGTGGAAACCTAAAACCCGTAACTTTAACTTTTTATTCTTTTTGCAGCCAATTTCTCGAAATATAACGCAGCCGAGATTTATCCAGCTGGGAGGTTTTTGTGCCTCATGGGGTTAAGGCGACTATTTCTAGCTCTGATCATACTCGGGTCATCCTTCTACGTACTCGTGAGATTCTCTCGAGCTGATACTTATGCAAGGAACGCTCGGCGCTGCTTCACGACTGAAGGTAAGTATGCAAACAACTTTTCCCTTCCAACAGACATGAGTCTTTTTATAGTTTATTTATGACATATTTATTTTTGATGTTGTTAATAGTTTATATATGACATGTCTGTTTTGACGTTGTTACTTTTTTTTAAAATGATTTATTGTTAATTTGTTCTCTTCATTTATCTATTTCCTCATTGGATCCCCTGGGCTTATAGCATCTTGCTTTTCCAACTAGGGTTGTAGCTTGGATTGTAATAATAATAATAATTTAGAGCTAGGCCTTGTTTGTCGTGTACTTTCCTCTGTAGTTGTATCTGATGTTTTCCTACATCCTACTCAGTTCATACCAATGTCTGCTTGTGTGTATGTCTGCTAGCTTCTCCATCTTTTCTAATTTAATTTATGAACTCGGGTAGGAGGAGGGAATGAAGACAATCAGTGGTGGGATTAGGAAATAAAAAGTTTAGAATGAAAAAAAAAAGGGGGGACATTATTTAAGGTCTAATTGTGAGATGGAATTGAAGAAGCGATACAGGGGTACAAGATGATGTCAAGAGTGGCCAAGAATAAAGTAAGTAAAAAAAAAAAATATCCTGTTGCAGTAACAGGAGGGAGAAATTGGACCTGAAATCAAGTCAGAATGAAATGGTCTTTTATAGGAAAGTGAATGCACAGAGGAATGGGGAATGCTGGAGTCGATGGAGTGAATATATTGGATATTTGTAAAGAAGTAGAGCTGAGTAAGGCAAAGATTAAAAGGGTTAATGTAAGGCTAAGAATGTTTTGAAGCAGCATTAAAGTAAAACAACAGAATTTAGTTAAAAAGTTTTTTAAAGTATCTGGGAAAAAAAGGGAAAAAAAGAGTCGAGAGTAAATATATGGGAATATCTGTCTTTGTGTATGTCTGGCAGCTGCTCAGTCTTCTTTAATTTTATTAATGAAAACAGGTAGGAGGGAAAAAACGTAAAACAAAGTGAATGCTCAGAGGATTGGGGAATACATTCGATGGCGTCACTATATTGGATATTCGCAACATTTGGATGATAAAAAAAAAAAAAAAAAAAAAAAAAAAAAAAAAAAAAAAAAAAAAAAAAAAAAAAAAAAAAAAAAGATAGTGAAAGGGTTCTAAAGTATCTGGGAAAGAGACAGTTGAGAGTAAATGTATGTCAATATGAATTGTGGAAGGATTAATGAAATCGAATCCTATAAAAACCTTAGAATAAGTATAACGAAGGATGGTGCACCGTTAAAAAAAAAAAAAAAAAAAAAAAAAAAAAAACCGTAATTCTAATCGGAAAATCTCCGTAAAAAATACTGTTCTCAGCTGTATTTCAGTAAAATACAGGCGACCGCAATTTTATCATACTATGTTATTGTCTTTTACGGTTTTGGGACCGTAATATCACTCCTTTACGTCAATATGTCCGTTCTCAAAATGGTAAATGCCTGGCAACATTTATTCTAGAATTTTCACGGTTTTTCTATCCAAATTTTTAACAATGTAACAAAGTCACAGAATTCGAGAACCCAGAATTCCGTTACGTTACTGATATTTCCATAATGACATAATCATAGTGATAATGTAAATGAATACTATTGCTAATCATAACACCGTAATGATTTTAAGCTTTTAAAACATTCGTAATAAACCTCCCTTTGAGAGATTATTCCTAACGCGCGTGTGTGTGTGTGTTTCTGTAAGATTATATACACACTGTTAGAAAAAAACCGTAATTTTAATCACAAATTATCCGTAAAAATATACTGTTCTCAGCTGTATTTCAGTAAAATACAGGCGACCGTAATTTTATCTTACTTCGTTACTATTTTTTACCGGTTGGAGACCGTAATATCACTCTTTTACGTCAATATATCCGTTTTTAAAATGGGAAAAATCCTGGAATAAATGTTGCCAGACATTTGCTGTTTCTTTAAAGCAAATTTTTAACAGTGCAGATAAGAGAGAGGTGATGGGACGGAAGTCCGTGGTTTCTAATTACATCCATGTTATGTCCCCAGAGCCAAAACATAAAGAAGACCCCGTCGTTTTTGAAGACAAGATATTTCAGCCTTTGCTGACTCTTTATAAAAAGAAAGCTGCTGGAAAATTAGCTCCAGGGAAGAAGAAGTAAGTAATGCTTCGAGTACTTTCATTTTTACGGTTTTGAAGACCACACTTAACTCAATTTAGTCAACTTTACATAAGTTATTAGGACTGAAAAAGACTTAGAATACAGTTAGCATTTGCTTATTTTTCATCTGTTTTATATGATTTTGATTCTCCAAAATAGCAAAATTAGTACCATCATTACTAACAGCAAGATAGTCGATAATGATAAAAAGAAAGTTGTCTCATATCCATCACCTTAGAGACCTTTTTCAAATGTAGATTCAAGAAGGGAGGTGTTCCTCGGATACTGCTTTGGGCAAATCCTTTCTGGGTCAGATACTGGCACGAACAGACATCTCACATCAAGAAAAAACTCTGTCCTCTTCCCTGCAAAGTGATATTTAATGAGAAAAAGGTAATTATGCTGAAGTCGTTCTATTCTTGGCATATTGATCTCATTGTAATTCAGAAGATTATCTATGCTGTTATCCTACTTTAAAATGCTGTGCCACATTGCCCGAATATTTCTGAATTAAATTCCCGTCTATGAATGTACAAAATATTGTCTCTTGATCTTTGAATGTTTCCATATTTTTCATCTTAATTGGGATAAAACAATAATGTGATATCATTACTAGATTTTTCAGGCACTAGTTTCCTACAACCTTCCTCCTCACTTTGAGAACCATTTTCCTTTTTATCGTGATTCGAAGAAATTCAAGACAAGACAAAGGACAAGAAGACCCATTGCAGTGACGTCATTCATCCTCTCATTCTTCCTCCTTTGCTGTAGTTTTTTCTTGTTTTTTATGCCAAAACTGATAACCAGTGATGTGTCATTCTTTATTTTGTTTGTAGATATATATATATATATATATATATATATATATATATATATATATATATATATATATATATATATATATATATATATATATATATATATATATTATATATATACATATAATACATATATAATATATATATATATATATATATATATATATATATATATATATATATATATATATATATATATATATACATATAATACATATATATATATATATATATATATATATATATATATATATATATATATATATATATATATATATATATATATATACTATTTCCCAAAAGAACTTTCTTAAGTATATTTGAATTTTCTAGATTAAAACTGATGATAGGTAGCAAACGGAAGAGTATGTTGGTGCATATGAAGAGGAGCAGCTAAATCTATAAATTGATATTATTGGGCCGAAAAAGTGATGATAATTAAGTTTAAGTTGAAGACAAAGGGCCGAGATTTTGTCTGTAAGCTTCGTTAAGGAGATTGTGTCTGACAGAACGAAATAACTTGAATGTAAGGGAAGAGTATTGTTAAAGAGAAAAATGGGTGTTATTATAGTATGCTATCTACCGCCGATTTTGCTATCTACCACCCCTCTCTGACTATAGTATGATACCTACCATCAGTCCCTAAGGATACGCTCTACTTGCTAATCCGCCTCTAATAAGGAGGATCACTACCGACTTGATAACCCAACTTAACCTAACCTAACTCAACCCAACCTAACCTAACCTAACTTACAAACTGCTTATAATTATGCACCCATGTCCTAACATAGTCTAACCCAACCTAACCTAACCTACAAACTGTTTATAATTATGCATCCATGTTATCCTTCCAATAAATATTATTAAACTATCATTAAAGTCCAATGAGGATAACATACTGGTGGTAAGTAATCTGTTTGATAATCCTCATCAAACGGGAGGATTAACATTGACGGTAGATAACATACTTTGTGGTAGATACCATACTATAGTAGAAATTCGACGGTAGATAGCATACTATAATAGCACCGAAAAATGAAATGGGGTTAATGAGAACTTTTTAAAATCCCAAGACAGGTCATAGGGACAACAGGGATCGTTTATTTTTATCGGAAAGTATGAAGTGGGAATAATACTAGTAAGTGATTAGTAAAACGTCAAAAGTTCAAACTTGGAGCAAATGTTTTTATGTTGACCAGGTTGACGTGAGTCTTTTTATTGTTTATATATGACACATCTGTTTTTGACGTTGTTAATAGTTTATATAAGACATATCTGTTTTGACGCTGTTACTGTTTTTAGAATGATATATTGTTAATTTATTCTCATCATTTATTTATATCCTTATTTCTTTTCCTCACTGGGCTATTTTTCCCTGCTGGAGCCCTTGGGCTTATAGCATCTTGCTTTTCCAACTAGGGTTGTAGCTTGGCTAATAATAGTAATAATAATAATAATAATAATAATAAGTATGATAATAATACTGGTGGCCGAAGTGGTAAAGACCCTGACTGGTGAGTGCCAAACTGGGGTTCGCGTCCCGCTCAATCTCGTTAGTTTCCTTTGTCGCTGCAACCTCACCATCCTTGCGAGCTAAGGATACTGGTTTTTGGGGAACTTATAGTTCTATCTGCTGAGTCGTCAGCAGCCATTGCCCGGCCCTTCTTGGTCCTAGCTTGGGTGGAGAGTGGTCTTTGGCGCTATTCATATGCATTTATGGTCAGTCTCTTGCTGCATTTTTCTGCTTGAGAGGGCAATGTCACAGTCCCTTGCCTCTGCCATTCATGAATGGTCTTTAAACCTTTAAATGAAAGATTTAGGGACCAAATAAGATAGGATTTAGGATGGAGTTGCAAAACAGAAGAGAAGATCGTGTACAGAAAGATAGGAATATGGGTAATATACAATATACCTGGGTGGGAGTATGGTAGAATTTTGATAGAGAAAATGGTAGAGTGATAGAATACATGATCAGGAAAGAGCAATGTGTGTTTAGACAAGGAAGAGGCTGTGTTAATTGAATATTTGATACAGAACAGTTATGTGATAAGTTCGATTTTAAAGAGAAAAAATTGTATGCAAGATATTTGGACTAAAATGACCTGAGGAAGATGCAGTAAACAAGCAATGTGTACGATATTGAGAATGAATAAAAATCTTGATAATGAACGTGGAATGCTAAGTGACTACTGCAATTGTATGAGCCCTGGAAGTGAAGTGATGGTGTAAGACTAATAGTGTTAGAGGAAGAGTACGGGAGGAGCCCAGTTTTATGCTAAACATAGGCCTGAAAGGATGATGGTTAGACCTTGTCTGAAGGTATATCAGAACACTATTTTGTTGTTAAAAAGTTGCTGGAGGGGAAGATGTTTCTCTGTCCCCATGCCTTTTCAACATCTTTACAGATGGATTGGTGTGAAAATTCAAAGAATGAAAAGTAAATGTGAGTGTGAAGTTTTGGGATCGAAAATAAGACTGCAATATCTATATTAATCAAGGACAATAGATAAAGATGGATGAAAGTAGTGAAAGATATGCAAACCCATTGTAAAAGTATTATTGTTATTACTATTATCTGCTAAGCTACAACCCTAGCTGGAAAAGCAGGATGCTATAAGCCCAGGGGACACAACACGGAAAATATCCCAGTGAGGAAAGGAAAAAAGGAAAACTAAAATATTTTAAGAACAGTAACAACATTAAAATAGATATTTCCTATATAAACAATAAAAACTTTAACAAAACAAGAGGAAGAGAAATTAGAGGGCAGTGAGTCCGAGTGTAAAAGCTGAAGAGTAAAAGCATTCCCGATCAGTCCAATTAAGGTGTATCAAGGCCAGAAATACAATGAAATTCGGAAAATGTTAACAAAGATGGCGCAATGAAAGTATTAGATTTGCTTGGTATTTGAAAGACTTTTTGTTGGAACATATACGAAGCCAAGAATATAAGAGGTTGTGTGTAAGAGACTGGGAAGAGACTTTGAACTTTAGTGGAAGAAAGTGTGTATGAACATATGATGGAACTGTTCAGCCAAATTTGTTTTAAGAGAGGGAAGTGTTTATGTTAAATATGAATGGAAGGTTTAAGCTGTTTGAGTAAATTCTGTACCTTAAAATTATGTGGCTCAAAAATAATTGGCATGATGAGAAATTGGATTATATGTAGAAATTTCAAAAAGAGTCCCTGTTGGTGCAAGGACGCATATAAATCTATTGAGGTTGTTGGGTCCTATAGAAAGGATGAATGAGAGCAAATGGAGAGAAGTTTTAGAAAGAAATATCTGGTGGACGGAAAAAAAAAATTAATGGTTTGACTTATGTACTCATAATGTGGCAGTTCGATGAATATGGTCAACTATGATGTAAATAAACACAATATATTTGATAGAAAATATTTGATAATAAATTCTTCGTAATCAACTATGTTTTGGAAATACTTCCCAGCTTCGCATTCTTTTAATCATACGGAAGTATTAATTAGAGAATACTTCCTTTAAACTTTAAAGACTCCAAAAGCTTACTTCTTCTGTGTAATACTTCATTTCCATGACCCATGGAAACAAGGGGTTTCATTGAGCAGAGCCAAAATCACAGATAACATTTTTCTTTTTTCATGTCAATTACAGAAACAGGACGTTGATGCAATACTCATCGAGCTAAGAGGAGCAAAAGACCCCCAAACCGTGCTACGTGCTCTGGGTCCCAGAAATCCTCGCCAACCCTGGATTATGTTGAGCTTAGAGACCCCACCCCTGGCGTCCCCTCACCACAGATCGAATTTAACTCTTTTCAACGGATTCTTCAACCGAACGATGATGTACCGTAGTGACGCTGATATCATAGTACCTCATGGGTTCGTTGTCAGTAAAGAGGATGCAAAATTGCTTCCTCCCGCTTGGGTCGTACCTCCAGTTTTAAAGCAAGGAAATCAGCAAAGAAAATTAGCCATAGTTTTCATCTCAAAAAACAATGATCTAGTACATTCTAATCGCCTGGAATATGTAAAGTACTTCCAGAAGTACGCCCCCATTGATATCTATGGAAAATATGGGACTATGAAATGTGGCCGAACAATGGTTGTATCTCATAGATATGACCCCTTGACCGACAAATGCCTGAGAATGGCTGGAGAAAAATACCTCTTTATCTTTTCTTTTGAGAACAATTTTTGTAAAGACTACATCACCGAAAAGGTCTACAACTTCCTTCATTATCCAATAGTTCCTGTGGTTCGAGGACTTGCAAACTACTCCTCGTTTCTGCCTCCGAATTCATACATAAACGCGAATGAATACACTCCCAAGGAACTGGCCGAGAAGTTACTGTACTTGCAACGAAATCCTGAGGTAAGATTTTTTTATGATTATTCTCATGTCTGTCTTTGTACCTAAAGTAACAAATGCATGAATTCATACCAATTTTATTACCATATCTTACACTGTAACTTCCAGTATCTGCAGTATTATTTTTGATAATACAAATCTCTTAATTCGCAGGAGTACCAGAAATATTTCGAATGGAAAAATCACTTCCAGCCTTCGACCATCGGAGCAGAGAGAACCTTCTGCCACCTGTGTGCCAGGTTGTATGACCCTCAGATGTACGAGCATCGAGTCATTGAAGACTTTGAAGATTGGTTTGTTTACAAGTCCGAGTGTTGGAGCCCAATATACACTGAAGATATTAGTAAGCAAGCAGAGGATATTGAATGAACTCGGTGTGAATATATCGAAATTGAAAATTTCAGAGGGACCATACGAGAATTTACTTCTTTTCTTATTGAAAGAAAATTAATGTGAATGAGGTCTTAGTCTCTGATAATAGAATGCATATAGATGAGAGGTGTAATGCGTAGCAGGACAGCTAAGCAAGATAACTGACATAAAGAGAAGCTAATCTGTTGACACAAAGGGATTAGCAATGATTTTGTACTTTTACATGGGACCAGAGAGACCTTGATCCTTGGTCAAATTTACTAATAGGAGAAGGGGCCATTTGATCCGAAATTGGGAGGTTTAAAGTAAAAAATAAAAAAAAAGAAGTCTTAGGCATGTTCTTCCAGTCGCGTCTGCTTTCTCTATTTAAATCTTCTATCATTATTTTGTAATTCCTCCTATGATTCTCTAAACAAAACTATGTCATCTGCATAGTATATATACACATACAGTACTGTATACATCTACATATATTAGACGATATTCAGGTTGCAGTCTTCGTGGGCTAACACAACTCAGCTATATTTATAAAAAATAAAAGTAGAAGTATATTATATTTTCTTTTTTTTACTCTCTCCTAGTAATTGTTCATGGCAAACATGTAAAATTAGATGTGACTTAGGTTGAGAAAATTTATTTCCTTGCCGTGCAAAAGGCAATATTGGTACGTTACTGGTACAATATGTATCTGGATCATGATACATAAACTTCACTTTACTGACAGCGCGTGTACAATTATTTGACCCCTTTCTACGATGCACAATACCATGTATGATGTCGCATTGCTCTATACTTTAATCTCATATAATCTAATATAACAATAATTTTTCAGGGAAAACTACAAATAATTTTGAGGATCCAGTTTGACTACCTATTTACTTATAGGATCTGAGCATAGCCGTGACTGTGACGGTGGGGTTAGTTTGTGGCTCCCGTTTGAAACTGGTGCGCTCAAGTCTCCCACACCCGCCCAATTTTGAATTCATAAAGCTTGTAGTAAAAGCCCAAGCTTAATTTTCGTCATCATTATCATCAAGGTAGTGTTTTTGGCCCATTACTTTTCATACTATATACACATATTACGTGATTTGGCCTAGAAAACGACCTCGTTGCTTATGCAGATGATGCTACTTTCTTTGTATCAATGACATCTCCTGAATGTAGATCTAGGGTTGATGTAGTCTTCAATAGAAATCTAACTAAAATGAGTCCATGGTACAAATCATGGGGCATGAAGTTGTAACCTTTCAAAACTCAAAGTATGATTGTAAGTCAAGGACAGTGGCTCCCCAACAACCGGATCTCAGCATTGATAACGTTTATTTTTTTTCTTAACTCTATATGACTTGAAATTTTAGGTGTGATTCTTGATAACAAATTTACTTTTGAGAAACACATTTGGTCTGTCTCTTCTTTAATTGCACAAAAATGGCTTCGTGAGAAATTCTTAAGATTTTTGGTGACCAGTCTTTCCTTCTGCCTTCTTTTGAGTATTGGTCTTCCAGGCAGTATCATACTGCTCGTAATACTGAATGTACAGTTAATTCTAATAGCCATGCCTTCTCCATCATAAGGCTCAATGTCTACACAATATTCTTGAAGTTTTATTCCAGATATAACAAAGTTGTGGAATGATCTTCGTAATCAGGCAGTTGAATCGGTGGAACATTAAACCTTACAGCGAATGTTTTCATGCTGAACAGACTGACATAAGTCTCCCTTGGTGCTTTTTAAATGAAAGATCTATTTTAATGTTATCACTGTTTTTTAAATATTCTATTTTAATTACATTACTTCTATAGTTTATTTATTTCCATATTTCATTCATGGACCAAGTTTTCCTTGTTGGAGCTCTTGGGCTTATAGCATCCTGCTTTTCCAACTAGGGTTGAAGCTTAGCTAATGATAATAATAATAATAATAATAATAATAATAATAATAATAATAATAATAATAATAATAATAATAATAATGAAAATAATAATAATAATGATAATAATAATAATAATAATAATAATAATAATAATAATAATAATAATAATGATAATAATAATAATATTGATAATAATAGTAATAATAATAATAATAATAATAATAATAATAATACAGAAAGGACAGAAGTACATCAGATCTCATATTCGCCTTGAGGCTTGTTATTGAAAAATCATGGGAATACAATAGGCCACTGTATATAGCATTTATTGATTTGGAAAAGGCATTTGACACGGTACCTAGGAACAAATTGTGGAGGTGCTTGGGAGAGGTTTGTGGACTCGACGGTAGATTGGGAGCTGCAATAAAGAGCACGTACGAACCATGTATGAATAATGTAAGGACTGGATACAAGAATGAAAATTGGTTTAGAGTAACAACAGGTGTTAAGCAGGGAAGCGTTCTTTCCCCACTCTTGTTCATTGCATATATAGATGTAATTATAAGAAGTTTTAAGGAAAGAATAAATATCTCGGGAGACATCATGATTTTTGCTGATGATATTGCTTTCTGGACATATGATCATGAAGAACTAGAAAGAGCATTCATAGCCTTGAACGATTGTTTAACAGAAGCTGGACTGGAGATGAACATTAATAAAACAGAAATATTAACAATCAACAAACAACAACAAGCTCCAACGAACATCATGATAAGAAATACGGTAATTAAGGACACCAACGCATTCAAGTATGTAGGGTGTATGTTTACAGACAACGGCTATAAGAACCAAGAAGAAATTACTGAACGAATAAAGAAATATAATAAATGCTGTGGAGCACTCTATCCAATTATGAGAGATGCATACGTACCTATAGAAGTAAAGAAAACCATATTTGAAGGATTACTAACACCAATCATGACATATGGATCAGAGAGCTGGACAATGACCATCAAAGACAGCAGTAGAGTCCAAGCTTCAGAGATGAAAATCCTGAGAACAATAATGCACAAAATAAGAAGAGATATAATAAGAAATGTAGATTTTAGAAGGATGGTTCGGGTATCTCCTATGTTGAACAAGATTGAGAAGGGACAGCTGAGATGGCTGGGACATTTAATGAGAATGGATGGAAATAGAATTGCAAGGAAGAGATGGAACTGGACGCCTGGTGGGAGGAGATCAAGAGGTAGACCACGTAAACGCTGGAGGGATGGAATTGAAGAGATTTTGACAAAGAACAACATGCCAACAATTGAACAGCTGAGAAGAGAGGGAATTTTTGAAAACAGAATTGAGTGGAGAAGACAACTGATTCCACTGACAGGCTGAAAGCCTACCTGGGAGTTGAAGTGAAGTGAAGTGAAGGGAAGTGAATAATAATAATGATAATAATAACAATAATAATAATAATAATGATAATAATAATAATAATAGTAATATTATTATTATTATTATTATTATTATTCACTAACTTAACTGTAAAAAATAAATCCTTTTTTTTGTAGGTGTGAAAGAAATGTAATCAAATTTTGGGCAGAAAATAATTTAGGGCAAAAAAATATGTGGATAATTTAAAGTTTGAAAATTAGAATAGGATAGGATAAACTTCAAAAATACGCACAGACACACATACATGCACACATGTGTATTATACAAAAATATAATAATAATAATAATAATAATAATAATAATAATAATAATAATAATAATAATTGTCGCGAACGAAGTGAGTGACCTTATATGAAATGCCAAAATTTTCGCGAACGAATCCCACCCAACCCATAGCCCGGTCATTCACTTTTATCATTATTGGAGGTGGGGGGGGGGAGCTGATATATTTGGCGGCGGGGTCAATAACTCCTATATCAATAAATGTATTCAAATAAAATTTTAATGGATTATATATATATATATATATATATATATATATATATATATATATACATATATATATATATATATATATATATATATATATATATATATATATATATATATATATATAT
Source organism: Palaemon carinicauda (assembly GCF_036898095.1). Lineage (NCBI taxonomy): Eukaryota > Metazoa > Arthropoda > Malacostraca > Decapoda > Palaemonidae > Palaemon > Palaemon carinicauda. The sequence continues at coordinate 122,141,106 of NC_090738.1, read as the reverse complement.
ATATTTATATAAGCTTTGTTTTTGGCAGTTTTCAAATTCATACCTGCTATAGGCATGCCCTGGTTGTCACTTTAGTTCGTAAGTGACGACTTTTAGCTAAAAAATTAGTGAGGAGACGCAAACAACTCCTAGAGTTCTATCCAAATGATTTTCGCAAGGTTTGTTGACTGGTATATGAACTACATTTATACCCATTTTCTTATTGATACTTGCCATAGAAAAGTCACAATAGCCATTTTTCGATAACCGCGGGAGGCTGATTTTCGGCGGCGCCGTAAATTACTCTTAAAATACTTCATATATCGAAATGAAATCTTCAGGGATTTTTGGGATGGATATTTAAGTTGTCCATATCTATTTTCCTGTTTATATCTGCCACAGGAAAGCCACAGCAAACTTTTATTTTGGTATGGATTGAATGTTTTTTTTTTTTTTGGCGGTGGAGTAAATTGTTCCTAGAATTATTCACATATCCAAATGAAAATTTCAGGGATTGATGCAAAACTAAGATACAACATATTTAAATTGCTGCTGGATGTGGCCACCCAAAAGAGATACATTAAATTTTAAATTTCTGGAAGATATGGCCACCAATATATGGTATATTACGTTTCAGAATACTGCAGGATAAGGCCACTCACATAGGGTACATTATGTTTCAAAATGTTCCAGGATGTGGCCACCCACATAGGGTACATTAGGTTTCAAATTGTTGTGGCATGTGGCCAGCCACTTAGGGTACATTACTTTTCAAATTGCTGTATGATATGGCCACTCACATAGGGTATATTATATTTCAAGTTTCTTCAGGATATGGCCCCCAATATATGGCACATTACGTTTCAAAATACTGCAGGATATGGCCACCCACATAAGGTACATTATATTTCGAGATCCTGTGGGATGTGGCCACCTGCATATGGTGCATTACTTTTCAAAATAATCCGGGATGTGGCCACTCACTTGAGTTACATTACATTTTCAATTGCTGCAGGATGTGGCCACCCACATAAGGTATATAACATTTCACATATTTGTGGGATGTGGCCTTCCACATATGGTACATTACGTTTCAAAACGCTGCATGATGTGGCCACCCAAATGGCTGCAGAATGTGGTCACGCACATAAGGTACTTTGTTTCAAATTTCGGCGGGATGTGGCCACCCACGTAAGGTGCATTACGTTTAAAAATGCTGTAGGATGTGGCCACCCACATAGGGCACATTATGTTTCCAAATGCTATGGGATGTGGCCACCTCATAGGGTTTATTATGTTTCGAAATTCTGCAGGATGTGGTCACCCACATATGATACATTACATTTGAAATTGCTGCAAGATGTGGCCACCCACATACGGTATATTATGTTTGAAAATGCTACAGGATTTAGCCCCGCACGTAGGGTACATTATGTTTTAAAAGGCTGCGGGATGTGGCCATCCACATAAGTTGCATTACGTTCAAAATCGATGCTGGATGTGGCCACCCGCATAACATACATTACATTTCAAATTGTTGCAAAATGTGCCCATCTGCTTTAGGTACACT
>NC_090738.1:122132057-122134557 GCF_036898095.1 Palaemon carinicauda | reverse complement strand
TATTATTAAATCATTCGTTAGGCTATCGTCTGCTTTTTCTCTTTTCATGCCTTTTAATGTAGTTTTACTTATTCTGTTACTTTGGGTACCGGCTCATATATTTCATTGATTTAATTGGTCACATAAAATCGTCCAACCAAATATTAGGCGCTGTCGCTCATTTAGTTCATTATGCATGTTGCATAAGATTCTTCATAATTCTGACTATCCTTTACATTCAAATCTTCCCGGATAGTATTATCCTGTTCGTAACACTAAGTATGCAGTTAATTCTAATAGTCATACTATTCCAATCTTATTAACGAGGTTCAATACTACATGGTATTCTAGAAGTTTTATTCCAGCTGTGAACAAGTTGTGGATTGATCTTCCTAATCGGGTAGTTTAAAAGTTCAAACTTGCAGCAAATGCTTTTATGTTGAACAGGCAGACATGTCTCCTTTTATAGTTTATATATGATAGATCTATTTTAATGTTGTTACCGTTCTTGAAATATTTTATTCTAAAAATTCTTTACTTCGCATATAGGTTATTTATTTCCTCATTTCCTTTCCTAACTGGGGCATTTTTCCGTGAAGGAGCCCTTGTGCTTATATTATTATTAATATTAAAAGCCAAGCTATAACCTTAGTTGGAAAAGCAAGATGCTATTAGCCCAAGGGCTCCAACAAGGAAAAGTAGCCCAGTGAGGAAAGGAAATAAGGAGATAGATAAGCTACAAGAGAAGTAATAAATAATCTTGCTTTTACAACTTAGCTACTACTACTACTACTACTACTACTACTACTACTACTACTACTAATAATAATAATAATAATAATAATAATGATAATAATAATAATAATAATAATAATAATAATAAACGACGGTTAATTGTTTTGCAACGTCATCTCATCACCTAACTGTGGGTCAACTGGGAGGTCGGTAAGTTTAGGGAAGACTGTCTGGAATGAAAAGATGCAGACAATCAAGTAACTCCTCAGTAAAGTTGTGTTTAGGATCTGATTTCCTGCGTAGGAAACCCCTCACTCCTCGACCCCACTTTAGCTCGGCTGACGGCGTCCTAACCTCTCGTTGAAAGTCTTGAGTTTATTCCCGACGAGATGTAGAAAAATGTTCTTACTATCTTCATCACTATCATCATTAATATCTATATTGAATTACAATAGGAATTACTGGAAGTGAAAACTCTCTTATAGATAAGAAAAGAAGATAGAGAAAAAAAGGCAAATATATATAAGAATTAAGGCACCTCAATTGCTTACGTAGTTATTCATTTACATTCATGAGCACATGTGAGATGTCATTTAGAGTTACCATATCACTATCAGTTCCTAATCTACATCGAGGCGGCGAACAAGAGGTCTTGTGCGTTACTTCCTTTGCCAGATATCCGTAAAGTATTTTGGCAGGAGTGAAAGGTAAGAAGGACATACGAAGAGAGATGGAACGGGGAACTGCGAATCCTCTTTCGTTTTACAACAAAAAAATGAAAGTTTTTGCCGATAGTAAAATTAAATCCGAAAATCAAGGAGGATAATGTACGGTCCTTCAGTTCCAAGATGAGAGGTTATATTCTATCATTAAATGCTATTTCAGTTGGATAAAAGACAAAGTGATGATACTATTAAATAATACTATAAATATCAACGGTTAATGGTTTTGCAACGTTATCTCATCACCTAACGGGGAGGATGGGGGGTTAGTTTCAAATAAGTGCCACTGGGTCAGTTGGGAGATCGACAAGTTTGGCGAAGACTGGCTGGAATGAGAAGATGCAGGCAATCAAATAACTCTTCAGTACAGTTATTTTTAGGACACCCCCCGCCCCCACCCCCCTTTGACACGGGTGTTAGTGTTCTGACCTTTCGTTGAAAGTCTCGAGTTTGACCCCAACGAAATGGCAAAAGTTGTTCTTACTATTTTCATCACTGTTACTATTAATATCTATATTGAATTATAATGTGAAGTACTAGAGGTAAAACCTCATTTGTAGATAAGAAAAGAAGATAGGGAAAAGGCACACACATATATATATATATATATATATATATATATATATATATATATATATATATATATATATATATATATATATATATACACACACACACACACACACACATATATATATATATATATATATATATATATATATATATATATATATATATATATATATATATATATAAAGTTTCTAGCAGGGAAACATTGGCTACTTGATAAAGAGATTGTTTGAAGAAGTTTGTCAGATGGCTAATCACATACTCGATTATTATTATTATCATTATTATTATTATTATTATTATTATTATTATTATTATTATTACTTACTTACTTACTTACTTACTTACTTACTTAATTACTTACTAAGCTACAACCCTGGCTGGAAAAGCAGGATGCTATAAGCCCAGGGGCCCCAACAGGGAAAATAGCCCAGTTAGGAAAGGAAACAAGGAAATATAAAATATCTTAAGAAGAGTAACTTTAGCATAAATAT
>NC_090738.1:122107057-122127057 GCF_036898095.1 Palaemon carinicauda | reverse complement strand
CCTAGAATAGCTGCCTATCAGAGCTAAACAGTCCCTTCTACCCTTACCAAGGGGAAAGTGGCCACTGAACAATTATAGTGCAGTAACCCCTTGGGTGAAGAAGAATTGTTTGGTAATCTCAGTGTTGTCAGGTCTATAAGGAGAGAGGAGAATATTAAAGAATATGACAGACTATTCTGTGTGTGTTTAGGCAAAGGGAAAATGAACCGTAATCAGAGAGAAAGATCCAATGTATTACTGACTGGTCAGTCAAAGGACCCCATAACTCCCTAGCGGTAGTATCTCAACGAGTGGCTGGTGTCCTGGCCAACTTACTACACATTGATCAGATGTGTGGTAGGACTTTGCTTGAGAAAGGGAAGTAAAAGATAGAAGGACTGATTGATGGTAGGAAAAAATGTGCAAGTTTAGACTAGAAAGAAGCTCTATAGATCAATATTTTTTAAGATAAAGGCTAACAGTCTTACACAACTGGCTGAGACTTGGATAATGCATATGGAAGATATGAAAGAAATATTGTATAGCATAGTGTGTTGAACATATATGCTATATATGTTATAAAAGGATAACTAAGAAATGTTCAAAATCTTATTTATTGGAAGTGAAGCACATAGGTATGGGAGTAACTGGCTTAGTGAAAGAGTGGATCAGAGACGGGTCATTATTTTTCTATTAATGGAGTGATGTGAGAGGGTAAAGAAAGGACAGTGTATGGTGGATGCAAAGTTATGGTCCAATTAACGAATCCTGAATGGAGTGTGGAATGACTGATCTTTGAAGATAACGCAGAGTGGGTTGGTGTTTGGAATAAGATACTATAGAAAATAGTAACAGCATCAGGATTTGTACATGAGAGGAGAGACGTGACACAAAATCAAAGCAGTATAAAACATGTGATAGCAAGGTTAAACAGGTTTCTACTATTAGTGCAAAGCAAAATATATACAAAACACAATAATGTTACAATAGACGAGCGTGTATGAAACCTGTGTGGTACATTTTCATTAAAGATTTTGTAGTAAAAAAATAATTATAGCCAAATAAGAAAAGAGAAGTTAGTCACAGAATGCATGACGTAACGATAGTAGCAGATCGTGTGCAAGTGATTAGTAAACGACCTGCATAGTCTGTGGAAGCTAATGTGGAGAGTAATAAAAGAGCTATTGAGCAAATTCTCTTTGAAGGGGCTATGCTGAATGGAAATGAAAAAGTTCACATTGTTCTCTAGAACCGGTTTGTTAGAGGTGTACAGTATATGTAGTATGAGAGGAATTGTTAGTGTGAAAATGTGGAGATACAAATGTATGAAATTTTAGTATACATAATGTATGTTAATTAGAGAAGGTTTGGCCATGTGGAAAAATATGAGAGCTAAAGGCTAAATAAGAGTGGATATTTTGGAAATTATTGTTGTGGAGCAGAAAAGGAAGACCTAGAAAGGCTTAGCCATGTCGCATGTGAGGCAAGTTGGAGATGAGGGTCTTTTGTATCCTGAAGGCTTGAGAGTTTGAGCAAATTAGAGATGCATAGCGCAGTCTTCTTATGAGAATACATCGCGCTGTTGAAATAAACCTTTGGTGTAGGTCTATGGTGTAGAAGACATTTAGGATGTTTAGCAGAACAGGGACTAATAAGGGAATCACTAGTTGAAGTAGAAATGAGGTAGGAAATTTAGTCGAATCTGTTCTATTCCCACAGTGACACACTCCGGAAAGGACCACAAGTTTCAAGACAAGATATTTGAGCCTTTGCTTACCCTTTATAAACAGAAAGCTGCTGGCACACTACCTCCAAGGAAAACAACGTTAGTAGTGATATAAATATTTGAAGTTTTTATTTTTGAGCCCCTCACATTTACTTTTAATTTGAATAAAAGTGTTAAGACAGAGAAAGATAAAATAGAGTTCCCCAAAAATAACAATGATAATAACTGATTATATCATATTCATCCGATTCACTGATTATTTTTCTTTTCTTGATGCAGCTTCATGTCAGGAAATGTTCCCCAGGTACTGCTTTGGGCAAAACCACTCTGGTCCAGATACTGGCACGAACAGACATCTCACATCCGGGATAACCTCTGTCCTCTTCCTTGCAATGTAACATTTGATGTGAAAAAGGTAATAATGTCGGATAATATTAGCATAATGGCATTTCGTCATATTTTTTTCTAGGTCTGGCCATACTGCTTTCAGCATTTTCCTCTTAGCATGGAACTCTTCACACATATCCTTTGTAATAAACACTTGATCCACACACGGCCAGTCAACGAACAATTTAAAGGTTTCAAGATGACTCGTGAATGGCAGAGGCAAGTGACAGTGACAATGTCATAGATACAGGATAATACCCTAGAGACTGACCACATATACATATGATCAGTGCCCAATCCCTTCATCAACAATCTAGTATCTTTGACAGTAAGGTAATAGCTACTGATGAGTCAGCCAGTAGACCTATAGGCTCACCCAAACCCTCTTGCTCATAAGGATGGTGAGGGTGTAGACACTACTAAGAACTATCGATCTTAAGTGTGGCTCGAACTCACATCAAACAGATTACGAGACAGGGACGATTCCATTAGCCTTAGGAAAATGCTGTGTCGAGTGTTCCTGGCCGTTTGATATCTTTATCGAAGGAAAGTGATGCGATATGTCAAAGCATGATGAATACAGGTACGTTAAAGTTGTGGCATAAGAGCATGAGTTTGTGGAAGGACTGGTGCCTGTTGATGATGGAACTCTAATTGAAGAGAATTTGCAGCACCAGCTGAAGCACTTGGAACTGTTAGAGGAGGATATCGAGAGCATGTAAATCATGAGTAAGATCAATGATATGAGGCTAACATGTAAAACAGAAATAGGGATCAACCAAAATGTTATTGATATAAGAAAGGAAAATTTGTTCATCTATTTAGAAGAAATATGAATAGGGATAGTGATAGTAAGAACACACTGAAAATAGAATTAGTTAATAGAATGAATGATTTTCTTGATTGACGAGGCCTATCGTTGCATGCGACTGTCACTGGCATTGGTAATTAACAATTTGAAAAAGAAAATCATAAAACATTTTCGAGAAAGGATCGATCACTTCAAAGAAAGTTATCAATACTTCTTTGCTTTATATCCAACGCAACGATTAGAATATCAGCATATTAAGTTTAAAGAATAATTATTATAGATTATGTACGTTTAAAAGATCCATCTTCTAATGCAAACTTGAGGTAAATGTTCTTGTCATTCATAGAGAAAGGATGTTGACGCAATAATTCTCGAGTTAAGAGGGTCGAAAGATACCAAGACAGCGATGGAGGTTCTGGGACCCAGGAATCCTCACCAGCCCTGGATTATGCTGAGTATGGAGTCGCCACCACTTGCGTCCCCTAGACACAGATCGGATGTAACTCTTTTCAACGGATTCTTCAACCGAACGATGATGTATCGTAGCGACGCTGATATCATCGTACCTCATGGGTTCGTTGTTAGCAAAGAGGATGCAAAATTGCTTCCTCCCGCTTGGGTCGTACCTCCAGTTTTAGAGCAAGGAAATCAGCAAAGAAAATTAGCTGTAGCTTTCATCTCCAAAAATAATGAATTAGTACAATCCGATCGCCTGGAATATGTAAGAAAATTTAAGGAATACGCCCTTATTGATATTTATGGAAAATATGGGACTAAGAAATGTGGCCGATCAATGATTGTATCTCATAGATATGACCCCTTGACCAACAAATGCCTGAGAATGGCCGGAGAAAAATACCTCTTTATCTTTTCTTTTGAGAACAATTTTTGTAAAGACTACATCACTGAAAAGGTCTACAACTTCCTTCATTATCCAATAGTTCCTGTGGTTCGAGGACTTGCAAACTACTCCTCGTTTCTGCCTCCGAATTCATACATAAACGCGAATGAATACACTCCCAAGGAACTGGCCGAGAAGTTACTGTACTTGCAACGAAATCCTGAGGTAAGATTTTTTTATGATTATTCTCATGTCTGTCTTTGTACCTCAAGTAACAAATGCATGAATTCATTCCAATTTTATCACCATATCTTACACTGTAACTTCTTGTATCTGCAGTATTAATGTTTTTGATAATACAAATCTCTTAATTCGCAGGAGTACCAGAAATATTTAGAATGGAAAAATCACTTCCAGCCTTCGACCATCGGAGCAGAGAGAACCTTCTGCCACCTGTGTGCCAGGTTGTATGACCCTCAGATGTACGAGCACCAAGTCATTGAAGACTTTGAAGACTGGTTTCTTTACAAGTCCGAGTGTTGGAGCCCAATATACAAAAGTGATATTCCTCTGAAGAAGAAGAAGAAGAAGAAGAAGAAGAAATAAACTCGGTGTGGATACACAGAAGTGGAAAATCTCAGAGAGGATTATGCAAAATTTCACTTTTCCTTTGTAGAAATAAATCAACGTGAATCAGGCTTTAGTTTTCTATTTTGATCTATTGTTAAACCTAAGGTACTTTGATTCTTGAAAGACTGTTTGAATTCATTGTGTCCATGGACCAACTATATATATATATATATATATATATATATATATATATATATATATATATATATATATATATATATATATATGTATGTATATATATATATATATATATAAATTTATATATATATATATATATATATATATATATATATATATATATATATATATATATATATATATATATATATATATATATATATATTTTTGGGCTCAAGCCATGTCGTCCTGATGGAAGTTCCTATAGGGTAGCTTCCTAGGGTATATTACAACTACGGCGATATTCCCAGAGAATTTACCTTAAGGTACCAGAATTCTAACTCCTGGAGCGAATATCTCTCCTGAAAGGGATATCGCGACATATCAGAGGACGTATTCTTGACACGCCACATGGCAATCTGCATCCCGAACAGAGATTTCGTCTCGCAGGGGGCAGTTGGCAAGAAACGAATTCGGGAAAGAAAAAGGGGGAGCCGCTCCCAAGGCTCCCTATCTCTCGTTTCGTAAGCGTGCCTGGCGCCAATCCTGGCACCATCTGTATTCCTTTTTGCGTAGCTTAACAACTCTGTGTTTTTTCCTGTGTTTCTCGCAAATCTTGGATTTATTCTGCTTTTCATGGCTTCTCCGTCTTCGTCGGCCTCTGATAAGTTGAGTACCATGTCTTTTATGTATAAATGTAGGCTCTTGGTAATTTTTGAGTGATTAATAGGTTTAATCTTTGTTACAAGAGCCGTAGCCTACCGGAGGCGTCATGGACGCTGTCGCTCGCTAGGTATAAGTTTAGTTAGTCAGAGCGACATTCCCGGTTGTTTTGCTTTAATAAATTTTAGCTATTTAGCATTACATAGGATTTCCTTTCGTGCTTAGTATTATTTTGGCGAAGTATTCGCCATTCTGGCCTACGCTAGGCCATGTAGCCTAGTCGTTTGGTCCTAGTACTTCATGCATGATTTTGGTTTTTTCCGAGTGTATTAAAATTTTATTGAAGCTTTAAGCTATGTTTTATACATTTAAGATTGTGTGGAATATTTCCAAGATAGTATACGAGTGAGTTTCGGTGATTTAGGTAATCGATTCTCTTGGTGCCTAGGCTAAGTTGCTTATGGAGCCTTAGTATACTTTCTCATACTCCCCGGTTGCTTTCTTTTCTTCGGAGAAGGTATGCAATCCCTTTCCCTCTGTTTAAGCCTTTGGCTTATCCCTAAGTGGTTTTTTCCGAATTAATTTTCGATAAAACTATACTGGGGTGTTACTGTACCTTCCTGTTCCAGTAAGTCTGGTTCAAAGAGGGACAGAACAACAGAGTTTTTTAGTCTGAGTCTGTGTTTTTCTGGCTTGGGGTAGAGTCTCCCTTGCTGGCCTGACACAGACAAAGGTGGCTTAGCCTCCTTAGGTCACTACCGAAGGTTTCTGTGGATATGATTCCTTTTTTTGTGATCTACCAGACTAGTCCTTGTTGCTGTTCTCGGGGGAGGATAAGTTTCTTTCCCTGGGAGTAGCAACACCTTCCTTGCTTTGGTGCTCTGGGAGCTGGCAAGTATTGCTGGCCTCCTCCCTTGGATCTCCCTTAGGCTGAGATAAGTTTCTTGGCTGCGGGGGATCCGTCACTAAAGCAAGGTTGGTAGGACCCTCTTTTGTCCCTTCCCCCTCTATCTCCGTAATGGCCTAGCCATTACAGTACTGTACGTTGTTCTACATCTGGACCTAGATTAGGTTAGGATGTGGAATTGACTCAGCCCCTTGCCGGCCGGCAGAGCTGCCGGCCGGCAAGGGTCTTATATTTACTGTACGTCGTTCTACATCTGGACCTAGATTAGGTTAGGATGTGGAATTGACTCAGCCCCTTGCCGGCCGGCAGCTCTGCCGGCCGGCAAGGGTCTTATATTTTGAGTGCTGCCCGGACCTCCCTTGGTCCCTCATCCATGCCTGCCTGTAGAGCCAGACGGCATTGGTCAGGAAGCCTGAATTAGATTCTCCCCTTCCTTATATGCACTCTTTCGGATTGCCGGGCTTGGAGGTAGTGTACATTCTTATCCCGGCATCCATCCTATTTGTCTGGTGTAGTCCTCTGGTTCTTTTGCTGCCGGCCGGCATCGGTCCTGTACCTTTGCCGGCCGGCTAATGTCAGCCCTTGTCCGGTCACCAAGAGTGTGGCCGGCAGCTGGGTACTACCTTGTGTAGTTGCCGGCCGGCAGCCATTGCCGGCCGGCATTGGCTGTTGCCGGCCGGCAATCACTGCCGGCCGGCACATGCATTTGAACCTGAGTTCTGCCGTCTTATAGCTGTTAAGTAGTATACTTTAAAGCTAGTTATGGTGTGTGCCGGCCGGCACGTAACGTCCTATACTGTACCAGTATTCTTCAGTATAACATATACTGTAAGAAGAAAACTATAGTATGGGTTTTGGTACAGCACTGTGTGTTCTAACACTTTTGTGTTTTCTTGCACAAGTCCTTTGCTGTTGCCCTACAGATAGGAAAGTGAGTTCTTTCCTGTCTATTTTCCAGGATTTTAAAAATCATTGCTTAGGTGTGAGCTCCACCTGTTTCCTCTGGAAACTTTGCATTGGTTACTCTAGAAGAGATTAACCATTTGATTTTATTATCTGGAAGGCTGCAACAATGGGTTGTGAGGGAAACACAAGTGTATGTCTTTCCTTTATGAATTGTTATGCTATACTATGCATACCCAGTGATACATAGTTCACTTGATACTCATGGAAATTTCTTCTCTTTACAGAAGGACCCTCCGAAGTGCGGAAGTGTTTTCTGCAACGTCCGCAGCAAGAACCTCTGCGGACATGAGTTTTGTAGGAGACACGCAGAATGCGCTGTCTCCAAGGATGATCTCCAGTATTGGGACCCTCAGGTATGTACTGTGTGCACTAACCTGAATACTGAGGCCTTTGATTCCCCTAGAACGGCGGAATCAAGGGATATAGCAAGGGAGAAGCTTCGTACCTGGGTAAGGGGCTTCCAAAAGAACACCTCTGGCCCTTATCTTCCAAGTGAGATGATGAGGGCGTATCTTTTCCCTAAGGCATCAGCTGATGCAGCGATTCCCCAGCCTCAAGAGGAGATCCCCCAAGTTCAGATCCAGGTGGATGCTGAAGTCTCGGTCGCTATGCAAGACATCCAGTTAGATGACAGGATGTCTGTCGTGGACGAGCGTCTGAAGGAAGACCCCCTGGCAGAAGCCCAGGGTGAAGTTCAAGCCCCAGACGTTGTAGAGGAAGAGGTCGACGAGGTGTCGGCTACTCCGGTTCAGATCCCGGAGCCTATTCCCTCAACATCGGCCGGTCTCCCAGTAGAGCTGGGATAGGCCCTCTCCTCCATTGTTGGAATGATCCAACAGATGCAGAAGGAGAATCAGGAGAAGGCGGCTGCAATGGAACTGCGGATGCAGAGCCTTGCAGAATCACATGGGCCCCAGAAGAGGTTCTATGTGAAAGACCTTCCCTTGTGCTCAGATGCTAAACCATGTGTCTGGCTGAGGAAGGAACCAGCTTCAAAGGAGGAGACAGAGCCGAAGGAGGTCATAGTGATGGACCATACTAAGGCTCAGGCTCTGCTTTCATCCTCGTTGAAAGAGAGGGGCTTCTCTAACTCAAAGGCAGCTGCATTGAGCAAGAAGCTCCCTTCCTTTGTGTCCTCTCCTGCTAGAGCCTTCCCCTTTTTACAGAAAGGGTTTGCGGCTGTACTAAAAGCAGTCGAGGCCGACAAGCCTTGCCCCTCCCTGGAGGAGTGTAAACCCTTGTCGCTGGCCCTACCTATGGACCCCAAAGACTGGAAGGACGTCCATCTTACGTTCTCAGTTGGGAAGTTGGAGGCTGATATCGCCGGACGTCAGTTCGGCGAGGACCTCCCTAAGCTGTCTGACTTTCTCTTGCAGAGAGAGTTCGAGACAAAAGAAAGACTGGCTGCCTCAATGTCTCTTCAGACTACTCTTGAGACGATGGCAGGTGACCCCAAGGTCCATGAAATGTTCATGGTGGTGGCCAAGACTCATCTGGCCACAGTGACGAAGGACCTTTATGGCTTCGTCAAGGCGAGGAGAGCTTGTAGGGAGTTCGTGTTCACCTCGGCTTCGGTGAGGCCCGAGCCAAGGAAACTAATCTCCTCCAACATTTGGGGCAAAGACCTTTTCCCTACCGATTTGGTCAAAGAAGTAGTTGATAAGGCCGCCTTGGAGAATAGAAACCTTCTCCAGAAGTGGGGCCTGGCTATCAAAAGAAAGTCTTCCCCGGATGAGGGTCCTCAACCAAAGAGGAAGATTATGAGGACTAGGCTACCGTCTCGGCCAGCCAAGCCTGTTAGACAGCAACTGCAATTGCCATTGCCTCCAGTGCCCCAGATCGTGGCACAAACCCCGACCACTTTTCAGTGGGTACCCCAGGCCGTGTCGACACAGTCCACGGCATTCACCCCATCGTTCGAAGGGCAGTCTACTTCCTTTCGAGCAAAGCCTAGAGGGGCAGCCAGAGGCTCGTCTGGACGCCCCTCAAGGGGAAGGGGATTCAGGGGTGGTCGTGGTCAGGGAGGCGAGACCTCGGGACGGCAGTCCAAGTGGGATGATACCGGTAGGAGGGAGACCTCTGAAATTTCGGGATCGGTGGACCTTCGATCCCTGGGCCCACAGCCTACTCAAGAATGGACTGGGCTGGAGCTGGTACAGCACTCCACCCCCGGGCCTTCGGGTTTTCCAACACTCCACCCCCGTTCTGGAGGAGTACGTTCAAGAACTGTTGGAGAAAAATGTGATCCGAAAGGTGAAGTCCATCAAATTCCAAGGGAGGCTGTTTTGTGTTCCCAAGAAAGACTCGGAAAAGCTCAGAGTCATTCTGGACTTGTCGCCACTCAACAAGTTCATAGTGTATTGCAAATTCAAAATGCTAACACTGCAACGCATAAGGACCTTACTGCCCAAGAGGGCATATTCCGTCTCTATAGACTTGTCAGACGCCTATTGGCACATTCCAATCAACCGTCGACTCTCCCCCTACCTAGGGTTCAGGCTACAACGAAGACTATACGCCTTCAGAGACATGCCATTCGGGCTAATCATAGCCCCAAGGATTTTGACGAAGCTTGCGAGCGTAGCTCTCAAACAATTACGCCTAAAGGGAATTCAGGTAGTAGCCTACCTGAATGACTGGTTGGTGGGGGCAGCATCCGAGACAGAATGCTGGCAAGCTTCCAGTCAAGTGATCCAGTTCCTAGAGTACCTAGGTTTCAAGATCAACAGAAAAAGTCTCGACTTTCTCCATCTCAAAAGTTCCAGTGGCTGGGAATCCACTGGGACCCTTTGTCACACCGTTTCTCCATCCCGGCGAAGAAAAGGAAGGAGATAGCGGGTTCTGTCAAGAGACTTCTAGATTCCGAAAGGATATCAAGACGCGAACAGGAGAGGGTACTGAGCTCTCTCCAGTTTGCTTCGGTGACAGACCCAGTGCTAAGAGCACAGCTAAAGGATGCAACCGGAGTTTGGAGAAGTTATGCATCAAACGTGCGAAGAGATCTGAGAAGACCAGTTCCGCTTCGGCTACGTACTCTTCTCAGGCCTTGGTCCCAAGCCAGACATCTAAAGAAGTCGGTTCTTCTTCAGCCACCTCCCCCGTCGGTGACGATTCACTCAGACGCCTCGAAGGAGGGATGGGGAGGTCACTCTCATCGGAAAAAAGTCCAGGGGACTTGGTCCAAGCTATTCAAGACCTTTCACATAAACTTTCTAGAAGCTATGGCAGTGCTCCTTACCTTAAAGAAAGTTTCCCCGCGTCACTCGATCCACTTAAGGTTGGTGATGGACAGCGAGGTAGTTGTGAGATGCTTGAATCAACAAGGATCGAGGTCACCACCTCTCAACCTGGTGATGTTGGCCATCTTCCGATTGGCGGAAAAGAAGAAGTGGTACCTGTCGGCAGTTCACCTTCAAGGAGTCCGCAATGTGACAGCGGACGCTCTATCCAGGTTCACACCGATAGAGTTGGAATGGTCCTTAGACGCAGGATCATTCTCCTTCATTCTGAATCAAGTCCCAGAACTGCAGATAGACCTCTTTGCGACGAAAGACAACAAGAAGTTGCCCCTGTACGTGTCCCCGTACGAGGACCCCTTAGCGGAAGCAGTGGACGTGATGTCCCTCAACTGGAACAGAGGGTCCAGGATTTATCTGTTCCCTCCTCACAACCTTCTGTTGAGGGTCCTCAACAAACTGAGATCCTTCAAGGGGGTAGCGGCAATAGTAGCCCACAAGTGGCCGAACAGCGTGTGGTTCCCCCTGGTATTGGAACTACAGCTGAAGTTTGTACCGCTACCAGATCCAGTTCTGACCCAGCGAGTCCAGAAGTCGACTGTCTGCGCTTCATTACAGAAAACCCGGACCCTGCAGCTCATGATTTTCTCTCCCTAGCGGTGAGAAAGCGTTTCGGGATTTCGAAAGCCAGCATAGACTTCCTAGAGGAATATAAGTGCAAATCTACTAGAAGGCAATATGAGTCATCTTGGAGAAAATGGGTGGCCTTTGTCAAGGCGAAGAATCCGCAGGAGATCTCGACGGACTTCTGCTTATCTTTCTTCATCCACCTCCATGGTCAAGGATTGGCAGCTAACACGATTTCAGCGTGTAAGTCTGCTTTGACAAGACCCATTCTATATGCCTTCCAGGTCGACCTAGGTAACGAGTTCTTTAATAAAGTTCCGAAAGCCTGCGCTAGGCTCAGACCTTCAGCACCTCCAAAGGCCATTTCATGGTCTTTAGACAAAGTTCTTCATTTCGCTTCTCTGTTGAGCAATGAAGAGTGTGCGTTAAAGGATTTGACACAAAAAGTTATTTTCCTATTTGCACTCGCGTCCGGGGCCAGGGTTAGTGAGATTGTAGCCCTCTCGAGAGAGGCAGGTCGTGTTCAGTTCCTGGATGGGGGAGAACTGAACCTGTTTCCGGATCCTACGTTTCTCGCCAAGAATGAGTTACCCACCAACAGGTGGGGTCCCTGGAGAATCTGCCCTCTGAAAGAAGATGCATCTCTATGTCCAGTAGAATGCCTAAAGGTCTATCTTCATAGAACTTCAGACTTCAAGGGTGGTCAACTATTCAGGGGAGAAACATCAGGCTCAAATTTATCTCTGAATCAACTCAGAGCGAAAATCACATATTTTATTCGCAGAGCGGATCCTGACAGTACACCCGCAGGTCACGATCCGAGGAAAGTTGCCTCATCCTTAAATTTCTTTAATTGTATGGATTTTGAACATCTCCATTCATACACTGGCTGGAAGTCTTCCAGAGTGTTCTTTCGCCACTATGCGAAGCAAGTAGAGGAACTAAAGAGATCTGTGGTAGCAGTGGGTCGCGTCGTTAACCCTACTGTTTAACTCTGCGAGGAACAGTGGTTTTAATTGGGACGATTAATTCCAGGGTGAGTGTGTAGTTACATACCGTACTACAAACTAAGTGAGGGCACTGAGTTGCCCATGTAGACTGTTCCATTTCCAAAGGTGAACCTAGCATAAGTGCAGACATGTGTGCCGAGCGTTTCTAACGCTAATGTCATTGATTTGTAATACAGACTTTTATGATTTTGATACCTCGGTATCTTAAAAGTGGCATTTAATGTTTTTTTTTTCTTTCAGATAAACAAGTTCTGTTTACTATCATACTTATGCTTAAAGTTTTGGGTTATCCTCTTCTTATATATATATATATATATATATATATATATATATATATATATATATATATATATATATATATATATATATATATATATATATATATATATATAATTGTGGTTAACCTGTCTGTTTATTGTCTGTCAATGAACTTGTTCTTGAGAACCTTGCGTCTCCTTCACCTGTGTCAATTTATTGGTATAATTGAGCATTCATTCTATGTACCTTATCTGGGATAATTCTAATAGAATTGTTCCTTTATGCAAGCTATGTTGCATTGGTTTATGCTTTCCCTTAACGGGAGGACCCCGTCCCATAAGGGGACGATGGCGGTTTTACTAGTTTCCTCCTATGCGGATATAAACCTTTGTCCAATACAAGTATTGTGCGGAGAACTGGTCGATATTTCATATTGACGTAGTGGTTCTTTACAAACTATGCTTTACTTAATATAGGGCGAGACCACTATATTAGCTTGCCTGGTATTCATACATAGGTATATGTACTCTTCGAGACTTTTCCAGAGTCTAGTAGGACTCTTCCCTGTAGGGGGCAGGAAGCTCTAACATGGTTTATAGTTAGTTGAAAAGATGTATAACGGTAACATCTTAGGTCTCTAGGTCTAGTCGACCAGGAAAAATTACCTCCGGGGAGTACGGCACGTTCTGAGAATCCACAGACACAGTAATGCTCTGGTATACTTCCATCAGGACGACATGGCTTGAGCCCAAAAAACGGATTTTGAGCGAGGCGAAAAATCTATTTTTGGGTGAGAATGGCCATGTCGTCCTGATGGACCCGCCCTTGCCTTTCTAAGAAAGGGCTGTAGGACCCCTCCCTACATACAGTATCTGTAGCACCTCGTGTACGCTACAAGGAATACAGATGGCGCCAGGATTGTCGCCAGGCACGCTTACGAAACGAGAGATAGGGAGCCTTGGGAGCAGCTCCCCCTTTTTCTTTCCCGAATTCGTTTCTTGCCAACTGCCCCCTGCGAGACGAAATCTCTGTTCGGGATGCAGATTGCCATGTGGCGTGTCAAGAATACGTCCTCTGATATGTCGTGATATCCCTTTCAGGAGGGATATTCGCTCCAGGAGTTAGAATTCTGGTACCTTAAGGTAAATTCTCTGGGAATATCGCCGTAGTTGTAATATACCCTAGGAAGCTACCCTA
Organism: Palaemon carinicauda; assembly: GCF_036898095.1. Classification (NCBI taxonomy): domain Eukaryota; kingdom Metazoa; phylum Arthropoda; class Malacostraca; order Decapoda; family Palaemonidae; genus Palaemon; species Palaemon carinicauda. The sequence continues at coordinate 122,113,702 of NC_090738.1, read as the reverse complement.
TAGGAATTTCCATCAGGACGACATGGCCATTCTCACCCAAAAATAGATTTTTCGCTTCGCTCAAAATCCGTTATATATATATATATATATATATATATATATATATATATATATATATATATATATATATATATATATATATATATATATATATATATATATATATATATATACAGGGTGTCCATAAATTCATGTCTTGGTTTAAGTGTTTTTGTATTAATGTAAAACATTATTCATACACATTCATTTTACTATCCTTTAGTAAAAACTTATAAGATATTTTTTTATAGATTAATTAAGGTAAATGAAAATGAATACCTGTTTAAATTCTAATTTCGAGTCTATCTGTCGTATCTATGGTGGCGCAGCTGTCATTTAAAAAGGGACCGACTGCAGACAAGTTTTCTCAGATTACCACAAAAACATACCCAAACTAGACAAATTGCATTCGAGGCAAATGTTGTGAGTTTCCTGGATAATTTAGAGCAAATTCTTTTTACTGGACAGCCATTAATATTTTTATAATAGGACATTAAAATCAAGACTCAAATTTTTGGACAGACTGTATATATATATATATATATATATATATATATATATATATATATATATATATATATATATATATATATATATATATATATATATATATGTGTGTGTGGTGTGTATATATATATACATATATATATATATATATATATATATATATATATATATATATATATATATATATATATATATATATATATATCTATCTATATATAAATTATATATATACATATATATGTATAAATGTATATATATATATATATATATATATATATATATATATATAAATTATATATATATACACATATATATGTATAAATGTATATATATATATATATATATATATATATATATATATATATATATACATATATATAAACTATATATACATATATATACATATATATATATATATATATATATATATATATATATATATATATATGTATTTATTTATATATATATATATATATATATATATATATATATATATATATATATATATATATATATATATATATATATATATATATATGTATCTTGGGGTCGAAGAAGAAGAGTCGATGACGATTCATTGTTTATTAATCAGATACCCAGATTACAAGTGCCTGCAACAGGCTCCGCACGTCTTTATAAATGCGCGGGAAAACATATCGTACACACGGATCCCACATGCCCCTCCAAGATTGACATGTAATAATTACAACAATTACACTGCAATCTGATAATTATCAAATGGGGTAAATCAGTAACAAAACAGATAGGATGCACAATGTAGCATCTAGCTACACAAAAATAATCAGAGTAAATAAATCAATAATCGCTTAATAAAAATGGGTCGAATTGGCATAATAGAAATGGATCAACTGCATACTGCAAACATAGCCATACAAGAAAAAATTAAAACATTCACAGAACAAAGCAATGTGAGCAACACTATCAGATGTATAGTATAGCATGAATTTTCAATAATTCTTTAAAAAAAAAAAAAAATCCATAATAACACGTGGACAAGGAAATCATCTATTTATAGGCTAGCAGTACACAAAAGCAATGACAATTACATATTATTTAACAAATTCAGTGAGCCAGCCAGGTTCTTTCCTGGAGCGTTGCGGTCTCGTAGCACGGGGTAGACTGGGTGTGGGGGAGCTAGACCTGGGCGGCTCTCACTGCTGCTGTCAGCTGGTGTGGTGCTAGGGGTTGGGTCAGACGGTGGGCTTGGCGTGGGACAAGCTATCTGTCCCTTTAAATGTTTTCTGTTGCGCAATGATAACCTTCCACTCCCGTCAAGCCTTACTGTGTACTGCCGGTATGGGTGATGGGAGATGATGACACCTGATCTGTCCCACCTTTTAGTCCCGGGATCTTGAATCCTAACCTGGGTGCCCTCATGCAATGGAGTCATGTTGCAAGAGCGTTGTCTTGGTGATTGGGGAAATCTTTCACTAGACGATGCCATCAATATTTCCCGCTGTCGAAGGGTTCTTCTCCAGTGGCGATCTACCTTATACTGCTGTCTTGCTGTAGGAACACCATCACGAAGTGCTTTTCCTGTTGCTAGTTGAGCTGGTGACTTGCCTATCTCTCTCAAGGGCGTATTCAGGTATTGCAGCATTGCCTGTGTGCACCTGTCGTTGTCCAAACTACCGTTGGCCCCCGTGTTCGAGCGGATGATTCTTTTGGCGGATTTCACAGCAGCCTCTGCCCTCCCATTTGACTGCGGATAATGAGCAGATGAAAGGCGGACAGTAACCCTCCATTTCTTAAGAAAGTCCATCATCTCCTCACTAGCCAAGTTAGTGCCTCCATCAGTGGAGAGTTGCTCGGGAGCCCCCCACCTGGAAAAGTAGCCACGTAGTTTCGCTATAATTTTGTTGGAACCAGTTCCCTTGGGGAAATGCGCTATTTCTAGCCAACCCGTCAGTCTGTCAGCGTAGGCCAAATAAACTTGTCCTTCGAGTTGAAAGAGATCAGCCACCGTCTGCTGGAAGGGGTACTCAGGGGGAGGGGTAACAATCATGACTTCTGGCGGTGAAGAGGGCGTGTGCAGGTTGCAGACATCACAGGAAGCTCGGCATTGTTCCAGGTCGCCTGCTATTCCAGGCCAATACACGGTTGCTCTTGCACGACGTAACATCGAATCTAGCCCTTGATGGCTGGCATGCAGGTTCCTTGCTACTTTATTACGTAATGAGTCAGGTACCACTAATCTCACTGCCCCCTCCTCATGGGTATATGTCACCATACTTTGTGCAGCAGCCAACCTGTCCCTTACGCTGTAGAAGGGTCGAAGACACTGTAGTTCTTGGGATTTTTGCTTAGGCCAGTCCCCAGCACGGACTCTTGCAAGCAACAGCTGGTATACGGGATCATTATTTGCTGCGTCCATGACCATCTCTTCGTCCATTGTAATACCGTCATCTTGGCTCAATACAGCTACTGTTGCTGCTGCTACCGCCGCGGAGATATCTTCTTCTTGTATGGTGTCCTCCTTATCTGGGACTGCCATTAGGGAGGGGTACCGAGATAGAAAATCGGCTGCTGAATTCCACTTTCCTGGCAGGTACTTTATTGTGAACTTATATTGCAGAGTCTTTTCTTTAAGGTGGAATAACCTTGGGTTCACCACATCTGTGAGGGCCCTATCCCCCAAAAGCTTCACTAGTGGGCGGTGGTCTGTTACGATAATGAGGGAGGGGCATCCCAACAGAAACAATCTTGCTTTCCGTAGACACCACACCACTGCCAAAGCTTCTCCTTCCACTGCTGCGTATCCGGATTCGGCAACAGACAGGTGACGACTCCCACACAGAGCCAGCCGCCAACCCCCTTTGCAACAAAAAGGGGTCTCTAGGGAGGTACAACCACAGTACTGTTGCAGGACAACGAAACCTATACCTTCCCTACTCCAATCTGTGATTACTGCTGTAGGCCTAGTCTTGTCGTAATACCGTAGTCCATCCTTTGCCAGCCGACAAATAATATCTTGAGCCTGTCGGAACTTGTGTTGCAGTTGTTCGTCCCAATATACCTTCTTTCCTGTAGATTTCTTCAGTAGTTCCCGGAAGGGCTCCATGAGGGGCACGGTGGCCAAAAAGGGTGCCAGCTGGTTGACGAAACCATACCAGGATCTGATATCCGTAACTGATGGTTGGGCTGGCATGGGAAAGTCTCTTATGGCAGCCAACCTTTCACTTGTAGGCTCATACGAGTCCCACCCCAGGTGAAAACCAACAAAGGTAGCCTCTCTCCTGCAAAATGAGAACTTTTCTGGTTTTAGGGTAATGCCTTTCTTCGCGCAGGTAGCCAGAAAATCAAAGGTGTGCCAAAAGGCTCCCTCAACACTTATGTCATGCAGAAGGGTGTCGTCTACACACTTGTACTTGCGAGGAATATCCATAATTGCGTCATCAAACCGTCGAGTGTAGGCATCGGAAGCTGCACAGTGGCCCATCGGGGTGCGACGATACTGGTACCTGCCCCATGGGGTTATGAAAGTTGTCAGTCTTCGGCTGTCCTCATCCAACTCCACCTGGTGGAAACCCCAGAACGCATCTGCAACAGTCTTATAGCTTCGAACAGGTACACCAGATACTATATCAAAGGGTGCTGGTGTATGGTGCGTTTCCCTCTTGCAACATGCATTTAAGCGCTGATAATCCACTGTCCTCCTCGGGTGGCCATCCTTTTTGGCCACTACTACCATTCTGGCGCACCACTCTGTGGCCTCCCCCGGTGGTACTGGCTGGATGATGCCCCTACGTACGTCCTCCTCCAGCTGAGCCTTGACTTCATCTTCCCAGTGCTTTGGGACCGCTGCAGGTGTGTGGCAAGCATAGGGTATGGCCCCGGTGACGAGGTGGATGCGGTGGGGTGGGCCCTCCATAACTGGGAGGGGTGACTTGGAGGTGTTGAAGGTTGTCGCCGAAAAACGTTGGAGTAGCCAATCTTGAAGTAAGGGAACGTTTTCTTCCAGCGGGGGGAATGGTAACACTGTCGGACGTGAGAGATCCACCTCCTCTACTGTATCAACGGTGGCAACACTGGCGAGATGATAGGGGAACGTAGCTGGGACTAGACCCAACTCTTTACACATTGACAATGACAAGTATAAATTTGTTGCAGAATTCACGAAGAAAATCTCCTGCATAGAGGATCGACCATTTAATGATACACAACACTTAGTTGCCCCTAAACACTTCAAACGAATGCCTGCAACATCTCTCAGCGTCTGCTGCTTTTCAACTTTCGCGGGGTCGAGGTGCAGCAGCTGCAACAGCTCGCTGCCAGCGACGCAAACCTGGGCCCCCGTATCAGCAACGGCGGTGGTGGGTACACACTCCCTCCCCCCCGGCACTGACACTGATACATTTAATAACGGTTGTCCCGCAACGGCGGTAGATGCAATCACTACAGCACTAGATACTTCTGGCAGGACCTTACGTTTGCTCCTACAGCATTTCTTCAAATGCCCCACTTTCTGGCAATTATAACAAGTAACACCTTTGGCCAAACACGAATTCTTATCAGAGTGCGAACTGCCACAGTTGCCGCACCTCGTTGGCGGCGTACGATGCACAGCACGGTGGATAGTGGCGGCTGCACACTCCCCCTCCTCCGTGACATTGGCTGCCTCGACTGGCGGATAACTTGCAATTTGGTGGGAAATTTTCCCGCTCTCACCTACATCCCTAACCGCAGCTTCAAATGCTATGCACTGTGCACTGAGGGCGTCTACGCTATCATACCTATGATAACTTTGAAAAATTTCTCTTTTAAGCACTAAATTATTCAACCCTACCATCACTTTACGCAATAGCATATATTCAGACAGATTGGAATTACACTGTGGGCACTCGAACTTGCAATCTAGAGCTAACTGAGAACACCTTTGAAAATACACATTGATAGGCTCATCCGTGGCCTGAACATCATTAAAGAATTCGCTCCATAGCACTGCTTGGTTGGATGACCGTAGTACTAGCTTTTCAACGCTATCTAATGCCTCCTTGGGGCTCACACATGACCATTGGGCCGCTGAGAACTTTGCATCTAAAGCTCTCTGTAGAGCTGGCACACACAGAAGACGGATGTGCATGACGGCCTCCAAACTAGGCCACCTGTTCAGGTGAATCCAGCACTCCATAGACCGCCTCCATGTCCTGAACGCCGCTGAAGACATTTCCACATCACACTTCTCAGGAGCTGAAGCATTGGACACCCGTGGCACTCCGGCTACCGGCAGGTTAGCCACCTGGGTTTGCAGTGCAGTGATAGCTCGTTGCTGGGACATAATGGTGTCGCGGGCCTGACGAAGTGACGGAGTTGCGATGGCCCTCCTGGAGGGCGTTGCAAGACGAGGTCTAATAGGTGGTGCCATCCTGATCTACGCTCCACAGGCGTAGGTTCATATCTCACTGCGCCATCTTGGGGTCGAAGAAGAAGAGTCGATGACGATTCATTGTTTATTAATCAGATACCCAGATTACAAGTGCCTGCAACAGGCTCCGCACGTCTTTATAAATGCGCGGGAAAACATATCGTACACACGGATCCCACGGATATATATATATATATGTATATACATGTATATATATGTATATATATGTATGTATATACACATGCATAGAAACACCTGCACACACGCAGACGCACACTTGGACTTGCACCTCTATAGAGATTATCCATACGCTTTCTGCTTGAAGGGTGAGTAGACTTAGAATCCCTTTGAATGTTCAATTTTGGTCCTTGTAGGGAGATGCTTATAGCTTCAGCTATTATAAACCTGCCATAGTTGTTTTCCATTTGAACAATTTAGGTTCTGGCAATTAATTCTTTCAGGGAGGGTTTCCGGTCGTGAACATCAATATAATGTTGGTTTGTTGCCCCTTAACTTCTGTGGGCCAGCATACGTCTTTGGAGTGTCTTGGTAGTGTGTTCAATGTAGCATTTTCTATGAGATTTACAAATCTCCTCGGTCATGAAGAATTATAGACTGTGTTTGTGCATGCTACCTTTGGTCATCGAGGGGCACTAATGTTCTTCATCATAAGAGTTTCAGTTAGGTTGGGCTTGCTATATATTGTAAGTTTC
>NC_090738.1:122094557-122104557 GCF_036898095.1 Palaemon carinicauda | reverse complement strand
TTTATATTTATACATATATATATATATATATATATATATATATATATATATATATATATATATACACATATATACTTATGTATAGATTTCCCTCCAGTCACGCTCAGTGGGGAGAGAGAGTAATCATACTCTGGTGAGAGGGGTTACCCTGAGCAGTGCACTCGGAAATCACACTTTAACATGAAATGCCGAACCGCGGGTTGTAGTTAGGAAAGGGTAGAGGTGTGATGGGTAAATGGGTGTTTTTTTTAGTGTGTGCGAGCACGCGCGTTTAAGTGTGAGTGTGTGTGCATATCTATCTAGGCATTTAGACTTTATTTCTAACAGCTTGGGTATACTAGCATATATACATATATATATATATATATATATATATATATATATATATATATATATATATATATATATATATATATAAATATATATATATATATATATATATATATATATATATATATATATATATATATATATATATATATATATATAGTATGTATATTACATAGGAGTCTTTGCTACGACTTTTATTTTTCTTTACCTTCTTTGCTACTTCCTCTCTTTCATCTTCCTTTCCAGCCTCTTGGTTTTTACTTGGGAACAGGGGCGGATCTCAATGGCCTCACAGGTTCCAAAAATCATTACATCATATATTTATTTGGAAGATATTATTTTGGACTTGGTCCTTTTCTTACCAGGAATAGGTACATCAGCTTAATGAGGATAGAGGTCGAAGGAGAGAGGATTAATGAGGTCGAATCATTTATATATTTAGGAACTATGATCTCTAATAGAGGATCTTTACATGTGGAGTTTAATGAAAGACTGAAAAAAGCCAATCAGACAATGGCTAGGTTAAGCAACATTTGGAAATAAAATCGCCTGAAATTATATATAAAAGTCAGGCTATATGTCAGTTTAGTGAGATCGGTGTTACTGTATGAACATGAGTCGTGTTATGACAAAGAAACAATCTCCAACAGATTTTGTAGCTTTGAGAACAAAGCCCTCAGAAGAATATTGGGATTTAAAATGGCAGGGCAGGATTAGAAATGAAACTATAAGAGAGATTACTCGAGTGCCATACGTGGATGAGGGGAAGATGGAGATGTTTGGGCACGCTCTTCGCACTCCTCAAGAGAGATTAGTTCATCAAACTTTCAACTTGGTTCCACAAGGCACTAGAAGAGTTGGAAGACCCAGGAATACATGGCTGAGGACTATGAAGCGTGAAGTAGAAGATAATGAATGGAAAAATATTGATTTAAAAGCTCAAGATAGAGACGACTGGTGAAATCTAGCCAAGACTCCTTGCGTCAATAGGCGTAAGAGGAGATAATGATTATGATATAAATATATATATATATATATATATATATATATATATATATATATATATATATATATATATATGTATATATATATATATATATATATATATATATATATATATATATATATATTCATTAGGAAATTGCATCTTCGGCATCAACGTGTTTCCTACAGCAGTCTTTTGCCAAAATAAAGCTTTGTAAAATGATTACTGATTCACCTTAACCTTACATAATTTAAATATAAGGCTTCAGCTAAAATTACGATAGATTAATGTGACAGTGATATTTTAAAGGCCGCAATAAAAAGAACAAAGAAAAAGGAAAATGGAATTATTTCAGCATTTCAAAAATCCATTGACGTCGATATATCCAGGATCGAAAACCCCAGAATGTTCACAGACAAAACAACTACGGGTCTACGACCGATTTTCTTATAGCTGAGGCCAAGGTCCATCATGGTGCTCAATACTACACAGTGTTCTAGAAGTTTTATTCCAGCTGTGAACAAGTTGTGAAATGTTCTTCCTAATCGGGTAGTTGAATCGGCAGAACCACTTCTTCTTCTTTGTCTGCATCGTTTCCCACTTCTATGTGGGGTCGATGTTTCTGGCCAGCATTCTCCATCTACCTCTTTCCCACACCTCATCACCGGTTAATCCCTTTTATCAAAGGTCATCCTTGATACAGTCCATCCTACCTTCGCTTTGGTCTCCCTCTCCTTCTCGTTCCCTGTACCTGCATTTCCATCAATCTCCTCTCAATATACTGTTCATCTCATCTCATGACATGACCAGACCACCTTAGTCTACTTTCTTGGATCTTATCTGATAGTTCTCTAACTCCTGTGGTACCCCTAATTACCTCATTCCGTATCTTATCTCTTCTTTTTACCCCACACACCCAAATCAACATTCTCATCTCTGCCACATCCAGCTTCTTCTCTTCTGTCTTCTTTATTACCCACGTCTCCGCTTCAAACATTATTGTCGGTCTCACAACTGTTCTGTGTACTTTTCCTTTCAACTTAACCCCTATTTTCCTGTCACATAGTACCCCACATACTTTTTTCCAATTCTTCCATCCTGCTTGTATTCTGTGGTTTATTTCTGCCCCCAGATCACCATCCTCTGCAACTGTTGATCCGAAATACTTGAAATTTTCAACTCTTTTCAATCTCTCTCCTTGTAAACTAACTTCCCTATTCTCCCCATTTTTTAATATGAAATACTCTGTCTTTTTCCTGCTGATCTTCGATCGGTTTTTAATGTTGTTACTATTCTTTACTTCTCTTTCAGTTTATTTTGTTCCTTTCTTCACTGGGTTATTTTTCCCTGCCAGAGCCTTTTCCAACTAGGGTTGTAGCTTAGCTAGTAATAATAATAATAATAATAATAATAATAATAATAATAATAATAATAATAATAATAATAATAATAATAATAATAATAGGGAAGGTTTACCTCATAGGGGACTCATCCAAGGTTTAAAAGATTAGTGGCACTGAGAGATGTGTACTTTTACTCTCTGGAGAAACATCTCTCTCTCTCTCTCTCTCTCTCTCTCTCTCTCTCTCTCTCTCTCTCTCTCTCTCTCTCTCTCTCTCTCTCTCTCTCTCTCTCTCCAGAGGGTGAAAAGATAAAGGATAGCACAATAGAAATTTACATATGAAATCTGAATATTTGTGATGGAATTTAGCAATGCTTATATTAGAATATACATATATATATATATATATATATATATATATATATATATATATATATATATATATATATATATATATATATATATATATATATATATAAAAGGACTCTAAAGACGAAAAAAATCATGTGGGTTCCACAAGATTACAAGAACCTCCGAATATAAAGTATTGAAAACTGCGATGGTTCTTAACTTCGTGTACCTTCGTCGTTCTTACTTGAATTTAGTGAAAAGGAAAATACCCAAAAATGTGACAAGTTAAATGATCACTTCAATTTAGTGGTAAGCAAAGTGTCCCCAAAAGTATGACAAAGTAAATGATCACTTAAACTTAGTGATAAGTGAACTATCCTAAAAAGTGCGACAAGGTAAAGGATCATTTAGATTTAGTGATAAGTAAAGTATCCCTAAAAGTATAACAAAGTAAATTATCACTTAAATCTAGTGATAAGTCAAGTGTCACCAAAATTTGACAATGTATATGATCACTTAAATTTAGTGATAAGTAATGTGCCCCCAAAAGTATGACAAAGTAAATGATCACTTAAATTTAGTGATAAGTAATGTGCCCCAAAAAGTAGGACAAAGTAAATGATCACTTAAATTTAGTGATAAGTGATGTGCCCCCAAAAGTATGACAAAGTAAATGATCACTTAAATTTAGTGATAATTAAGTGTCCCCAAAATATGATAAAGTAAATGATCACTTAAATTCTTGGGCAGACTGCATTGAAACTGTCATGTTGAGATCAAAGTACACCTATACTTTCAGAATTACTTGGTATTAAATTTCACCAAGAATCAAGATCACTGTTGCTCCGTGTAGGAAAAGAAAACCATCATTTGTGGACAACAGAGAAGCTTCTCTCTGTGACAGTTATCTTTCTATGCATCACAGCTCAGAAACTATGGTCTGATTCACTTTTGTTTATTATTAAATAAAAGACAAGTGAAATTTCGTATGACCCTCAATAACATTTTACATTACGATACTACCTTGCCGAGTTTATTTGTTTCCGTTAGGTTTTTCTCATAAAGCTGTCCAGCGTATATTGGGCTCCAACATTCGGACTTGTAAATAAACCAGTCTTCAAAGTCTTCAATAACTTGATGTTTATATAACTCAAGGTCATATAACTTGGCACACAGGTGGCAAAATGTTCTCTCTCCTCCAATGGTCGATGGCTGGTAGTGATTTTTCCATTCTAAGTATTTCTGGTACTCCTGCAAATTAAGAGATTCGTATTTATACAGAGCCAAAACCGTAGACCAAATCAGAATTAGGGCCTAGTTAAGGAATTTGTTGCAGCCCCTTGTAACTTTAGTTTGATGTTACCAGGAGGTGCCTAGGTCATATAAGACATAATTTCTACTTGTTCTTATTGACCCTACCTGGCGGGTAATTCTTACCAGGGACTTTTGAAAGCAATAGGTCGGTCGAAAAGCCAGTTAGGAACACTTTTCTTGGAATTCCAGGGGGTTTCAAATGGTTGGATATGTATCTTAATGTATGTATGGACATAGCTGATAAAAAAAAACAGCTTTTTTATGTTTAATCTTGTGAAAATTTATTTGTTCTACCATGTTACTCCAGGTTTGTTCTAACTTTCAGCTGAAAAAAGCGAACAACAAATTGAAAATCTTATAATATGTCCTGCAGGTATAAGCTTTATGTTTATGTCCTATACCAAATGATTTTCCAAAATTATATCGCCTTTCTCATGAATTGTAAGGATAATTGGACTCTCTTCTGAGCACTATAAAAATTAATTTAAGAAGATAAACGGATAATCAAGATATATGCATTCACAAAAATGTAACTATAATGTAGATGTATTTTCACATAAATATTTACATTGTAATAATGTCACATCTCTTACAGATTTTCATATAGCACACCATGACAGATACGTGTTCTGGTTTTGTTCTGTAAGTGTTTAACTTTCAACACTCAAGTCAGTTTTGGTCATATCATTGTCCTAATTTTTGTTACAGTCAGCAAACCTAAGGGCATCTGTGCGTGGCAGAGCACTCTTTCAACATGAGCATCTTTCCACCTATACATTGTTGCTCACATCCCAGCCATGACTACCTGGATTTCCTCCAGAAACCGGTGCCAAATACATGGTCAGTAATTGACTCATAAAGCATGGTACCTAAGGGCATCTTTGGTGGGTGGCATACGGCACAGTTGAACATTTTTACTGAAGCTGTCTGTATCTTCTTTAATCCCATACTGGGAGTATACAAACCGCACATCTTTATAGTTATTCATCTTGTTCTCAATGAGTTGTCAACATCTTTACGGTACTTCATGGGACTCGATCATACTCCACTAGCTGGAATACTTGTTTCTTGTATTTCCTTACGAAAGAAATTATACTATTACATCCTGTCAAGGCATACATTCCTGGTAATGGTTTGCACAGGACCTCACCAAGTGAATTTTCAATTGCACTGATGTCAACGTGTCTCTGCCACTGTTTTGTCCTTGTAGAAATTAAATTTGTGTACGCATTTAGCTACAGAAAGTACAGGCTAGCACATTAACATCTCTATCTTGATTATAATACAAAAATGTCCATCTGTTGATGCATGGTTGGCATGAAGCAGTGTTTGTGGGTGTGCTTCCTCTTGCTGAGTATAAAGTTTGTGTATTATGCTACATATGATGCCATTATCTCCTGCAGCCAGGTTGAGATAATCTGTGCCATGATTGATGTAGAGTGTACCAAAGTTTTTAAATATTGGGATGTCCTGTGGTTGCTACCACTCGTTCACGAGGTAGGTTGCCCGGTATGTCTTGATGCTACCATAACTTAAATATCCTTTCCACTAGTACTCTGGATAGCAAGGTTGGTAGCGTCGCGGATTTCTATTACAGAGGTCCCGAGTTCGGACCCCGCCAAGGACGCGAATACCGTGAGACCTTCTACCGGGGGTACTCCCAGGGTGGCGCCTGGGGGGAAGGTTAGAGGGGACTAGAGATAGTCCCTGCTGGCTAATGGGCGCCCGAGGAGAACGATGTAAATCGTCTCAGTGGAGACCTAAAACCCCCAACTTTAAATTTTTTTTTTTAGTAGGGCCACTTCTGATCACCTCCCTGGGTGGTAGTCTGAATGATAACTTTTGCACATTGCTTTTGCTCAATCAGTATTCTTAATGGAAATCTCTGGATATTGGTCCATAATCAGGTTAGTTCTGGTCCTCTCTTGAGATGAATTCATTTTCCTGAGCTGGAAGATATGGCCGTCCAATTCACTGAATTTCCTTGGGACAGTTTTCATGGACTGTAGAATGGTCATTCCACTAAAGATCCAAACAGCAGATGCTGTAAAATCTTAAACTGGTCCATCATTCTCTTCCAAGAGGTGCAGTAGTTAGGTCTTGACAGTCTTTGTAGGGACAACATCTGCAGTAGCAAGAGACCATAACACAGTCCAAAGTGAATACTTTAAGAGCTCCTACATATTCATCTGTTTATGCTAAACTATCACAATCATCGTAGTAAATAATCCTCTGTTAGTCTTGACAATTATGTCTGTTGCTGCTGAATTGGATTTTTTTTATTTAACTTGACCAGATGCCAACTGTCATCAATTTGGATCTTAGTCGTGGAATAAAGAAATTAACTTCCCTTGTTTGCAACTTATTCTCCTTGAAAGTCACAAAAGCCTCATTGCCCTTTTGCTGTGCAGCAAATATGCCATCTGTTATCCTATCATCTGCATTAATTTCTGGTGCAATGTTGATGAGTGGTTCACTTGTATCCCTGGGTGAGGATGGTTTCATCCAGCTCCCAATTATGTCTATCACTATGTGCATATCATCTTCATCTTTCTTCATTTACGGGACACTGGAATCTTCCTTGTGCTTGCTCAACAGCATCATATATTCTTACAATTTCTCTACAGGTCTGCAGTGTTTTGGCTTTGTCGGCTGCTTTCAAGACAGACTGGTACTGAGTACAGTTGCTCCTGAGATTGAAAAGAGTTGAAAATTTCAAGTATTTCGGATCAACAGTTGCAGAGGATGGTGATCTGGGGGCAGAAATAAACCACAGAATACAAGCAGGATGGAAGAATTGGAAAAAAGTATGTGGGGTACTATGTGACAGGAAAATAGGGGTTAAGTTGAAAGGAAAAGTACACAGAACAGTTGTGAGACCGACAATAATGTTTGAAGCGGAGAAGTGGGTAATAAAGAAGACAGAAGAGAAGAAGCTGGATGTGGCAGAGATGAGAATGTTGATATGGGTATGTGGGGTGAAAAGAAGAGATAAGATACGGAATGAGGTAATTAGGGGTACCACAGGAGTTAGAGAACTATCAGATAAGATCCAAGAAAGTAGACTAAGGTGGTCTGGTCATGTCATGAGAAGAGATGAACAGTATATTGAGAGGAGATTGATGGAAATGCAGGTACAGGGAACGAGAAGGAGAGGGAGACCAAACCGAAGGTAGGATGGACTGTATCAAGGATGACCTTTGATAAAAGGGATTAACCGGTGATGAGGTGTGGGAAAGAGGTAGATGGAGAATGCTGGCCAGAAACATCGACCCCACATAGAAGTGGGAAACGATGCAGACAAAGAAGAAGAAGTAGTTCTGCCGATTCAACTACCCGATTAGGAAGAACATTTCACAACTTGTTCACAGCTGGAATAAAACTTCTAGAACACTGTGTAGTATTGAGCACCATGATGGACCTTGGCCTCAGCTATAATAAAATCGGTCGTAGACCCGTAGTTGTTTTGTCTGTGAACATTCTGGGGTTTTCGATCGTGGATATATCGACGTCAATGGATTTTTGAAATGCTGAAATAATTCCATTTTCCTTTTTCTTTGTTCTTTTTATTGCGGCCTTTAAAATATCACTGTCACATTAATCTATCGTAATTTTAGCTGAAGCCTTATATTTAAATTATGTAAAGTTAAGGTAAATCAGTAACCATTTAACAAAGCTTTAGTTTTGGCAAAAGACTGCTGTAGGAAACACATTGATTCCGAAGAGGCAATTTCCTAATGAATGTTTATATATCATAATCATTATCTCCTCTTACGCCTATTGACGCAAGGAGTCTTGGCTAGATTTCACCAGTCGTCTCTATCTTGAGCTTTTAAATCAATATTTTTCCATTCATTATCTTCTACTTCACGCTTCATAGTCCTCAGCCATGTATTCCTGGGTCTTCCAACTCTTCTAGTGCCTTGTGGAACCAAGTTGAAAGTTTGATGAACTAATCTCTCTTGAGGAGTGCGAAGAGCGTGCCCAAACATCTCCATCTTCCCCTCATCCACGTATGGCACTCGAGTAATCTCTCTTATAGTTTCATTTCTAATCCTGCCCTGCCATTTAAATCCCAATATTCTTCTGAGGGCTTTGTTCTCAAAGCTACAAAATCTGTTGGAGATTGTTTCTTTGTCATAACACGACTCATGTTCATACAGTAACACCGATCTCACTAAACTGACATATAGCCTGACTTTTATATATAATTTCAGGCGATTTTATTTCCAAATGTTGCTTAACCTAGCCATTGTCTGATTGGCTTTTTTCAGTCTTTCATTAAACTCCACTTGTAAAGATCCTCTATTAGAGATCATAGTTCCTAAATATATAAATGATTCGACCTCATTAATCCTCTCTCCTTCGACCTCTATCCTCATTAAGCTGATGTACCTATTCCTGGTAAGAAAAGGACCAAGTCCAAAATAATATCTTCCAAATAAATATATGATGTGATGATTTTTGGAACCTGTGAGGCCATTGAGATCCGCCCCTGTTCCCAAGTAAAAACCAAGAGGCTGGAAAGGAAGATGAAAGAGAGGAAGTAGCAAAGAGGGTAAAGAAAAAAAAAAGAGTCGTAGCAAAGACTCCTATGTAATATACATACTATATATATATATATATATAATGTATATATATATATATATATATATATATATATATATATATATATATATATATATATGTATATATGTATATATGCTAGTATACCCAAGCTGTTAGAAATAAAGTCTAAATGCCTAGATAGATATGCACACACACTCACACTTAAACGCGCGTGCTCGCACACACTCAAAAAAAACACCCATTTACCCATCACACCTCTCCCCTTTCCTAACTACAACCCGCGGTTCGGCATTTCATGTTAAAGTGTGATTTCCGAGTGCACCGCTCAGGGTAACCCCTCTCACCAGAGTATGATTACTCTCTCTCCCCACTGAGCGTGACTGGAGGGAAATCTATACATAAGTATATATGTATATATATATTATTATTATTATTATTATTATTATTATTATTATTACTATCCAAGCTACAACCCTAATTGGAAAAGCAAAATGCTATAAGCCCAGGGGCTCCAATAGGGAATAATAGCCCAGTGAGGAAAGGAAATAAGGAAATAAATAACTGAAGAGAACAAATTAACAGTAAATCATTCTAAAAAAAGTAACAACGTCATAACAGATATGTCATATATAAACTATTAACAACTTCAAAAACAAATATGTCATATATAAACTATAAAAAGACTCATGTCCGCCTGGTCAACAAAAAAGCATTTGCTCCAACTTTGAACTTTTGAAGTTCTACTGATTCAACAACCCGATTAGGAAGATCATTCCACAACTTGGTAACAGCTGGAATAAAACTTCTAGAGTACTGCGTGGTATTGAGTCTTATGATGGAAAAGGCCTGGCTATTAGAATTAACTGCCAGCCTAGTATTACGAACAGGATAGAATTGTCCAGGGAGATCTGAATGTAAAGGATGGTCAGAGTTATGAAAAATCTTATGCAACATGCATAATGAACTAATTGAACGACGGTGCCAGAGATTAATATCTAGATCAGGAATAAGAAATTTAATAGACCGTAAGTTTCTGTCCAACAAATTAAGATGAGAATCAGCAGCTGAAGACCAGACAGGAGAACAATACTCAAAACAAGGTAGAATAA
>NC_090738.1:122084557-122089557 GCF_036898095.1 Palaemon carinicauda | reverse complement strand
CATTAATACAAACACACTTAAACCAAGACATGAATTTATGGAAACCCTGTATATATATATATATATATATATATATATATATATATATATATATATATATATATATATATATATATATATATATATATATATAAATTTTTATATATATATATATATATATATATATATATATATACATATATATATACATATATATATATATATATATATATATATATATATATATATATATATATATATATATATATATGTATATATATATAGTTGGTCCATGGACACGATGAATTCAAACAGTCTTTCAAGAATCAAAGTACCTTAGGTTTAACAATAGATCAAAATAGAAAACTAAAGCCTGATTCACGTTGATTTATTTCTACAAAGGAAAAGTGAAATTTTGCATAATCCTCTCTGAGATTTTCCACTTCTGTGTATCCACACCGAGTTTATTTCTTCTTCTTCTTCTTCTCCTTCTTCAGAGGAATATCACTTTTGTATATTGGGCTCCAACACTCGGACTTGTAAAGAAACCAGTCTTCAAAGTCTTCAATGACTTGGTGCTCGTACATCTGAGGGTCATACAACCTGGCACACAGGTGGCAGAAGGTTCTCTCTGCTCCGATGGTCGAAGGCTGGAAGTGATTTTTCCATTCGAAATATTTCTGGTACTCCTGCGAATTAAGAGATTTGTATTATCAAAAACATTAATACTGCAGATACAAGAAGTTACAGTGTAAGATATGGTGATAAAATTGGTATGAATTCATGCATTTGTTACTTGAGGTACAAAGACAGACATAAGAATAATCATAAAAAAATCTTACCTCAGGATTTCGTTGCAAGTACAGTAACTTCTCGGCCAGTTCCTTGGGAGTGTATTCATTCGCGTTTATGTAGGAATTCGGAGGCAGAAACGAGGAGTAGTTTGCAAGTCCTCGAACCACAGGAACTATTGGATAATGAAGGAAGTTGTAGACCTTTTCAGTGATGTAGTCTTTACAAAAATTGTTCTCAAAAGAAAAGATAAAGAGGTATTTTTCTCCCGCCATTCTTAGGCATTTGTCGGTCAAGGGGTCATATCTTTGAGATATAATCATTGATCGGCCACATTTCTTAGTCCCAAATTTTCCATAAATATCAATAGGGGCGTATTCCTTAAATTTTCTTACATATTCCAGGCGATCGGATTGTACTAATTCATTATTTTTGGAGATGAAAGCTATGGCTAAATTTCTTTGCTGATTTCCTTTCTCTAAAACTGGAGGTACGACCCAAGCGGGAGGAAGCAATTTTGCATCCTCTTTGCTAACAACGAACCCATGAGGTACGATGATATCAGCGTCGCTACGATACATCATCGTTCGGTTGAAGAATCCGTTGAAAAGAGTTACATCCGATCTGTGTCTAGGGGACGCAAGTGGTGGCGACTCCATACTCAGCATAATCCAGGGCTGGTGAGGATTCCTGGGTCCCAGAACCTCCATCGCTGTCTTGGTATCTTTCGACCCTCTTAACTCGAGAATTATTGCGTCAACATCCTTTCTCTATGAATGACAAGAACATTTACCTCAAGTTTGCATTAGAAGATGGATCTTTTAAACGTACATAATCTATAATAATTATTCTTTAAACTTAATATGCTGATATTCTAATTGTTGCGTTGGATATAAAGCAAAGAAGTATTGATAACTTTCTTTGAAGTGATCGATCCTTTCTCGAAAATGTTTTATGATTTTCTTTTTCAAATTGTTAATTACCAATGCCAGTGACAGTCGCGTGCAACGATAGGCCTCGTCAATCAAGAAAATCATTCATTCTATTAACTAATTCTATTTTCAGTGTCTGTTCTTACTATCACTATCCCTATTCATATTTCTTCTAAATACATAAACAAATTTTCCTTTCTTATATTAATAACATTTTGGTTGATCCCCATTTCTGTTTTACATGTTAGCCTCATATCATTGATCTTACTCATGATTTACATGTTCTCGATATCCTCCTCTAACAGTTCCAAGTGCTTCAGCTGGTGCTGCAAATTCTCTTCAATTAGAGTTCCATCATCAACAGGTACCAGTCCTTCCACAAACTCATGCTCTTATGCCACAACTTTAACGTACCTGTATTCATCATGCTTTGCCAAATCGCATCATATTCCTTCGATAAAGATATCAAACGGACAGGAACACTCGACACAGCATTATCCTAAGGCTAATGGAATCGTCCCTGTCTCGTAATCTGTTTGATGTGAGTTCGAGCCACACTTAAGATCGATAGTTCTTAGTAGTGTCTACACCCTCACCATCCTTATGAGCAAGAGGGTTTGGGTGAGCCTATAGGTCTACTTGCTGACTCATCAGTAGCTATTACCTTACTGTCAAAGATACTAGATTGTTGATGAAGGGGTTGGGCACTGATCATATGTATATGTGGTCAGTCTCTAGGGTATTATCCTGTATCTATGACATTGTCACTGTCACTTGCCTCTGCCATTCACGAGTCATCTTGAAACCTTTAAATTGTTCGTTGACCGGCCGTGTGTGGATCAAGTGTTTATTACAAAGGATATGTGTGAAGAGTTCCATACTAAGAGGAAAAAGCTGAAAGCAGTATGGCCAGACCTAGAAAAAAATATGACGAAATACCATTATGCTAATATTATCCGACATTATTACCTTTTTCACATCAAATGTTACATTGCAAGGAAGAGGACAGAGGTTACCCCGGATGTGAGATGTCTGTTCGCGCCAGTATCTGGACCAGAATGGTTTTGCCCAAAGCAGTACCTGGGGAACATTTCCTGACCTGAAGCTGCATCAAGAAAAGAAAAATAATCAGTGAATCGGATGAATATGATATAATCAGTTATTATCATTGTTATTTTTGGGGAACTCTATTTTATCTTTCTCTGTCTTAACACTTTTATTCAAATTAAATATAAATGTGAAGGCCTCAAAAATATAAACTTAAGATATTTATATCACTACTAACGTTGTTTTCCTTGGAGGTAGTGTGCCAGCAGCTTTCTGTTTATAAAGGGTAAGCAAAGGCTCAAATATCTTGTCTTGAAACTTGTGGTCCTTTCCGGAGTGTGTCACTGTGGGAATAGAACAGATTCGACTAAATTTCTTACCTCATTTCTACTTCAACTAGTGATTCCCTTATTAGTCCCTGTTCTGCTAAACATCCTAAATGTCTTCTACACCATAGTCCTACACCAAAGGTTTATTTCAACAGCGCGATGTATTCTCATAAGAAGACTGAGCTATGCATCTCTAATTTGCTCAAACTCTCAAGCCTTCAGTATACAAAAGACCCTCATCTCCAACTTGCCTCACATGCGATATGGCTAAGCCTTTCTAGGTCTTCCTTTTCTGCTCCACAACAATAATTTCCCAAATATCCACTCATATTTAGCCTTTAGCTCTCATATTTTTCCACATGGCCAAACCTTCTCTAATTAACATACAATATGTATAATAAAATTTCATACATTTGTATCTCCACATTTTCACACTAACAATTCCTCTCATACTTCATATACTGTACACCTCTACCAAACCGGTTCTAGAGAACAATGTGAACTTTTTCATTTCCATTCAGCATAGCCCCTTCAAAGAGAATTTGCTCAATAGCTCTTTTATTACTTTCCACATTAGCTTCCACAGACTATGCAGGTCGTTTACTAATCACTTGCACACGATCTGCTACTATCGTTACGTCATGCATTCTGTGACTAACTTCTCTTTTCTTATTTGGCTATAATTATCTTTTTACTACAAATTCTTTAATGAAAGTGTACCACACAGGTTTCATACACGCTCGTCCATTGTAACATTATTGTGTTTTGTATATATTTTGCTTTGCACTAATAGTAGAAACCTGTTTAACCTTGCTATCACATGTTTTATATTGCTTTGATTTTGTGTCACGTCTCTCCTCTCATGTACAAATCCTGATGCTGTTACTATTTTCTATAGTATCTTATTCCAAACACCAACCCACTCTGCGTTATCTTCAAAGATCAGTCATTCCACACTCCATTCAGGATTCGTTAATTGGACCATAACTTTGCATCCACCATACACTGTCCTTTCTTTACCCTCTCACATCACTCCATTAATAGAAAAATAATGACCCGTCTCTGATCCACTCTTTCACTAAGCCAGTTACTCCCATACCTATGTGCTTCACTTCCAATAAATAAGATTTTGAACATTTCTTAGTTATCCTTTTATAACATATATAGCATATATGTTCAACACACTATGCAATACAATATTTCTTTCATATCTTCCATATGCATTATCCAAGTCTCAGCCAGTTGTGTAAGACTGTTAGCCTTTATCTTAAAAAATATTGATCTATAGAGCTTCTTTCTAGTCTAAACTTGCACATTTTTTCCTACCATCAATCAGTTCTTCTATCTTTTACTTCCCTTTCTCAAGCAAAGTCCTACCACACATCTGATCAATGTGTAGTAAGTTGGCCAGGGCACCAGCCACTCGTTGAGATACTACCGCTAGGGAGTTATGGGGTCCTTTGACTGACCAGTCAGTACTACAATGGATCTTTCTCTCTGATTACGGTTCATTTTCCCTTTGCCTAAACACACACAGAATAGTCTGTCCTATTCTTTAATATTCTCCTCTCTCCTTATAGACCTGACAACACTGAGATTACCAAACAATTCTTCTTCACCCAAGGGGTTACTGCACTATAATTGTTCAGTGGCCACTTTCCCCTTGGTAAGGGTAGAAGGGACTGTTTAGCTATGATAGGCAGCTATTCTAGGAGAAGGGCACTCCAAAATCAAACCATTGTGCTCTAGTCTTGGGTAATGCCATAGCCTCTGTACCATGGTCTTCCACTGTCTTGGGTTAGAGTTTTCTTGCTTGAGGGTACACTCGGGCACACTATTCTATCTTATTTACCTTCCTCTTGTTTTGTTAAAGTTTTTTATAGTTAATATGGGAAATGTTTATTTTTATGTTACTGTTCTT
>NC_090738.1:122072057-122082057 GCF_036898095.1 Palaemon carinicauda | reverse complement strand
CCCTCAGACATGTCCATCCACTTCCGTTTGTGTATGGTCTTTCTATACCAGTCCACGCCCACAAATTTTCTTAGTTCGTCATTCCATAAGAAAAGACGAAGTGATGAGGAGAGAGAGAAGAAAAGAACATTACACTCGCTGATTCCAAACGAAAGAGAAGAAACGGACGAAGACAAACATCAGATGTGAGTCAGAGGAAATACTTACTTTCATTTTTGGAGGATTCTGAAAATTTCTCTGCTTCTTCCGTTAATCCTGAGTTTTTCAGGACGGAGTAGATGGCTACCAAGCATAGTGATGTTGCTATTATTCGATTCCGCTTCATGGAATACAAGAAACGTTCCAAGATGGAGATAGTAGAATTCGTTAACTTTTGGCTGTGTTGTTGTTTGTATGTAAGATCGCCTGAAAAAGAATTGATAATAAACTTCTATAGAGACAAACAATACGAGCAAATGAAATCTTATTACAGATTCCCAGTGATTACATTTAGTAATTTAATAGCTGTCCAAAGAACGCTCATTTCATGAAGCTCGGAGACACGAGTGAGTATTTGGAACATCTCACCAAGAAATTCACGCAAACTTACCATCTTTGACTTTAAACTCATAAGACCTGTTACCCAAATTGGACCCGAAGAGACACTACTTATTCATGCTTACCTCACATGTGACTGATCGATCATGCGCATGGTCATTTGACAGCAGGCAATCTTGTGCACAGTGATTTGACAGCAATCGATCATGCACATGGTCATTTGAAGGCAATCACTCATACGCATGGTCATTTGACAGCAATTGATCATGCACATAGCAATCTCACAGCAATCGATCATGCATATAGCCATCTCACAGCAATCGATCATACGCATAGTTATTTGACAGCAATCAATCTTGTGCATAACCCTTTGACAGGAATCAATCATGTGCATAGTCATTTGACAGCAGTCGATTTTGTTCATAGCCCTTTGACAGTAATCAATCAATTATGTGCATAGTCATTTGACTGCAGTCGATCATGCGCATAGTCATTTGACAGTAACCTATCACGTGCATAGTCATTTGAAAGCAATCACTCATGCACATGGTCATTTGACAGTAATTAATCATGCACATGGTCATTTGACAGTAATCAATCATGCACATGGTCATTTGACAGTAATCAATCATGCACATGGTCATTTGACAGCAATCGATCATGTAGCCCTTTCACAGCTATTGATCATGAAGATAGTCATTTGATAGAAATCGATCATGCACATAGTCATTAGACAGCAATCTATCATGTGCATAGTCCTTTGACAGTAATCACTCATGCACATGATCAATTACCAGCAATCAATCATCCACATAGCCCTTTCACAGCAATCACTCATGTGCATGTTATTGCCAGCAATCGATCATGCGCAGTCATTGGACAGCAATCAATCATATGCATAGTCCTTTAACACTAATAACTCATGTGCATGGCCCTTTGACAGCAATGGCTCATGTGCATAGTCATTTGACAGCAATCAATCATGCATATAGTCATTTGGCAGCAATCACAGATGTGCATGCCATTTGACAGCAATTGATCATACATATGGTCATTTGACAGCAATCAATAATGTGCATAGTCATTTTACAGCAATCATACATAGGCATAATCATTTGACAGCAGCAGATCATGCACTTGGTCATTTGACAGCAATTGATTATGCGCATAGTCCTTTGAAAGCTATCACTCATGCACATGGTCATTTGAGAGCAATCACTCATGAGCATAGTCATTTGAAAGCAATCGATCATGAGCATAATCATCTAACAGCAATTGATCATGCGCATAGTCATTTGACCTCAAGCAATAATGCACAAACCATTTGAGAGTAATCACTCATGTTCATGGTCATATGACAGCAATGGATCATACACATAGGTTGGCCAGGGCACCATCCACCCGTTGAGATACTACCACTAGAGAGTTATGGGGTCCATTAGTTGCCAGTACTGCATTGGATCCTTCGCTCTGGTTACGGTTTATTTTCCCGTTGCCTATACACGCACACCGAATAGTTTGGTCTATTCTTTACATATTCACCTCTGTCCTCATACACCTAACAACACTGAGATTACCAGGCAATTCTTCTTCACCCAAGGGGTTAACTACTGCACTGTAATAGTTCAGTGGCCACTTTCTTCATAGTAATGATAGAAGAGACTTTTTAGCTTTAGTAAGCAGCTCTTCTAGGAGAAGGACACTCCAAAATCAAACCATTGTTCTCTAGTCTTAGGTAGTGCCATAGCCTCTGTACCATGGTATTCTACTGCCTTCTGTTCGATTTCTCTTGCTTGGGGGATACACACTCTTCCTCTTGTTTTGTTAAAAATTTATAGTTTATATAGGAGATATTTATTCTAATGTTACTCTTCTTAAGATATTTTATATTTCCTTGTTTCCTTTCCTAACTGGGCTATTTTCCCTGTTGGGGCCCCTGGGCTTATAGCATCTTGCTTTTCCAGCCAGGGTTGTAGCTTAGTAAGTAAGTAATTAAGTAAGTAAGTAAGTAAGTAAGTAAGTAAGTAAGTAATAATAATAATAATAATAATAATAATAATAATAATAATAATAATAATAATAATAATAATAATAATCGAGTATGCGATTAGCCATCTGACAAACTTCTTCAAACAATCGCTTTATCAAGTAGCCAATGTTTCCCTGGTAGAAACTTTATATATGTATATATATATATATATATATATATATATATATATATATATATATATATATATATATATATATATATGCCTTTTTCTCTATCTTCTTTTCTTATCTACAAATGAGGTTTTACCTCTAGTATTTCACATTATAATTCAATATAGATATTAATAGTAACAGTGATGAAAATAGTAAGAACAACTTTTGCCATTTCGTTGGGGTCAAACTCGAGACTTTCAACGAAAGGTCAGAACACTAACAGCCGTGCCAAAGGGGGGTGGGGGGGGGCGTCCTAAAAACAACTGCCTACATCTTTTCATTCCAGCCAGTCTTCGCCAAACTTGTCGATCTCCCAACTGACCCAGTGGCACTTATTTGAAACTAACCCCCCCCCCCCAGTTAGGTGATGAGATAACGTTGCAGAACCATTAACCGTTGATATTTATAGTATTATCTAATAGTATCATTACTTTGTCTTTTATTCAACTAAAATAGCACTTAATGATAGAATATAACCTCTCATCTTGGAACTGAAGGACCGTACATTATCCTCCTTGATTTTCAGGATTTCTCAAATTTGAGGAAATCAAGAATCTGTTGTACTGTTCGCAATGACGGATATACTCAAAGAAGCCTACTTTTGGTCTTTACCTAAACCTCATTTTACTATCCGCAAAAACATTCAGTTGTTGTTGTAAAACGAAAGGGGATTCGCAGTTTCCCGTTCCATCTCTCTTCGTATGTCCTTCTTACCTTTCACTCCTGCCAAAATACTTTACGGAAATCTCGCAATGGAAGTAACGCACAAGACCTCTTGTTCGCCGCCTCGATGTAGATTAGGAACTGATAGTGATATGGTAACTTGAAATGACATCTCACAAGTGCTCATGAATGTAAATGAATAACTACGTAAGCAATTGAGGTGCCTTAATTCTTATATATATTTGCCTTTTTCTCTATCTTTTCTTATCTACAAGTGAGTTTTCACTTCCAGTAATTCTTATTGTAATTCAATATAGATATTAATGATGATAGTGATGAAAATAGTAAGAACATTTTTCTACATCTCGTCGGGAACAAACTCAAGACTTTCAACGAGAGGTTAGGACGCCGTCAGCCGAGCTAAAGTGGGGTCGAGGAGTGAGGGGTTTTCTTCGCAGGAAAACAGATCCTCAAAACAGCTCTACTGAGGAGTTACTTGATTGTCTGCATCGTTTCATTCCAGACAGTCTTCCCTAAACTTGCCGACCTCCCAGTTGACCCACAGTTAGGTGATGAGATGACGTTGCAAAACAATTAACCGTCGTTTATTATTATTATTATTATTATTATTATTATCAGTAGTAGTAGTAGTAGTAGTAGTAGTAGTAGTAGTAGTAGTAGTAGTAGTAGTAGTAGTAGTAGTAGTAGTAGCTAAGTTGTAAAAGCAAGATTATTTATTACTTTTCTTGTAGCTTATCTATCTCCTTATTTCCTTTCCTCACTGGGCTACTTTTCCTTGTTGGAGCCCTTGGGCTAATAGCATCTTGCTTTTCCAACTAAGGTTGTAGCTTGGCTTTTAATATTAATAATAATATAAGCCCAAGGGCTCCTTCAGGGAAAAATACCCCAGCGAGGAAAGGAAATAAGGAAATGAATAAACTATATGCAAGTAATAATGATAATAATACATATGAGCACATGGGGTGTTTTAATTAACAGGGAGAGCTACGTCATGGAAAAATATTCCCAAGTGGTGATGGGAGTTATTGGTCATTAATGTTGGTACGTTTGATAAATGTATGCATTAGTATGGATATGGTAATCTCAACGCCCGTCTCTGGATTGGGCTTACATACTCGGTAGGTCAGGAGCTCTCTTTGTTTACGTACAGGTCTCTTCTTCTTCTTCTATGCAGAGCATCATGAGTTTTGTATCCAGAACTCTTACGAGGAAGCTCCAAAACATTTCGGACAATAAAAGATTCCCAATCAGTCAGATCTATGCCTGATAATTTCAATGATTTTGATAATAATAACTTTGATAATTTTGATAATAATAATCATTTTAATAAGTTTCGATAGATTTAATAGTAAAAAGTATATTTTGTGTAAGTAAAAACTTTCCTTATTTGCTTAAATTAAGTTGCATGAGTTTATCTACTGCATCAGCGCTCGCCTTTTCAAAGTTTTGTGAAAAGATTTTGCTTCATATCAACTCTTATTATTCTGCATAAAGATTTAATATCTGCCCAAAGAGAATGTTCTTCACCTATTTCATACAGTTAGACGTGAGATAAAGATATATTCTTTATTTCATTTTTGGATCTGCACAATAAGGATCCCATTTGTTTCAGTAACACAACTAGGGAATCAAGTTTAGTCTACTTAACGATGTTTATGAGAAGCTTAATGGTATTTATTGATAGCCTCAGGGTAAAGGTAAATCTATAATACCCTTTGTTGACATATAGCCCGCTACCATCACAAACATCAAGATAAGGACTTGAAAAGTTTTCTATTGTTCTTAAAAAATGTCAGATAGATTCTTGCCCTTAAATTTGATTAACAAGTTGTCATCAAAATGTTGGAAAAAAAATAAATTTCCCGTTACAATCTTTACCTCCATTACACCCGGAAAAGATATCATGTTATGATGATGATATTGTTTGTATCGTTTCCAGAATACTACATTTCAATGCCAAATTTTGCATCATTTGCAAAACTTATAGGGATAAACTGAAAGCATAATAGAGTATTGTCAAATTTCCACCCTGTCATCATGCAGTGAAGCTAGAATGGTTTATCTAAATATGGTTTTATTTAAATCTTTATTCAAATGGCTGCAATAAATGCTAGGACTCAGCCACACCGGACGTGGCGAGCGGGGACGTTGCAGGGAAGAGGGTGGCCACATCAGGCAAGAATTTGAACCCTAATATGCAATATATGGGGGGCCACATCCCGAAGCAATGTGAAACATAATATACCCTATGAGGGTGGCCACATCCCACAACAATTTGAAATGCCATTTACCCTGTGAGGGTAGCCACATCCTGCAGCAATTTGAAAAGTAATATACATTATGTGGGTGACCACATCCTGCAGCAATTTGAAATGCCATGTACCCTGTGAGGGTAGCCACATCCTGCAGCAATTTGAAAAGTAATATACATTATGTGGGTGACCACATCCTGCAGCAATTTGAAAAGTAATATACATTATGTGGGTGACCACATCCTGCAGCAATTTGAAATGCCATGTACCCTGTGAGGGTAGCCACATCCTGCAGCAATTTGAAAAGTAATATACATTATGTGGGTGGCCACATCCTGCAGCAATTTGAAAAGCAATGTACCTTATATGGGTGGCCACATGCCACAACAATTTGAAACCTAATGTACCCTATGTAGATGGCCACATCCTGGAACATTTAGAAACATAATGTACCCTATGTGGCTGGCCTTATCCTGCAGCCTTTTGAAACGTAATATACCATATATGGGTGGCCATATCTTCCAGAAATTTGAAATGTAATGTACCCTATGTGGGTGGCCACATCGATCATGCGCATGGTCATTTGACAGCAGGCAATCTTGTGCATAGGGATTTGACAGCAATCGATCATGCGCATGGTCATTTGACAGCAGGCAATCTTGTGCATAGGGATTTAACAGCAATCGATCATGCGCATGGTCATTTGACAGCAGGCAATCTTGTGCATAGGGATTTGACAGCAATCGATCATGCGCATGGTCATTTGACAGCAGGCAATCTTGTGCATAGGGATTTGACAGCAATCGATCATGCGCATGGTCATTTGACAGCAGGCAATCTTGTGCATAGGGATTTGACAGCAATCGATCATGCGCATGGTCATTTGACACCAGGCATTCTTGTGCATAGTGATTTGACAGCAATCGATCATGCACATGGTCATACGACAGCAATCGATAATGTACATCTATTGCTTGAGGATACACTAGGGCACACTATTCTATCCTATATCTCTTCCTCTGGTTTTGTTAAAGTTTTTATAGTTTATATAGGAAATATTTATTCAAATGTTGTTTCTGCTCTTGAAATGTTTCATTTTTCCTTGTTTCCTTTCCTCGCTGGGCTATTTTCCCTGTTGGGACCCCTGGGCTTAGAGCCACCTGCTTTTCCAACGAGGGTTGTAGCTTAGCAAGTGATGATAATGATGATAATAATAATAATAATAATAATAATAATAATAATAATAATAATAATAATAATAATAATAACCCTCCCCACCCACGTTATCTGATGAGATGACGTTGCATAACATCCACTATACAGTATAATAGTATGAACCGTTGTTGTTTATACTATATTGGTTTGTTCTTCTTTCGTCTTTTATCCAACTAAAATAACTTTCAATGATAGAGGATAACCTCTCATCTTGTTCCGCACACGTTTTAAACTGAAGGTCAGCACATTTGCCTCCTTAATTTCTAGATTTGAAAAATTTGAGGAATTCAGGAATCTGTTGTACTGTACACAGGGACGGGAATACTGAACGAGGCCTACTTGCGACCGTTCCCTGAACCTTCTTCTACTACCGACAAAAACATTTAGTTTTTGCTGTAAAAACGAAAAAAGATTCGCAGTTTCCCGTTCCATCTCTCTTCGTATGTCCTTCTTACCTCTCACTCTTGTATAAATACTTTACGGGAATCTCGCATTGGAAATAACGTACAAGAACACTTGTTCATCTTCTCGATGTGAATTAGGAACTAAAGATGAAGTGCTAACTTGAAATGGTATCTCACAAATGCTCATTAATTTAGATTATCAATTACGTGAGCAAATGAGATGTCTCAATTCGCAGGTAGAGCTACGTATGGCAATATTTTCTCAAGTAATTATGAGGATCTTGGTCAATCAGACTGCTACAGCTGACAAATGTGCACATGTGAACATACATTAGAACGTATAGACATGGTAATCCCTACGCCCACCTCTTGAAAGGTGTATATTGGTTGTTAGTGGCAAAAATGTTCAGCCTTATTTTTCTCATCAGGTCTAGTGACGTTGCTTGACAATCGCCTTTTTCCTTGATTCCCATTTACTACTACTACTACTACTACTACTACTACTACTACTACGATCTGGAATTGTGAGAGTTAGTATGCAATCAAATTTGGTCCCAGAAATCTATGTTGGGTGCACGTTGTGCGAAGGCACCAATTAGGTATCAACTGATAAGCGGAGTGATAGTGAATGTAACTGACTTTATTTCCACATACAGCGAGCTTTTATTACAGAAGTTTCCGTGAAAGAAGGTCACAAAAATTCAAACACAAGTACATGCAGTACATGCATTAACAAGTTATCAATACAAGGGGAGAGCGATTAACAAGTCGTCATCAAAATGTTGGAAAAAAATAAATTTCCCGTTACAATCTTTACCTCCATTACACCCGGAAAATATAGCATGTTATGATGATGATATTGTTTGTATCGTTTCCAGAATACTACATTTCAATGCCAAATTTTGCATCATTTGCAAAACTTATAGGGATAAACTGAAAGCATAATAGAGTATTGTCAAATTTCCACCCTGTCATCATGCAGTGAAGCTAGAATGGTTTATCTAAATATGGTTTTATTTAAATCTTTATTCAAATGGCTGCAATAAATGCTAGGACTCAGCCACACCGGACGTGGCGAGCGGGGACGTTGCAGGGAAGAGGGTGGCCACATCAGGCAAGAATTTGAATCCTAATATGCAATATATGGGGGGCCACATCCCGAAGCAATGTGAAACATAATATACCCTATGTGGGTGGCCACATCCCACAACAATTTGAAATGCCATGTACCCTGTGAGGGTGGCCACATCCTGCAGCAATTTGAAAAGTAATATACATTATGTGGGTGGCCACATCCTGCAGCAATTTGAAAAGCAATGTACCTTATATGGGTGGCCACATGCCACAATAATTTGAAACCTAATGTACCCTATGTAGGTGGCCACATCCTGGAACATTTAGAAACATAATGTACCCTATGTGGCTGGCCTTATCCTGCAGCATTTTGAAACGTAATATACCATATATGGGTGGCCATATCTTCAAGAAATTTGAAACATAATGTACCCTATGTGGCTGGCCTTATCCTGCAGCATTTTGAAACGTAATATACCATATATGGGTGGCCATATCTTCCAGAAATTTGAAATGTAATGTACCCTATGTGGGTGGCCACATCGATCATGCGCATGGTCATTTGACAGCAGGCAATCTTGTGCATAGGGATTTGACAGCAATCGATCATGCACATGGTCATTTGACAGCAGGTAATCTTGTGCATAGGGATTTAACAGCAATCGATCATGCGCATGGTCATTTGACAGCAGGCAATCTTGTGCATAGGGATTTGACAGCAATCGATCATGCGCATGGTCATTTGACAGCAGGCAATCTTGTGCATAGGGATTTGACAGCAATCGATCATGCACATGGTCATTTGACAGCAGGCAATCTTGTGCATAGGGATTTGACAGCAATCGATCATGCGCATGGTCATTTGACAGCAGGCAATCTTGTGCATAGGGATTTGACAGCAATCGATCATGCACATGGTCATACGACAGCAATCGATAACGTACATCTATTGCTTGAGGATACACTAGGGCACACTATTCTATCCTATATCTCTTCCTCTGGTTTTGTTAAAGTTTTTATAGTTTATATAGGAAATATTTATTTGAATGTTGTTTCTGCTCTTGAAATGTTTCATTTTTCCTTGTTTCCTTTCCTCGCTGGGCTATTTTCCCTGTTGGGACCCCTGGGCTTAGAGCCACCTGCTTTTCCAACGAGGGTTGTAGCTTAGCAAGTGATAATAATAATAATAATAATAATAATAATAATAATAATAATAATAATAATAACCCTCCCCACCCACGTTATCTGATGAGATGACGTTGCATAACATCCACTATACAGTATAAAAGTATAAACCGTTGTTGTTTATACTATATTAGTTTTTTCTTCTTTCGTCTTTTATCCAACTAAAATAACTTTCAATGATAGAGGATAACCTCTCATCTTGTTCCGCACACATATAAAACTAAAGGGCCGCACATTTGCCTTCTTAATTTCTAGATTTTTCAAATTTGAGGCAATCAGGAATCTGTTATAGTGTACGGGAATACTAAACTAGGCCTACTTGCGACCATTCCCTGAACCTTCTTTTACTATCGGCAAAAACATTTAGTTTTTGCTCTAAAAACAAAAGAGGATTTGCAGTTTTCCGTTCCATCTCCTTTCGTATGTCCTTCTTACCTTTCACTCCTG
>NC_090738.1:122049557-122067057 GCF_036898095.1 Palaemon carinicauda | reverse complement strand
CAACACTCGGACTTGTAAACAAACCAGTCTTCAAAGTCTTCAATGACTTGGTGCTCGTACATCTGAGGGTCATACAACCTGGCACACAGGTGGCAGAAGGTTCTCTCTCCTCCGATGGTCGAAGGCTGGAAGTGATTTTTCCACGCGAAATATTTCTGGTACTCCTGTGAATTAAGAGATTTGTGTTTATTCATTTAAGTTAATGTAAGAAACTTTACCACATTATTATCATAGAGAAAACATTATGTCCGTTGACGTAAACGCATCCATCACACCAGCTTTAACAATAATACATTAAGATTCTGCAAATACTAGATGTTGTAGTGTAAGTTAGAGGAATAAGTTTGATATGAATTTATCTATTTGTTACTTGAGGTACAATGGCAGACATAAGAATAATCATAAAAAAATCTTACCTCAGGATTTCGTTGCAAGTACAGTAACTTCTCGGCCAGTTCCTTGGGAGTGTATTCATTCGCGTTTATGTATGAATTCGGAGGCAGAAACGAGGAGTAGTTTGCAAGTCCTCGAACCACAGGAACTATTGGATAATGAAGGAAGTTGTAGACCTTTTCAGTGATGTAGTCTTTACAAAAATTGTTCTCAAATGAAAACATAAAGAGGTATTTTTCTCCGGCCATTCTCAGGCATTCGTCGGTCAAGGGGTCATATCTATGAGACACAACCATTGATTGGCCACATTTCTTAGTCCCATATTTTCCATAGATATCAATATGGGCATATTTCTGAAATTTTTTCACATATTCTAGGCGATCAGAATGTACTTGTTCATTGTTTTTGGAGATGAAAGCTACGGCTAATTTTCTTAGCTGATTTCCTTGCTCTAACACTGGAGGTACTACCCAAGCGGGAGGAAGCAATTTTGCATCCTCTTTGCTGACAACGAACCCATGAGGTACTATGATATCAGCGTCGCTACGATACATCATCGTTCGGTTGAAGAATCCGTTGAAAAGAGTTATTTCTGATCTGTGCTGAGGGGACGCCAAGGGTGGAGACTCCATACTCAGCATAATCCAGGGCTGGTGAGGATTCCTGGGTCCCAGAGCCTCCATCGCTGTCTTGGTATCTTTTGACCCTCTTAATTCGATGATTATTGCATCAACGTCCTGTTTCTGTAATTGATATGAAAATCTGTTATCTGCAGTGTGACTCTACTCAATAGAGCTCCTCATCCTGAATGCTGAGCTACAGTTAATACCTTTGTTGTCTGCATGAACTTTCTTGCCTCCAAGGGTCTTGGAAATTAACTATTGTACAAAAGAAGTAAGATTTGGAATTCTTTAAATTTTAAATAAAAGGTCTTGAATGAGTATTTTCATATGGTTTCAAGGATGCAAAGCCAGAAGGTATTTTTATGTTATATTTGATTACGCGGAATATACTATCAAATATTTTAGATAAAATGTATTGTGTTTATTTACATCACTGTTGACCATAGTCCTCAAACTGTCAATCCATTGTAATGCACGTGTATTTCATACACGTGCATACATCATACACTGCAACTTCATGATTGCTCTCTCTCTCTCTCTCTCTCTCTCTCTCTCTCTCTCTCTCTCTCTCTCTCTCTCTCTCTCTCTCTCTCAAGTGTTTCTGTATGCCGGTGAGTGAGTACACTTATGTGGCCCAATAAATAAGCTGATTTAACGCAGATAACAAAAGGCTATCGAGTGCAATATAGCTACAAGTTTCCGTGAATAGTCGGTGATTAGTTTGAGGTCAGAAAAGTGGGATAAAACGTCGGCATAGGATAGTTATCTTGTGAATTACTAAAAATCTGATCAAGATGGCACTCTATAACACAGGTAAAGCTTGGGGGGACATTGCTGCAATCAGCAAAAGTAAATTCCCTGAGTTGGCGAAACAAGAACTAGACCATTTGGTAACAGAGGTCGCTAGTAACTCCAACCAGTGTGACGGAAAAATATTCGCAGACATATTGAAACAATATGATCCAACAAACTGGAGCAAGTCTGCGGAAAATATCAGCAAAATAATAGAAGAAATTCTAAAGAAGATCCAAGTGATAAAGAAAGTTTACATCAATCAACACATTCCTTCAAAGAACAATAAGAAGTCCAATATGGTGAATATGCTGATTGATGTATTGCGAAAAAGAATGCCAAAATGGTGCAATACATGTAAGATGTGGTATTCCATTATTAATCCACAACAGCTTATCAGGAAATGCGATGCATGTCATGTACCAACACATCCTACTTGCGCTGAAGTGCAACAAAAAATAAAAAATAAAGACACAAAGGTATTCTGTTCAACATGCTTGGTCTCGATAGAAAATATAATTAAGTCGAGACTGAATCTGCATATAGTTGAAGAAGAAGAAGAAGAAGAAGAAGAAGAAGAAGAAGAAGTGAAAAATGAACAGGATATGTGTAAGGATGCAGAGGAAATCATTGATGCAACATATGATGCCATTCAACAACATACTTACAAAGAAATAAATTATCAGATGGAAACAAATAATAGATCCAAGAGACTCTACCCGGACCTACATACTTTTAGAGAAGAGCAAGAACAAGAAAAAAAAAGAAAAGAAAGATATAGTCTGTGATTCACTGAAAAGAGGGAATTGCAGATTTGGTGAAAGATGCTACTACAACCATCCAAAGATATGCCATAATTATGAAATATTTGGTAAATGTGCGTATTTAGACGGACATGGAGACGAATGCAGAGATCTCCATCCAAAAATATGCAAAAACCTGAAAGAAGGAAAAGGATGCAAATTCAACAAAAATTGTCGATATATGCATCCTGCAACCATAAATGAAAGACAGAAAGCTCAGCAAACAGAAAAGAAAAATGAAAGCAAAAATGAAACACACAAAAAAAAAACAAGCCGAGTATATACCACACTATGCACAAAAGGCCCCAAGATATGATGCCTTTCAACCCAAATATGCACAATTAGAGCCCAACTACAAAAAATGCATCTATAATGCCAGGGGTTGGTGCAGATATGGGGATAATTGCAGGTATACACAAAAATAAATATGAAGGCGAAAGAACAAATATAATAGAAAAGTTGGATTTTTAATGGCAGAATTCCTGGAAATGAAGAAAAGAACACCATATCAGAACAGGAAGGAAGCATGGGAGAATCCATATGATTAACAATATTAAATAATGGGGATGAAACACGAACCATAATAGTGATGAATGCACAGGGTTTAGTCACGATTAACTCAAAAAGGAAAATAGAGTTCTTAGAAGAACTAACCCAAATTGAAAAAATAGATATATTAGATATAAGTCAAACATGGTATTCCCAAGGGACTGGCAGTGATGACCAGATATAGGGTTTCCAAACTTATAGATCAGACAGAGCAAATAGGAATCGAGGGGGAACAGTAATATATGGAAGAGACATAAATCAAGGAAAAGTCTGTGAAAAATACAGCAACACAGAATGTGAATTGACTGCGGTAGAATTTGAATATGAAAAACTAGTGAATATTGTAGTTTACAGACCCCCAAATACTAAGGAGTTTGGCATAATAATAGAAAAAATAGATGATATATGTAGAAACCATAAAGACTGGGATATACTCCTATCCGGAGATTTTAACTTTTCTTTCGTTGATTGGAAAGAAAGGATAGAAGAAAGTGGTTTTATATATACATATAAAAAAGAGAGTAATAGTAGCGCAGAAGATGAAAGGCAATTTGAAAAGCTTCAAGATATGCTATTAGAACATAATATGCAACAAATAAACCACAATCCAACAAGAAAGGACAATGTCCTAGATTTAGTATTTGTGAATGAGGTGAATTATGTTAAAGGAATAATAGTTTATAACACAGGAATTTCAGACCCCAGTGTCAGAGAATTAATAGTCCATTCCAAAGCAAGTGATCGCAGAGATAATCAAAGCACAAAACGATGAGAAGGATATGGCAAATATAATTTTTAGAGTAAGAATATAAAATGGTTAGAAATAAATGAAGAATTGAACAAAGAATGGAAAAATGTATTCGTAAGTGATAATATACAGGTAAATACGGATCTACCGTACAAAATACTGGAGAAAATTGTTGAAAAATATGTACCGAAAAAAAACAATAAACATCAGACATGCATACCAAGAGACAGAAGGATCTTATTTCAGGAAATTAGATAGTGGAAAAAAAAACCTTGCAAAAGAAAAAAATGTATGGAAAATGATGGAAATTAAAAGTAAGATAGAAAATGCAGAACAAAAGATTATATGAAAGAAAATGAAAAAAAGGGACTTAGAAGAAAGGACACTTTAAAATATCAAAAAAAAAAAATAACCCAAAGTACTTCACTCCTATGCAAAAAAGATGAATAAAGGGAGATTAGAAATAGGCCTTCTAAGAATTGACGGACGGTTAACGAATACAAAAAAGGAAATATGTAACATATTAGAAGAAAAATATAAGAGTGAGTTCACGCCAAGAATTGCGAATGAGAATAATGAAACAGAAATGAGAGAAGAAAATGTTGAATGTCTAACGGATATAGATATTAATGAAGCAGATATTATGCAGGCTATAAGCGAAATTAAAAATGGATCGGCAGCCGGACCAGATGGAGTTCCAGTGATTTTGTTAAAAAAAAAAAACTGCACACACTATCGCGAAGCCGCTTGCAACACTGCTAAGACAAATTGTAGATATGAGCGAGATATATGTTAAACATAAATTAGCTTATATAACCCCTATTTTCAAAAGTGGATCAAGACTAGAGGCAAGCAATTATAGACCTGTTAGTCTAACATCACATATTATGAAAGTGTATGAAAGGGTAATAAAAAAGAAAATAATGAATCATTTGGTTAAAGATAATTTATCTAAAATAGATCAACACAGTTTTGTGCCCGGAAAAAGTACACAAACCCACCTGATAGCACACTATGAAAACATACAAAAATATGATAAATGAAAAAGACACAGATGTGATCTATCTAGATTTTGCAAAAGCCTTTGACAAGGTAGACCGTAATATATTAGTGAAAAAAATGAGAAAGCATAATATTGTGGGAAAGATAGGAAAATAGGTAAAAGAATTTCTGCAAAGAAAACATATAGTGGTTGCAAATGACGAGAAATCAGATGAAGATCAGGTAATATCTGGCGTGCCACATGGCACGGTATTAGCTGCACTGCTGTTTGTTATTATGATCTCAGACAGACTGTAATGTTAAAAACTCTGTAGTGAGAAGTTTCGCCGATGACACAAGAATAAGTAGAGAAATTACTTGTGATGAAGATAGGAACTCACTACAAAGAGATCTAAACAAAATATATGAATGGGCGGAGATAAATAGGATGGTATTTAACTCCGGTAAATTCGAATCGATAAACTATGGAAACAGAGAAGGAATGGTATGTGCATACAGGGGACCTAATAACGAGACAATCACAAACAAGGAAGCAATTAAAGACCTTGATGTAATGTTAAACAGGAATATTTCATGCAACGACCAAATAGCAGCACTGTTGGCTAAATGTAAAGCAAAAATGGGAATGATATTCAGACACTTTAAATGAAGAAAAGCTGAACACATGATTATGCTTTACAAAACTTATGTACGTAGTACAATCGAGTACTGCAATGTGATATGGAACCCACACTACCACAAGGATATTGCACAAATAGAGAGTGTACAAAGGTCCTATACTGCTAGAATAGAAGAAGTTAAGGACCTTGACTACTGGGAAAGACTGCAATTTTTAAAACTATACAGTCTAGAAAGGAGAAGAGAACACTACATGATAATACAAGCATGGAAGCAAATTAAAGGAATTACTGAAAACATCATGGAGCTAAAAATATCAGAAAGAGCAAGCCAAGGTAGAGTAATAGTGTCCAAAACTATTCTAAGAAAACTAAGGAAGGCGCACAGGAGGTTAATCCACTATGCACCAGCATCAATAATGCAGCAACTATCTAATGCGCTGCCAGCTCATCTAAGAAACATATCGGGAGTGAGCGTAGAAGTGTTTAAGAATAAGCTCGATAAATACCTAAGATGCATCCCACACCATCCAAGACTGGAAGATACAAAATACACCGGAAGATGCATTAGCAACTCTCTGGTGGATACACGAGGTGCCTCACACTGAGGGATCTGGGGGAACCCAAACATAGAATAAAGCAATAAGGAATAAGGTAAGGCACCGATAATTGAAGAACCAGTTTAAGCTTGCCATTGCATGTTTTATTACCTCCGCCAGGAGGGTATGTTTTCGGTTCGGTTTGTCTGTTTGTTTGTTTGTTTGTTTGTTTGTTTCTCTGTTTGTCTGTCTGTCTGTGGACAACGTAGAGGCCACATTTCTACACGGAATCACTTCAAACTTGGCCAAGTAGTTCCCCAATGTGTATGGAAGAACTGATTAAATTTTGGTCAAGGTCACCCCAAGGTCAAGGTCACAGGGGTCACTGGTGTCACTATGACATAAGTGGCCATATCAAGAGACAGAAATAAAGCACTGACTTTTGCATAAGCCAACAGGGAAGTCCTAGTCCAGGCGCAACCCATGGGTGATGTTCAAATTTATAAAGGTCAAAGGTCAAGGTCATATTGGTGCATTATATCAATGTCATATTAAGTATCAGTGGCAAATGAACAAAGATCACTTGAAGGTCAAAAGTCAAGCAGGTCACTTGAAGGTCAAGGTCACGTGAAGGTCAAGGTCACGTGAAGGTCAAGGTCACCTGAAGGTCAAGGTCACGTGAAGGTCAAGTACATTTGAAGATCAAGGTCACTTGAAGCCAAGGTCATGTGAAGGTCAAGGTCACGTGAAGGTCAAGGTCACTTGAAGGTCACGTGAAGGTCAAGGTCATGTGAAGGTCGAAGTCACATCAATTCATGATTCTAGGACATATGGCGCTCTAGGTCACCTTGGCGGAGGTATGTCCTCTACGAGGACCATGTCCGCGTTCAGGACTTGCTCACTTGTATTGTTAATGTTTTTATGTTAATATTATCCTTAACCGTTTGTATATGAGCTTGTTATGTCGTTGAATAAACCAGTCTTGCCCAGCCTGTCTTTCTCTTAAGACCCTTTTCAGCCTGCTACATTGGTGCTCCACAATACACTTTGACGATTACCAACCAACGAACCTGCCTCCTCTATCCACGCTGCATCAATGAAACTGCTTCCCTTCGCCAGTAAAGAAGCTTTTGCCTGGTTTCAGCGCCCTGAAGTTCGGGCGTGACTGAGCAAAGCATACTATGTCCTCGCAATGATCCCCGAGGACTCTTTCCCGGAAATCTCCAATTGACCAACGAGTGGAGTGGTCAATGATAGTCCACAGGTATTAGTGTCCTTGTCTTTTTTCTCTGCATTTCACATACAGTTTTTACCCTTTAATATCAAACTTTTACCATACCTGCTTTGTACCAATTACTTCAGACATACAACCTCTTCCTAATCTGAACACACAATATTCTTACCCTAAAGTGTGTGTATTCTGTCACTCTGCATTACTTTTTAATCATAAGTTCAAAACTCTACTATACCCATATCTCTCATTCTTACAGTCACCTCTTTTCACCTTCTTCACTTATATATAATCTTCTGAATTACAATGAGACCAAAATGGCAATGATGGAATAAATACTGCATAATTACCTTTTTCACATCAAATATCACTTCACAGGGAAGAGGACAGAGTTTATTCCGGATGTGTGAGGTCTGCTCGTGCCAGTATGACTCCCAAAAAGGTCTTGCCCAGAGCAGTACCCGAGGGATACTTCCCTTCCTAAAACTGCATTGAAAAGAGGTCATTAAGGGATGGATATAAGTTATATTTATTTTTACAGTTATCACTATCTTGTTGATAGAGTGATGGTACTAGGTTTGCTGTTTTGGAGCATCAAAATAATATAAAACCGAAGAAAAATAATCAAATGCTTACCGTATTCTAAGTCTTGCTCAGCCCTAATATCTAAAGTTGACTAAATTGTGTTTAAGTGTAGTGTTCAAACCCATAGAAGTAAAACACTCGAAGCAATACTTACTTCTTCTTCTCTGGAGCTAATTTGCCAGCAGCTTTCTGTTTATAAAGAGTCAGCAAAGGCTCAAATATCTTGTCTTCAAAAACGATGAGGTCATCTTCATGGTTTAGCGCTAGGGACATAAAATAGATATAATTAGCATCGATTGACTCTGTGTGTACACACACACACACACACACACACACACACACACACACATATATATATATATATATATATATATATATATATATATATATATATATATATATATATATATATATATATATATATATATCTTACGAGGCTGGTCTTGAGTAGAGTAAATATTTTATTTATGTATTTCATTTGTGTATTTAAAAGGTGTATAGCCAGGTGAGTTCCTCTCTTGTAGGTTTAAGTAATTGTATGTAGAATATGTAAGACTTTCGTCGTTCATGCAATTGTATTTTTCATTCAAGTAAATATATGTAAATTCACGATTTTTTTTTAGAATTAACTTTTTATTTCACGTATTTTGTTACCAAGTCTAATGTAATCTCGTATAAGTATGCTATACAAACCATACAAGGTTTGAAAACGAAGTATTATGTAATTTTTTATGTTTTCATGTTTTAGTTCCATATGCTGGAAATGTTCTTGAAAACTCCAGAGGTAGTTTTATCTTTTATTTTATGTTTTGAGCAGGTAGGTGAGCCGAGTTAGCTGAGAGAGGGTTGCCTTGCAAGCGAAGTTATTTTCACTGCTCGATAGACTTAGTTGCAGCTTTGGCGCCGCAAGGCCTTGCCCCCAAGCTATGAGAATGATCTACTAGAATCATCCAGAAGTTTTTAAGTCAATATACTGTATATGTGCCCCTAGGAAATCGTAAGCAGCAGAAGAGATCCAGCCTGTCCCTGTGAATGAGCCATCATCCTCTCCCCTCAAGTGCGTTAGTGTGTGCCCACTCAAACGTGATTAGTGATTTCTATCCAACATATATCTTGTGTAGTGTGCTCAAACATTAATAAAGCCATTGAATAATATTTCCAGTGTGTTATATTAATATAAATACTCATTTAATATAAATTTTTTTAACTGGTCCTGTGAGATCTAGGTGAAAACAGTGAAGTGTATCTATTTTGACTTAACTGTTCGATTACCTCGTGTGATCCAAAAACATGCAAGTGTATCATAAACATTTATGTAAATTTCTTTAAGGATTTAATCATTAGAGTGTTAAAGGCTAACTATTGCCATTAGATATCAAGATTAAATATTTCTATAAATTAATTTTCATTGAAACCGGTGATTTTATAATTTTCATAAGTATCTTTATCTTGTATTAGTCTAAGGTTTTGTTCAGATTTGATGTATAATTTTCATAAGTATCTTTTTCTTATATTAGTCTAAGGTTTTGTTCAGATCTAATATTTCGAGTAATTGATTTTGGTGATAATTTTCTTTATTAATGTTGTAAATTTTTATAGAACATCTATTTTGGAAAAGTGTGTATTATTTCGAATACCAGTATTTCTTACAGAGCTCTCTTGTAATCCCTTACTAAGAATCAAAGTAAGAGGTTGTTTTGAAAAGTTCAAGTAATTAATATCTAAGTTTTGTTTTGATTGTATATAAGAGACCTTTGGATATTCAGTGCTTTTATATATTGCTGTCTGGGATTTATATAATTTTCTCAGAGCTCGGGTATTAATTTTTCTTCAAGTAAAACAGATTTATGTAAAAATAAACAGGTGAGTTTGGAACTCGGAAGGTTATGTAATTTGCCAGTCGTTAAATATACAATATATATTTTTGGTGCCCAGACCCGGGACCATAGTATATATTTTTTGGTACCCAGACCCTTGGGATCAAGTGAGTCGGTTTTAAATATTGGTGATAACAGAGCCGTGTTTTCATTAAAGGTTTGAACAATTTAGTGTTGATAGGATTCTGTGTATTGTTAGGATATATTTTTAGAGAGGTATAAATTTTTTGTAAAAGACAAGATGGCAAAGCTAAACATCCAAGAGTTTTTGAAAAACCCAAATGTTCAGGAATTGTCAGAAGCTAATGTAACTAAAGCTCAGTGGCTCTTTATTTAAATGACATGTGGTGGCCATGCAAAGAGTGGAATGATTTAAAGCCCAAATCAAGTGTCTACCCTTAGAAGCGTTGATAAACTCGGGAAGGTTGTCAGAAGAAGATATTGTAGCAGCTCGTGAATTGGTGGAGGAAGCTGAAGCAGAATTCGTAGCGAAGCAATGATCCGCTGACCTAGGAACTGAAGGAATGAAAGAAGAAAGGGATGTAGAGGCTAAGATTCAATAAATTCCAGTGGAAGAGAATTTGATTAAGTTGAAGATGATGACAGGAGAAAGAGAAAGGGAGTAAAAAAAGAGAAGAAGCCAGATAGATCGCAAAACATACGAGGGAAATGGAAGCAAGGCGGGAAGGAAGAGAGAGAAGAAGCATGACATGCGATGGAAATAGAAGCAAGACAAAAAGAAAGAGAGAGAGAGAGAGAAGACGGGAAGAAAAAGAGATAGAAGAAGTGAGACACACAAAGGAATTGGAACCACTGAATGCTAGTACAAGGTCGGCAACGCAGACAGAGATGACCAATGCTTTGCACAATCCCGTGTTTAATGTGACGAATGCCCAGAGGATAATTACAAAATTTAGAGGAGAAGAATCCAACGAGTTCTTCAATCATTTTGAAATGGAAAGAAGATAAATGGTCTGTGTTATTGCACAGTGTTCTCATTAGGAAAGAAGTATCAAGAAGTGAAGAGGAGCGTGCTGCAAGTGTATCAGATGACCCCTGAATAATTTAATGAAAGATTCCGAAGTTTGAGGTAGGACGAGAAAATTACTTTCCTGGATTACGCTTATAAGGTACGACATAGAGGTTGCTAACGTGAGGGATATGGCTGATTTAGAAGAACTAATAGTGCTGGAACAATATGTACAAGGAATTCCTGAACATATTCGAACGTATTTGAGAGAGAGGGAGGTGAAGAAACTTGATAAAGCCGCTTCCCTGAGTGAATATTTTAATATTATCTGTTGTAAACCCTCCTC
This sequence comes from Palaemon carinicauda, assembly GCF_036898095.1. NCBI lineage: Eukaryota > Metazoa > Arthropoda > Malacostraca > Decapoda > Palaemonidae > Palaemon > Palaemon carinicauda. The sequence continues at coordinate 122,055,982 of NC_090738.1, read as the reverse complement.
AAGTATGAAGTTTCAACCATCATTCCGACCAAGTGTCAAGTATTCGTAGAACCATGGAAACCAGTTCAGTAATAGCTATGTGAGCATCTTCAATAGTTACAGCGGAAGTACCATTGGTACTGTTCCAAAGTAGAATGCAATAGCACCACAGCAACAATCATTGAATCCTTCTCCTTCAGATATCGTGTAAGATGTGCACAAGGTTAATATTGTCTGTTTTAAATGTGGCAAGAGAGGTCATATCAGTAAGGAATGTTGGTCAAACCAACCGAAAGCAGTCGCCCAAGTGGTTAAGGATAATTGAACTTCACAGAATATGAAGACGGAGAAACAATCAGGAAATGACGAAGAGAAAAATAAAGCAGCTAACGTTTACACGACGAACAGGAAAAACCCAAAAAGTCTGGATGCCTTTAAACCATATATTTTGAAGGTATGTTAGCAGCAATAGATGGAGTGAGCAAACCCTAGTCAAGATATTGCACAACACTGGTTGTAACCATTCATGTGGTGACACGATGTGTACACCTGTTGGTGGGACAGTTTCTCACAGGAGACTCGGTCATTTTGAAGGGAATAGGATGTGAGGGGGTTACCCCTATTTGCCATTTGAAACTGTCATGCGAGTTGGTGACAGGTCATTTTGATTTTGCGGTAAAGGATTCATTGGCTGTTGAAGGGGTAGAAGTCCAGCTGGGTAATGAAGTTAGTGGAGCGCCGTTTGTGCCTTGTCCCATTGTAACAGAGAAACCATTGAAGTATAGTCCTACAACTGAACTCGAGACGGCCTACCCGTATCTGTTTCCTAGTTGTGTGACAACTAGGAGTATGACGAAGAAATTGGCTGCAAAAGAATAAAAAGAAACCGAAGGAGCGATGAACTTGTGGGATTTGTTTCCAGAAGAAGACAATTCCCATGATAGTACGCAAGAGGAGAACTCCCGAGAGAACCCAAGACAAAGAAGCAATGGATTTGGAAGAAATGGAAAATTCAGCATTAGAAGTAGGACAAGTAAGTCGGAAAAGGCTGATAGGATTGCAACGGAAGGATGAGACGTTAACAGAGTTATTTTACTGTGTGGTAGATGAGACGGAGGTGCAGCAGTCTCCCACCTGTTATTATCTTAAAGATGGGTTGCGTATGAGGAAGCATAGACCCTCTAATATCCCTGGGAATGCCAGAAGGGGGATATACCGTCAGATACTGATTCCCGCATCGTTGAGAAAACAGGCCATCGCCGTAGTGCATGAGACTGGACACCAAGGGATATGGAAGACGATGGAAAAGATTATGAAACACTTTTTCTGGCCTGTCATGCATAAGGACGTGAGCCACTTTTGCCGTGCATGTCACGTCTGTCAGATGGCTGGAAAGCCTAACGAGTACATTAAGAAAGCTCCCTCGTCTTGGTTAGTGCCATAGCCTCTGTACCATGGTCTTCCACTGTTTTGGGCTAGAGTTCTCTTGCTTGAGGGTACACTCAGACACACTATTCTGTCTTATTTCTCTTCCTTTTGTTTTGTTCAAGTTTTTATAGTTTATATAGAAAATATTTATTTCAATATTGTTACTGTTCTTAAAATATTTAATTTTCCTTGTTTCCTTTCCTCACTGAGCTATTTTCCCTGTTGGAGCCCCTGGGCTTATAGCATCCTGCTTTTCCAACTAGGGTTGTAGCTTAGCAAGTAATAATAATAATAATGATAATAATAATAATTCAAGTGAACAAGGAGAACTGTTTAGCAACGTAACGATCGACATTGTGGGACCATTACCAAGGACGATTTTTTAAGCTACTAATATATATTAACCTTGATGTGTCCAGTGACAAGATACCCAGAAGCCACACCCATCTGGAACATCAGTGCCAAAATAATCGCCAAGAAGTTACTAGACTTTTTTACTAAGTTTGGTATTCCGGAAATTGTTCAAAGTGACCAAGGAACAAATTTCACATCAAAATTGTTTCAGGACGTGATGAAACTGTTGGATGTGAAACAACTACTATCCAGAGACCCAAGGTGCATTAGAGAGGTTTCATTGAACTTTGAAAAGGATGTTAACGAAGTACTGCAACAAAACAGGGAATGAATGGGACATCGGACTGCCGTTGATGTTATTTGAGGCACATAATGCTTATCAAGAAAGCAAGGACTGTAGCCCGAATGAAATGGTGTTCGGACGAGATGTACGAGGACAGATTAAAATGTTAGCAGAAAAATGAAAGGATCAAGAAGAATCAGATGGAGAATATATCAAGAATTTGAGGAAAAGGATCGGCGAGATAAGGAAATTTTCCATAGAAAACCTGAAAACGAGTCAAGCAAAATGGAGAAAAGGTTTGATACGAAAAGTAAGGGCAGACAGTTTGTGGTAGGACAACAGGCGTTAGTTTTCTTATTGATAAGGAGACTCCCACGCACCAATAAGTTCCGAAGACCTTTCAGGTTTTTAGAGAAGATCAGTGTCCTGACCTACATTATCAAAACCCCAGGAAGAAGGAAAAGTCAAAGGAAAGTACACATTAACCTACTGAAACCATGTTTAAGTGAAGACGAGACTGAAGCTTTACAGGTGTGTATGGTGCAAACCCTACCATCCACGAAAGACAACGATGGTTATTAGGTAGAGGAGGTAAGCAAAGTGAACAATTCATCCATCATTCGGAACTTCGGAAAGACATTAACTTATTTGAACCAGAAGCAGCAAGAGAAATTAAGCCAATTAATTAGAAGTATCCCTGAAATTGTCCCGGATGTTCCAAAATGAACTAACTTAATGAAGCATGAGATATACCTTAAAACATCGGAAAGACCATTCAAGGAACACGCTTATCGACTGTCGTATCAACAAGAAGTCATGAGAAAAGAAGTGGACTATTTGTTAGAAAACGGATTAGCAGAACAAAGTTCTAGCCCTTACAGTTCTCCATGCTTGCTCGTGAAGAAAGCAGACAGATCTTTCAGCATGTGTATGGACTAACAAAAGTTGATTTCGATCAGTGTGGCCGATGATTATCCATTGCCGCTCATCCACTAACTACTTTACAATATCGGACGAGCAAGGTTCGTCTCCAAGATCGACTTGTTAAAAGTCCATTATCAAATTCCTTTGGACGACAATGCAAAATTGTTATCAGCCTTTATAACCCCGTTTCGGTTATATTAATATGCCGTCATTCAATTTGGTCTAACGAACGCACCCGCTACCTTTCAACAAGTGATGGATAACCTTCTAGGATTGATTGAAGGAATAGCCGTATATCTTGATGATAATGTGATATACTCATCGACCTGGGAAGAACATCTCTGAATCCTGAAAATGGTATTTCAAAAGCTGCGAGGAGCATACCTGATGATGAACCTAGAGAAGAGTGAATTTGGAAAGGAAACAGTTCACTCCGGTAGCCACTAACATCGAAGAAATAAGGAAAGCTTTACCAACAGCCCCCACCCCAAAGGAGGAAGCAATTACTACGATTTTTAGGGATGGCAGGACTCTACCGACAGTTTAGCCCGAGTTTTTCGGCTGTAGCCGCTCCCTTGATGGATTTGACTAGCCCCAAGAAAAGATTTGTGTGGACCAACGAGTGCCAGGGATTCTTCAACAGGATAAAAGCCATATTAACTTCAAAACCGATACTGTGAGCACCTGATTTCAACACAAAATCTCTGATCCAAGTGGATGCATTGAACAATGGGATTGGAGCTGTCCTTTTACAAGAAGGAATGGAAGGAATTCTTCACCCTGTTTGTTTTATGTTATTGAAGCTGAAGAAACATCAACGAGCATACTCAACAGTTGAAAAGGAGCTACCAGCACTAAGAGTAAATATTCCATTCATGCATTTTTTTTTTTTGTGTATTTAAGAGATGTAATGCCAGCTCGTAAGATGAGCTCCAATCATGTAGGATTAAGTAAATGTATGTAAATTACATAAAGAGTTTCGTCATTCATTTATTGTATTTTCATTCAGTTAAGTATATGTAAATTTACGTTATTTATAAGAATTAACTATTCATTTCATGTAGTGTTGTTACAAAGTCTTATGTAAACTTGTTTAGCTATGCTGTATCACACACATGAGGTAATAGCACGAGGGATTACGTCATTTTTTATTTTTCCATGTGGTTAGAAAAGGCATGAAATTTCTTAAATTAGGTTTATTATTTTTTTATTATCACATGAGGTAGATGGGTGGAGTTAGCTGAGAGAGGGTTGCCTTGCAAGCAAGGTTAGTACCACTTCTTCAAATTTACTAAGTTGGCAGCCTCACGCCGCTAGAGCCTTGTCCTCACGCCACAAGAACGATCTATTAGAAAATTCTAGAAGTATTAAGTCAATAAATATAGACCCTAGGAATGAATAAGCAGCAGCTTCTCTCCTCTCAAGTGTGTGTCCTCTCAAACGTGAATAAGATTTTACCCAACGTATATCGCCTACAGTGTTGTTTAAATGTTGGTGGAATTAATTGAATTTTAAATCAAGTGTAGTATGTTACTGTAAGTACATCTAACATAAATTTTTGTAACTGGCCCTGTGAGATTTAAGTTAAACAGTGAAGTACATTAAGCATTTTGCATAACTGTTCTGAACTTTGTTGTGAACCAAAAGACGTAAATTTCATTTAGTGTTTAATCATTAGCTGTTTAAGTGTTAACTCTTTTCATTGATTCTCAATATTAAATATTTTCATGAATTAATTCCAGTAAAACAAGTGATTGTATAATTTTCATTGAGTAACATTTTCTTGTCTTAGTCCAAGATTTAGTTCAGATTTAATATTTCGAGTGATTTATTTTTGGAGTTAATTCATGTATATTGCTGTTGCAACTTTTATAGAATATATTTATTTTTGTAAAGTGTGTATTAATTCGATCACCAATATTCTTCTCAGTATTTGCTCGTAATCCCTGACTAAGAACCGAAGTAAGAGGTTGGTTTAGAATAGTTCAAGTAAAGTATTCACCCCGAGTTTGTTTTGAGTAACGTAAGAGAACTTTGGATATTAAGTGTTCCTATATATTGTTGTCTGGGAATTGCGTAATATTCTCAGAGCTCTGGTATTTCTCAAGTATAACAGATTTATGTAAAATAAAGCAGGTTAGCTTGGAGCTCTGGAATTTATGTAATTCACCAGCTGTAATACACACAAACACATACACACACACACACACACACACACACATATATATATATATATATATATATATATATATATATATATATATATATATATATATATATATATATATATATATATATATATACTCTGTACAATTACTTTCCGTGAAAACCCATTAAATTTTTTCACTGATGTTCCATCTACAGTACTTTCTCCTCCCCTTATTACTGATACATTTCGTCTTTTCCCTTATGTTATTTTCATCACCCTCTCCTTCCTCTTCTATGCCTACATCTGCTCTTTAATTTCATAATACTAGTACAACTCAAATAATCTCTTTTATATTTTCTATTCTCGCTTCCAACCAATATCATTGATGGAATGAGACAAGACTGGGAAACTAGGAGACGCACATTCAAGCAGACATTGTGTATACTGATTTGAGTAGCATGGCATATGTGGGGTTAAAGAAAATATTAGATATAACTACAGATTAAATCATATGACAAACAAATCTCTGTTCTAAATTAAAAAAGAGCTTGTTGCATATTCACCTTTGCTTATAAAGAATTTTGGAGCTCTCTTTGTATCTACCGTAACAAGAGAGATTTTCAAAAGCATGTAGAAGGATAATCCACATATAATCAAAGACACCAACAGCTTCTTTACCTCCATGGAGTACACAAAGCTCCCAGTTCTATGAATTTCGGATTTTTTTATTTTCAGCTGTTTTGGATTCTGTAGATTTGGCTGAAAAAGAAGAAGAAAATAAGCTGCTAAAACAGAAGCAAAAGGAAACATTAGGCATAAAATTTTTCTGGACATCTTGCTATGATTTCAGGATTTAATGGACCAGTGTGAGGATACTTCAGTTTCCCGAGGTAGTGAAACACGAGTAATATTTCACTCCATTTCTATGTCTTACTAGTAGAGATACCTGGCGATGCCCGGGTGTAGGATTAAAAAGCAATACCAGTATATGCAACTGGTCGATTCTTGTAAGTTATCTTTGTGATGAGTTATTCTTAACCTCATGTTTTTTAACACCTAAATACTCATCACCCAATATTTAATTTGTGGAAACTGCAACTGTGAAAATGAAACATTTCCTGCGTTATAGCTATTCCAAAGAGTATATCTGCCTTTTTAACAAAGGCAGCCTAACTTTCCCTCCACTGCAAAACAATCCAGGAAGTTCATTTTTCCATTTCAGAGCACCACTGTGATTACATTTTTGCGCCATCAAGCCAATTTTGTACAATCTCTTCTGTTTCATAGCGATGTCTTAGGTCATATCTA
>NC_090738.1:122024557-122044557 GCF_036898095.1 Palaemon carinicauda | reverse complement strand
CAACTATAACGTTAAATAATAAAATAGCATACACGCCAACCTTTGATCACAGCGCTGGCAAGCGCGACCGGGGAACAAGCAAAAATGCTGCCAGTGCTGTGATCAAAGGTTGGCGTGTATGCTATTTTATTATTTAACGTTATAGTTGTAGGTATCACTCTTTTTTTTTACGCAAGCGTATTGATTAACTAGTTTATAGTCATATCTTCAAAATGTGAGGTCAAACATGTCTCTAACTTATTATTCAGAAGCTGAGAAATAAACGTTGAAAGTTCGCTTAAAGATGTCAGTTTGATGCCTTTTGAAACTTAAGTACGTGACTACAGCCTTCGTGATTTCCGCAAAACATTCCCACATAGCCTATTACACAATTTAAAACATAATCTACAAAACCTGAGGTCGAACAGCTATCTAGCTCATTCAGAAGCTAAGATTATAGAGTTGAAACTTTGCTAAAAAGCGTCTATCCATGACTCTATATCGAACACATGAAAGTTGACGTCATTTTTGCTATTTTTTTGCATATTTCTGACGTCATATTTCACGAACCTTATAAGATAGGGACTTGAAACTTTTAGGATCGTCTAGTTAAATTGAATAGAACTAAATCCTAGAGTTTCAAGCTTATACTATGTCCGGAAAGCACTGTTCTGAAAACCCGGTATTTCTGGTTTACGTAATTGTATATAACAGCACTAGCAGCATTTTTGCTTGTTCCCCGGTCGCGCTTGCCAGCGCTGTGATATATATATATATATATATATATATATATATATATATATATATATATATATATATATATATATATATATATATATATATGTATGTATGTATATATATATATATATATATATATATATATATATATATATATATATATATATATATATATATATATATGGGCTACACAAGGCACTAGAAAAGTTGAAAAACCCAGCCCTACATGGCTGAGGACTATGAAGCGTGAAGTAGGAGATGATGAATGGAGAAGTATTGATTTAAAATCCCAAGATAGAGACAACTGGCGAAATCTAACCGAGGCCCTTTTGCGTCAATAGGCATAGGAAGAGATGATGATGATAATGATGATGATGATATCAAACTAATGCAAATATTCATAATTAAAGGTTATGAATATTTTGTAATTAACCATCGCCTTTCCCTTTCCCTTTCCCCGAGAAGCCAACCAGGTCACTGGTAGTCTGATGATGATGATGTTGTTGATAATGATGTTTGATCACCTCACACGTAGACGGACACGTTTCACCACCGCAAGGTTATTTGATAGAAAAAGACAGACGTGATGATGATGAGATGAAGCTCTCCAGAAGCCTCCAAGAAAGCTTGATGACAACCATGGCCGGCAGGGGGTAGGGGTGGGGCATAGAAGCTGTTGCCAAACCCCGGTCCTCGTTTGGGCCTGAATATTAGGGAACGCCGGTCCTGAACGAGTCCAGAGAAGGAATACCGGTAGACTTTTGTTGGTGGGCAGTACTAGTGACTGATTGAACTAGTATCATTATCACCGTTCCCTTTCTTTTCTTCCTCCTCTTACTAAACAGCTTTTGTAAAATAAACAATCTTATATACAATCTCTGTTGGTCACATACTCCAGTCCGATGGAAATCGAACGATCAGTTCTTAACCTGGTTAATTCCTCAATTGCTTAATGTGAGGAAATGTAGAAGTTCAGATTGATTCATTTTCACTGTTTTACACAATTATTCGCTTGTCTTTCCATCTGATATCATTAACGTAATACCCGAGGGCTCTTGTTGGCGTTTTTCATCAACCTCTTTTTACTGTAAAGGAAAACCATATAATTTTTCGTCGCTAAACCACCGTGAAAGCTTTCTCATCTCGTCCCACCTTTTCTTCATTTACCTTTCTTACCTTTTACTCCTGCATTGACTATTTACGGAAGGTCATCAATCAACCAAAGTCTCGAATCCCAAAATCGAAATCGAGTGGACACACAGCACCTTAGCTGCACTCGTTTGATGTTAACCAAGAACTGCAGAGGAATAAAAACTCGAGATAAGTTTGGTGATTTGTTATGCTATACCTCCTACTGCTTTGCAATCTTAAACACTTGTCTGAGCTCGGCGCCTAGCTGCGAAAACCCCCGCTCGTATATATTGCACTTCCCCCAAACTACACTTCATTATGATATAAACTTCATAGTCATTTTTATCTATTTTCTAAAGCGATATAAAGCGGTCATGTTATGACAGCACATCACATAAAGTATTCTATGCAATAGGTCATGGAGTAGAGGTATGTTAGACATTGATATATTAGGGATGCAGAATAAGCAGGATATTAACGGGAATGTATTACTAAAATCTTTAAAATTCCATAACAAAATTTCATATATATATATATATATATACATATATATATATATATATATATATATATATATATATATATATATATATATATATATATATATATACTGTATATATATACATATATGTATGTATGTATGTATGTATGTATATATATATATATATATATATATATATATATATATATATATATATATATATATATATATATATATATATAATATATATATATATATATATATATATATATATATATATATATATATATATATATATATATATATATATATATATATATATTGCAAGAATAAAATTACAATTTCAACCAAAAATCAATTTATGTACAACTTTCTTACAGCAGTTGTAAGTTAACGACACACCTGTATCGAAACTCTACACAATATATTGCCTATTCTTATCATGTGTGGTGGAGTTGCCACATTCTACTAAAATGTCCGCTGCATTGGCAATAATTGTTATTATTACTAGCTAAGCTACAGCCCTAGTTGGAAGAGCAAGATGCTATAAGCCCAAGGTCTCTAACAGGGAAAAATACCCTAGTGAGGAAAGGATATAAAGAAATAAATAAACGATATAAGAAGTAATGAACAATTAGAATAAAATATCTTAAAAACAGTAACGACATTAAAACAGATATGTCATATATAAACTATAAAAAAGATTTTTGTTAGCTTGTTCAACAAAAAAAAAAAAAACATTTGCTGCAACTTTTAACGTTTGAAGTTCTACTAATTCAACTACCCGATTAGGAAGATCATTCCACAACTTGGTCACAACTGGACTAAAACCTCTAGAATAATGTGTAGTATTGAGCCTCATGATGGGGAAGACCTGACTGAGAATTAACTGCATGCCAAGTATTACGAACAAGATGGAACTGTCCGAGAAGATCTGAATGTAAAGGATGATCAGAATTATAAAAAATCTTAGTCAACATGCATAATGAACTAATTGAATGACGGTACCAGAGATTAATATCTAAATCAATAATAAGAAATTAAGCAGACCGTAAGTTCCTGTCCAACAAATTAAAATGAGAATCAGCAGCTGCAGACCAGACAGAAGAAGAATACCCAAAACAAGGTAGAATGAAAGAATTAAAACACTTCTTCAGAATAGATTGATCACTTTCTCAATAAGCCAATATTTTTTGCAATTGAAGAAGACACAAACCTAGTGTGTTTCTCAAATGTAAATTTGCTGTCGAGAATCACACCTAAAATTTTAATAGAGTCATACAACGTCAAAGAAATTATCAATACTAATATCCGGATGTTGAGGAGCCACTGTAGTTGACCTACTTACAATCATTTTCTGAGTTTTGTTAGGATTCAATTTCATACCCTATAATTTGCTCCATGTACTAATTTTAGCTACATCTCTATTAAGGGATTAGGCAACCCCAGATGTACATTCAGGAGATGGAATTAATGCAAAGAGAGTAGCATCATCTGCATAAGGTAAAACAACATGTCATGTGTATTAAGTGTGAAAAGTAATGGGCCAAGCACACTACCCTGAAGAACGCCATATATCCCACTCCTATACTCACTATGGTGCCCATCAGCAACTCTTTGCAATCTATTACTTAAAAATTCATAATGAAGCTAAGAAACGACCCACCCACTCACAACTGTTTGAGTTTAAAAACAAGGCCCTCATGATAAACATGGTCAAAGGCAGCACTGAAATCAAAGCTAATCATACGAACTTCCTGACCACAATCAAGGGATTTCTGTACATCATCGGAGATTGTAAGAAGGGCATCACATGCTCTAAGTCCCTTACGAAAACCAAATGGCAAACTAGGGAACAGATGATTACCTTTAATAAACCTATTCAGACGTTTTGCCAAAATATATTCAAAGACTTTAGATAATATGGGAGTTATGGAAATTGGGCGGTAATCAGTTCGACTTGAGCTACCACAAACATACTTACATAAGTGAGTAACATTACCAATTCTCCAACAAGTGCTAAAGGTCCTCTTCTTGCTAACTTGCGCAAAATAATAGATAACTTTGGAGCTAAGAATTCTGTAGTCTTTGTAAAAAACAAATAAGAAATACCATTTGGTTGTACACCTCCATTAGCATCAAGGTCCATCAACAGAGCTTTAATTTCACGAGATCGAAAAGCTAAACTAGTTAATTTAGCCTCAGTAAAACAGGAATGAGGAAGTTCGAGGTTCTCATTACTCTGTTTATTGTCAAACACATCTACGAAAAGGGTTGCCTTTTCCTTTGGACAGTAAGTAACAGAGCCATCTAGATTAAGTAAAGGAGTAACTGTTGTATCTTCACTAAAGAGTAGAGATTTAATGGTAGTCCGCCACTTATGTTCCTGGGTTGTACCAGAAAGGGTTTCTTTTATGGTTAAATTGTATTCCCTTTTCAGTTGAAACATAAACTCTCTGAGCAAAGTTTGTAAGCTGAATATAGCTATTCCAAGTCAAATCTGATCTATTACCCTTCCAAAGATGAATGGGTTATTACTTCTCCAAATAACCACGTCTATAATCATCACTAAACCATGGTTTGTCCTTCACTCGGTACCTTAGCACACGCGAAGGGATAGGCCTATAAATTATGCTGACTAGATCCTTATTCAAAGGGACAAGAGGATCAACACTACTATACAATTTTGATCAATTCAAGCCCAAAAGATCATTCAAAATCCCATTCCAGTCTGCTTGAGATTTCATATGAATCTTACATGAGTATGATACATCATGGACAGGCTGTTCAGTCTTCACTACTAATGAAATCAAGGCATGATCAGATGTCCCGACTGGAGAATCAACCTTACTTTTTATAACGCCAGGGGAATCGATGTATGCGAGGTCCAAGCAGTTACCAGACCTGTGAGTAGCTTCACTTATGATTTGCTCACAGCTTGATTTAGAGGCAAAGTCTAAAGCTATGGTAATAGGTAGGAGAAACAGAATTTAACCACTCCCTATGGTGAGCATTGAAATCACCAACAAACACAAAAGATGCATGCCTTTCTATCATTTTCTTGTATCTTAACCATAATGGTAAGAAGACAATCAAAGATATAATTATCCATGTCTGGATTCCGGTAGATCGAACACAAATATAAGTTGTTATGTCTGCCACAAACTTTCGTTACCTGAATCTCATGACATCCACATTCATAGCAGGATTTATGAGAAGCAGGGTACTCAGTCCTACAGTAATATACACCGCCATTCCCCCGCCGCTAGGAATGGCATCCTATTTCAAAATCATTGGGCTCTTAAAACCAGTTATTAGGAGCCCAGATGAATGCCTCATATTAGAAACCAAAGTTTTTGAGCGCAAAAGAATATCATACTGTCTGGACGCAACTGTAAGGTCTTAAATATTTGCATGAAGACCACGAATATTGCAATATAGTATACGGCATTGACGAAATCTAGGACGTACTGGTCCCAGATTTTGCTCATAATACTTAGCAATTAAATTATCAAGAATGATAAAAAAAAAGTGTTTTAAGGAAATATAAATGAAGTGATTGATCAAATCCATAGACAACAAAAAAAAAAAAAAAAGTTGGAAAACTGGTCAACATGGCGGAGCCGATACACCATGCAAGGATGCAAGGCTAAATACCCTCCCGGATAGCCACGTCAACTGAATGGGCGACAATAAGGATGATTTTGAAAAAAAAAGAAACAGATAAGGAAAAGACAACCTCTTTATAAACCACCAGGCATCCATAGCCCTTTTATTAAGCCTGCCCAACACACCATTTCAAAAAACCAGAGAAAAAAAATAAGATAGAATAGTGTGCTCGAGTGTACCCATCACGCAAGAGAACTCTAACCCAAGACAGTGGAACCCCATGGTACAGAGCCTATGGCACTACTCAAGACTAGAGAACAATGGTTTGATTTTGGAGTGTCCTCCTAGAAGAGCTGCTTATCATAGCTAAAAAGTCTCTTCTATCCTTACCAAGAGGAAAGTAGCCACTGAACAATTAGAGTACAGTAATTAGCCCCTTGAGCGCAAAAAGCATTGTAGTAATCTCAGTGTTGTCAGGTGTATGAGGAACGACAAGAATGAGAAAAGAATAGGCCAGACTGTTAGGTGCATGTGTAGGCAAAGAAAAAAGAGCAGTAACCAGAGAGAGGGATCCAATCTATTACTATCTGGTCAGTCAAAGGATCCAATAAATCTCTAGTGGTAGTATCTCAATGGGTGGCTGGTGCCCTGGCCAACCTACTACCTTTAGTAGATCTGGGGTTGCTGAATCCCTTAATAAATATTAATACATGGTAAAAATTGTGAACCCTAACAAAACGCAAAGTGTTGGTGTAAGTAGGTTGAGGACAGTGGATCCTGAACATCCGGATCTCAGCATTGATAACATTTTTTTTTTCTTTTTTCTTTCTTTTTTTTTTTTACTATACGAATCCTTTAGTATTTTTAGGGCCTCTGGTGACATGGTTGGAAGCAACCTGGCCTTTCATATGAAGGGGCTATGGTTCGATCCCAAGTATGGGAAAGAAATTTATTTCTATTTGAGCACGATATTGTGTTGATATTTATCCATATTGACTCATTAGGGGTAATTTGAATGAATTGCTATCAATTGTCACCTGGTGGGCCGGGAAGTCAGGGAAAACTCGCTGGTAAGAGACTGGTGTCTCGCCAGGTAAATCCTTTACTGCAGATCAGCAGTTAGGTTCCGACTTCTTTTATGGCCTCCCGTAGAATGGTTGGAAGCAACCTGGCCTTTCATATGAAGGGGCTAGGGTTTGATCTCAAGTATGAGGTAGAAATTTATTTCTATATGAGCACGATATTGGGTACACTCGGGCACACTATTCTATCTTATTATTTTTTTTCTTCCTCTTGTTATTTTTGAAATGGTGTGTTGGGCAGGCTTAATAAAAGGGCCATGGATGCCCGGTGGTTTATCAAGAGGTTGTCTTTTCTTTTTCTGATTCTTTTTCTTCTCAAAACCATCCTTACTGTCCTCCCTTCAGTTGAAGTGGCTATCCTGGAGGGTATTTAGCCTTGCATGGTGTATCGGCTCCTCCATGTTGACCAGTTTTTCCGACTTTTTACTATAGTCTATGGGTTTCATCAATCACTTTATTTACAATTCTCTACATATTATTTTTGTTATAATTATTGTTAATCTAATTTTTAAGTATGATGTCTCTTTTTTATTTCTATTAATTCTTATGCTGTCTGGAGACATTGAGCGATATCCGGGACCAGTACGTCCTAGATTTCGTCAATGGCGTCTTCTGTATTGCAATATTCGTAGTCTTCATGCAAATATTCAAGACCTTACAATTGCATCCAGACAGTATGATATTCTTTTGTGCTCAGAAACTCTGGTTTCTAATATGAGGCACTCATCTGATTTTAAGATTTTCGGTGAGCAATCTATTCTGAAGAAGTGTTTTAATTCTTTCATTCTACCTTGTTTTGAGTATTGTTCTCCTATCTGGTATTCAGCCGCTGATTCTCATCTTAATTTGTTGGACAAAAACTTACGGTCTATAAAAATTTCTTATTCCTGATCTAGATATTAATCTTTGGCACCGTCGTTCAATTAGTTCATTATGCATGTTGCATAAGATTTTTCATAACTCTGACCATCCTTTACATTCAGATCTCCCTGGACAATTCTATCCTGTTCGTAATACTGTACTAGGCAGGCAGTTAATTCTAATATCCAGGTCTTCTCCATCATGAGGCTCATTACTACACAGTACTCTAGAAGTTTTATTCCAGCGTTTACCAAGTTGTGGAATGATCTTCCAAATTGGGTAGTTGAATCAGTAGAACTTCAAAAGTTCAAAGTTGGAGCAAATATTTTTATGTTGACCAGGCTGACATGAGTCTTTTTATAGTTTGTATATGACATATCTGTTTTTGACGTTGTTAATAGTTTATATAGGACATATCTGCTTTGACATTGTTACTGTTTCAGAATGATTTATTGTTAACTTATTCTCATCATTTATTTATTTCCTTATTTCCTTTCCTCACTGGGCTATTTTTCCCTATTGGAGCCCTTGGGCTTATAGCATCTTGCTTTTCCAACTAGGGCTGTTGCTTGGCTATAAATAATATATATATATATATATATATATATATATATATATATATATATATATATATATATACGCACACACACACACACACACACACACACATATATATATATATATATATATATATATATATATATATATATATATATATATATATATATATATATATATATATATATTTATATAAATATATATATACGCACACACACACACACACACACACACACATATATATATATATATATATATATATATATATATATATATATATATATATATATATATATATATAAAATAATCCTTTCATTATTAATACTCCTTATTGTAATACCCTTTGATATCGAATTCACTCTGCCGCAGGATCACAAACACAGGTAATATTCAACTCCTCTAAAAACAAATCTTAAATTCAACAGGATTAAAAACTGTAAGGTGGAATCAACTCTCAACTCATTTTTGGAACGATTGGAATAAAGTCTAATGTTTATCGTTCTTTCTACCAGTCAGAGGTTCGAATCCTTGGCCGGGAAGAAACCTTTATCGATGCACGTATTTCACTATCGGCCATTAATACCGTGCTAGGGTGAATTCGATATAAAAGGGTACTTATGGCCTATCTGAAAATATTGAAATTGAGTGTTAATGATAAAACTATTTTCATCATAACTATAGGGTACCTGACACTTGCACGCATTCGTGGCACGCACTGGCACGCATTGATGCGCGAACTCGCGTGGACGAGTCGTGAAAATGTCGTGAACAGTGCTGGAACTTGTGTGCCAGAGCGTACCAATGCGTGCCATGCGTGCCCAGAACTTTGAAATGTTTAAAGTTTGTGGCACGCATTGGCACGCACAAAATAGTCGTGAAATAGTCGTGAACGATGCGCCAACTGGAGTGAACTGGAGTGAACAGTGCGGGAACTGGCGTGAACTGGAGTGAACGATGCGGGAAGTGGCGTGAACTTTATAATGAAGAGAAACAAAAAGGAAACGAAAAAATTAATGAAAAGGAAAGAAAAATAAACCTAATAAATTTTTATATTTGCTGTTTTAATGTGAAAAAAAATGATATCTTATTTCAAACTATTTCTATAACTTTATAATGAAGAGAAACAAAAAGGAAACGAAAAAATTTATGAAAAGGAAAGAAAAATAAACCTAATAAATTTTTATATTTGCTGTTTTGATGTGAAAAAAAAATTATATCTTATTTCAAACTATTTCTATAACTTTATAATGAAGAGAAACAAAAAGGAAACGAAAAAATTAATGAAAAAGAAAGAAAAATAAACCTAATAAATTTTTATATTTGCTGTTTTAATGTGAAAAAAAAATGATATCTTATTTCAAACTATTTCTATAACTTTATAATGAAGAGAAACAAGAAGGAAACGAAAAAAATAATGAAAAGGAAAGAAAAATATAAACCTAATAATAGTTTATATTTGCTGTTTGAATGTAAAACTAAAATGATGTCTTATTTCATGCACACACTTATTTTCCTCTATTACCAATCAAGACCCAAAACTTTTGTTTTAAATAAAAATGAACTGAAAAATAAACCCAAGAAATTTTTAAGTTTGCTATTTGAATGTAAAAATAAAATGATGTTTTATTTCATCAGCATACTTATTCTTCTTTATTACCTTAAAATGAAGAGCAAAACAAATTTTTTCTGTTTGCTGTTTTAATGTAAAAATAAGATGATTTCTTATTTCAACACACTTTTTTCTCTATTACCTTAAAATCAACAGCCTAAAAACTTTTCATGTTTGCTGCTTTTGATGTTAAAATAAAATGCTTTCTTAATACTTGTACATATTTTATGTCAGCTAGTTATATGTAAATCAAATGCTTTCTTATTGAAACAAAAATAAAGGGCAATAAAAAATACAAACGAAAGAGATACGTTTCTTCTCCTCAATGCAATGGTGTCTCTGACAGAAAGCATTGTTGTCTCTTCCGAAGCCAATCCAAGAATGTCCTCGGGTTGGAGAAGCCCCGTTTTTATATGGAGTGGCCATTTCGTGAACTGGCGTGAACTGGCGTGAACGATGCGGAAACGATGCGGAATGATACGCGAACTCGCGTGAACGTGTCGTGAACTTCTCGTGAACTACGCGTGCCAATTCGTGCCATGGCGTGAACGTCGCGTGTACGATGCGCGAACTGGAGTGAACTGGTTGTGAACAGTGCGGGAAAAACACCAGTGTGTGGCAAAAATGCGCGCAAGTGTCAGGTAGGCTTATTACTAGTATAAGTGACAAGTCAAAAAATTGCGCTTTATATTTACATATATACAGACAAGCTCACGCACACACATACAGACGTATCCTTCCCACCTGCTCCCACTTTCTTAATTACAACTTGGCATACTCGGCAATTTGTGGGAGATTGGGGTTTCTGAGTGGACCTCTCGAGGTACCACCTCTCATCCTCATCAGGGTATCACTATTTCCTTTCCCCCTTACTTGAGGTACGAGGAAATACCACATAGTCATACGTTTAACAATGCCGCTCAACGGGACAGGAAAGGCATATATATGTATGTATGTATATATACTATATATATATATATATATATATATATATATATATATATATATATATATATATATATATATGTGTGTGTGTGTGTATATATGAATATATACATACATAATACATACATACATACATATATATATATATATATATATATATATATATATATATATATATATATATATATATATATATATATACAGTATATATAAAACCAGACTTGTTATTTACTGTCGCTGTTTTTGTTGTTGTTGTTGTTGTTGTATAAAGTATATGCTAACGGTATATATCAGTTTGGGGTAGCTTGTGGTCCTCAAGATAAAAAACCATCCCAGTTAATTGTTCGGAAGAAAACCAAATTATTATTTACCTAATAGATGCAATGCAGTGTTTTTAAGAATATCGTAATTAAGGACTTATTCGTGTTATATCTTTTAATAAAACTGTGAGGTTTTCTATTTTTATTTATTTACTCCGAGTTTATTTATGTTCCTTGTACTGCTTGCGAAGATCTTCAGTGTATACTGGGCTCCAACACTCGGACTTGTAAACAAACCAGTCTTCAAAGTCTTCAATGACTCGATGCTCGTACATCTGAGGGTCATACAACCTGGTACACAGGTGGCAGAAGGTTCTCTCTGCTCCGATGGTCGAAGGCTGGAAGTGATTTTTCCATTCTAAATATTTCTGGTACTCCTGCGAATTAAGAGATTTGTATTATTAAAAACATCAATACTGGAAGTTGCAGTGGAAGATATGGTAATAAAATTGGTATGAATTCATGCATTTGTTACTTGAGGTACAAAGGCAGACATGAGAATAATCATAAAAAAATCTTACCTCAGGATTTCGTTGCAAGTACAGTAACTTCTCGGCCAGTTCCTTGGGAGTGTATTCATTCGCGTTTATGTATGAATTCGGAGGCAGAAACGAGGAGTAGTTTGCAAGTCCTCGAACCACAGGAACTATTGGATAATGAAGGAAGTTGTAGACCTTTTCAGTGATGTAGTCTTTACAAAAATTGTTCTCAAAAGAAAAGATAAAGAGGTATTTTTCTCCGGCCATTCTCAGGCATTTGTCGGTCAAGGGGTCATATCGATGAGACACAACCATTGTTCGGCCACATTTCATAGTCCCATACTTTCCATAGATATCAATAGGGGCGTATTTCTGGAATTTTTTCACATATTCTAGGCGATCAGAATGTACTTGTTCATTATTTTTGGAGATGAAAGTTATAGCTAATTTTCTTTGCTCGTTTTTCTGCTCTAAAACTGGAGGTACGACCCAAGAAGGAGGAAGCCATTTTGCATCCTCTTTACTGACAACGAACCCATGAGGTACTATGATATCAGCGTCGCTACGATACATCATCGTTCGGTTGAAAAATCCGTTGAAAAGGGTTATTTCTGATCTGTGATGAGGGGACGCCAGGGGTGGGCTCTCCATACTCAGCATAATCCAGGGCTGGTGAGGATTCCTGGGTCCCAGAGCCTCCATCGCTGTCTTGGCATCTTTTGACCCTCTTAATTCGATGATTATTGCATCAACGTCCTGTTTCTGTAATTGATATGAAAAGAATATTGTTATCTGTAGTGTGACTCTGGTCAATGAAACCACTTCTCCTGAATACTGAGCTACAGTGAATACCTTTCTTGTTTCCATGGACTATCTTGCCTCCAAGGGTCTTGGAAATTAAGTATTGTACAAAAGATGTAAGATTTTGATTTCTTTAAAGTTTAAAGGAAGTATTCTTCCATCAATATTTTCATATGCTTTAAAGGGTGCAAGGCACGAAATTATGTCTAAATTACTATCAAATATTTTGATTAAAATTTATTGTTGTTAATATCACTGCTGACCGTAGTCATTGAACTGTCAATCCATTGTAATGTACGTATATTCCATACACGGTCATACACTGTAACAGGATTGCTCTCTCTCTCTCTCCCTCTCTTTCTCTCTCTCTCTCTCTCTCTCTCTCTCTCTCTCTCTCTCTCTCTCTGGTATTATGAAAACCTGTTTAAGTTTGCCATTGCATGTTTTATACTGTTAAAGTTTTTATGTCATTGTTATCCTCAACCGTTTACATATAAACTTATTATGTCTGTCATTTGAATAAACCTGCCATGTCCAGCCTATCTCTCTGCTAAGACCCTCATCAGGTTGCCACACTATTAAATAAATTCCTTTTTCAGACCACTTGACATTTTCTTGTGGAACCTCATCCTTTCCACAGGACCCAACCACATCAAAAAATCTTTTATATCCATCCTTTCATCTACAGTAACTTTTTTCTAGTATTTCTATATATATTCACTTTGTTCATCATTTCAATTATTCTTGCACAACACATAAAAGTACAGAAGTCATTTGAACAGCTTAAGAATTGTCTTCCATTAATGCTTAACATAAACACTCAGAGATGGATCCAGGGGACAAGATGGGGGAATGCGTGCAACATCCCCTCCCCCTACCTACAATCAACCCCCTACCAGTTGAAAAAACCTCGATATATTGAGACATGAGGCATGAGTATTATTTAAAAATAATCATACTGTTATTGTAAAGTCTCTTGAAAAGATTTAGCAGCTCCCAGATCGTAATACTGTTGACAAAGCCATGTCTATTCATGCCCTTACTGACTCCTCATTAATCGTCTCCCTGTGCTGTGCAAAATGAGTCATATGCTCTACCTTACCTCTCTCATGGGGTCTACAAACTGTCAACAAAGATTTAGTTAATGCCCTTGAAGGTGTTACTCACACAAAAAACACCTGGAAATCATGGCACTCAGAAGTAGATGAATGGCATGACGAGTGTTATGGACCGTATTCGATTGCAGAATGTTTGGCAAGGTCTGTAGATGCTGAAATAAGACTCCCTCGCATTGCATCAAGGCAAGAACATCGCAGTAATGTACCAGCAGAAAATATTGATTAATACCTTAAGAGATCTATCTAGTTTTCATTCTTAGATTCTGTGATAAAATAATTAGAAACACAGTTTACTGACCAAAGTGTTCTAGTACAAAAAATTATTGCACTTATGCCATTAGAAATAAAGGATAGTAATTGGGAGGATATCCAGGATTCTGCAAAATAGTATGCTGATTTACTTGCAATTTCTGATGAAGAAGAAGTTAGAAATGAATATTTTAACTGGAAAGAATTTTGCTCTGGTCTTCCTAAATCAGTTCCCCAAGTTCCCTTTTATTCCAAAAGACCAGGACGATTTAACTATATAAAAAAAAGATCTATTGTAGGTATTATGCACAATGCTGAAAGATCCTCTAGTTCTAATAAAATTTCAAAGAATTATTCAAGTAACAGAATGACTGATGAAAAACTAACTGGACTAACACTTCTGTATATTCACCTGACGTTGATGTAGACATTGATCAAGTAATTAATAAATTTAATTATGGAAAAAAAAATGATTTTTCCTTATAGAAATATTGAAAGATTAATTCAGTTAAGTTCCTAGTAATTGATTCATATCTGGTTTTATTGCAAAATATTTTGAATTGATTCAACTGAAGTACAAAGTAGTACAAAATTACATAAAAAATAATATTGCATTCAAAAATTTATGTAGCAAAGCCATAATTAAATGCATCTGTCTGTAGGGCACACGCTTTTATGTAATGGTTGATGATTCATTTCCTTATTCTCACAATATTCCAAGAAATGATGTAGAGGTGTAATTCAAAATATACATGTGTCTGAAGGAAAATTTGAAATATATTACTACTATTATATTCTTGGTTCTATTAAGTTTCTGTTTTTCTCAATAAAACGGCGAAGCCTCAAAGTTACATTGAAAAATTTCTAAACAACCCAGGGGAGGAAATGGAGGTACAGGGAACGAGAAGGAGAGGGAGACCAAAGCGAAGGTGGATGGACTGTATCAAGGATATACTTCGATCAAAGGGATTAACCGGTGATGAGGTGTGGGACAGAGGTAGATGGAGAAAGCTGACCAGAAACATCGACCCCACATAGAAGTGGGAAAAGATGCAGACAAAGAAGAAGAAGAAGAAGAAGAAGAAGAAGAAGAAGAAGAAGAAGAAGAAGAAGAAGAAGAAGATTCCTAAACATTAGGTACTATTGAGAAATAAAATATTTTTTTTTATCTCGTAGTTGTATCACTGAATTTTATTGCGTCAATAATTGCCTGTAGACGTGTAAAATTACTCAGGAAATTAAGCTGCTTATGAAAGCATCACAAAAGCTGTGACTGATTGTGATTTCATTTGATTTAATGATGTAAAGGTTATTATAAAAAAACATTTACTAAATCGATGCCATGTAACTTAACCTCTAGCATTTACTAATAGGATAGTAAGATCTCAACCCACAAAAAAAAAATTCTGGATCCATCCCCACAAACACTTCACTCTCATAAAAGAGTTTCCATCCCTGCAAACACTTCACTCTCATAAAAGTTTCCATCCCTGCAAACACTTCACTCTCATGAAAGAGAGTTTGCTTAAATATCACTTCACATATTCTGGATCCATCCATGCAAACACTTCACTCTCATAAAAGAGAGTTTGCTTAAATATCACTTCACATATTCTAGATACATCCCTGCAAACACTTCACTCTCATGAAAGAGAGTGCTTAAATATCACTTCACATATTCTGGATCCATCCCTGCAAACACTTCACTCTCATAAGAGAGTGCTTGCTTAAATATCACTTCACATATTCTGGATCCATCCCTGCAAACACTTCACTCTCATAAAAGAGAGTTTGCTTAAATATCACTTCACATATTCTAGATACATCCCTACAAACACTTCACTCTCATAAAAGAGAGTGCTTAAATATCACTTCACATATTCTGGATCCATCCCTGCAAACACTTCACTCTCATAAAAGAGAGTTTGCTTAAATATCACTTCACATATTCTAGATACATCCCTGCAAACACTTCACTCTCATAAAAGAGAGTTTGCTTAAATATCACTTCACATATTCTGGATACATCCCTGCAAACACTTCACTCTCATAAAAGAGAGTTTGCTTAAATATCACTTCACATATTCTGGATCCATCCCTGCAAACACTTCATTCTCGTAAAAGAGAATTTGCTTAAATATCACTTCACATATTCTGGATACATCCCTGCAAACACTTCACTATCATGAAAGAGAGTTTGCTTGAATATCACTTCACATATTCTGGATCCATCCCTGCAAACACTTCACTCTCATAAAAGAGTTTGCTTAAATATCACTTCACATATTCTGGATCCATCCCTGCAAACACTTCACTATCATGAAAGAGAGTTTGCTTGAATATCACTTCACATATTCTGGATCCATCCCTGCAAACACTTCACTCTCATAAAAGAGAGTTTGCTTAAATATCACTTCACATATTCTAGATACATCCCTACAAACACTTCACTCTCATAAAAGAGAGTTTGCTTGAATATCACTTCACATATTCTGGATCCATCCCTGCAAACACTTCACTCTCATAAAAGAGAGTTTGCTTAAATATCACTTCATATATTCTGGATCCATCCCTGCAAACACTTCATTCTCGTAAAAGAGAATTTGCTTAAATATCACTTCACATATTATGGATCCATCCCTGCAAACACTTCATTCTTGTAAAAGAGAAATTGCTTAAATATCACTTCACATATTATGGATACATCCCTGCAAACACTTCACTCTCATAAAAGAGAGTTTGCTTAAATATCACTTCACATATTCTAGATCCATCCATGCAAACACTTCACTCTCATAAAAGAGAGTTTGCTTAAATATCACTTCACATATTCTGGATCCATCCCTGCAAACACTTCACTCTCATAAAAGAGAATTTGCTTAAATATCACTTCACATATTCTGGATCCATCCTTGCAAGCACTTCACTCTCATAAAAGAGTGTTTGCTTAAATATCACTTCACATATTCTGGATCCATCCCTGCAAGCACTTCACTCTCTTAAAAGAGAGCTTGCTTAAATATCACTTCACATATTCTGGATCCATCCCTGCAAACACTTCACTCTCATAAAAGAGTTTGCTTAAATATCACTTCACATATTCTGCATCCATCCCTGCAAACACTTCACTCTCATAAAAGAGTTTGCTTAAATATCACTTCACATATTCTGGATCCATCCCTGCAAACACTTCACTCTCATAAAAGAGTGTTTGCTTAAATATCACTTCACATATTCTGGATCCATCCCTGCAAACACTTCACTCTCATAAAAGAGAGTTTGCTAAAATATCCCTTTACATATTCACACAATTCTTCTTCTACAAAACCTCAGTCTCTTCCCAGTCTTTTACATACAACCTCTTACATTCTTGGCTTCATCAAAAGTCTTTCATACACCGATACAAATTTATTACTGATATTGCTCCATCAACGCTAACATTTTCTAGATTTCTTCATTTGCTTGTCCTCCAAAAACCCTTATTGCATCAATCTTGCTTGCTTTTATATTCAAGTTACCACTTTTACAAAAGGTTCGTGAATCTTTCAGTAGTTTCTGCAATATTTAGCTATCTATATTTTCCTATTCCACAATTTTCCCTTGCAATTCTTTTTCATTCTTTAACTTTTCACGTCATTCCATCAACAAACATATTGAAAATGTATGGAAACACGAAACCTCTTCATCTCAGACAAATGTTTACACCAAAACCAGTCGCTCATTTCACTTCCAATATTAAGAATTATAATTATTCTCAATGCCGTACACATTGTTTGTTCATTAAAACTTCTTCTGGTCTCTTTTCTGTGCATCTGACATATAGTTTTTCCTTTTTAAAATCAAATGTTTCACATACATGCTTTGTACCGATTACTTTTTTTATTCCAGCTGTTACCAAGTTGTGGAATGATCTTCCTAATCGGGTTGTTGAATCAGTAGAACTTCAAAAGTTCAAAGTTGGAGCATATGCTTTTTTGTTGACCATGCGGACATGAGTCTTTTTATAGTTTATTTATGACATATTTGTTTTTGACGTTGTTAATAGATTATATATGACATATCTCTTTTGACATTACTTTTTTTAGAATGATTTATTGTTAATTTGTTCTCTTCAGTTATTTATTTCCTTATTTCCTTTCCTCACTGAGCTATTTTTCCCTATTGGAGCCCCTGGGCTTATAGCATCTTGCTTTTCCAATTAGGGTTGTAGCTTGGACAGTAACAATAATAATAATAATAATAATAATAATAATAATAATAATAATAATAATAATAATAATAGTAATAATACTTCAGTCACACAACCTCTTCCTAATCTGAATGCGCAATGTTCTTCCCCTATCGTGTCTGTCACTCTGCATTACTTCTTAATCATAAATTCATAACTCTACTATACCAATGCCATGGTATACTGAGTATCATACTTTGTCCCTATTATTCTAAATCACCTCTATCACGTGCTTCACTTATATATAATCTTCTGAATTAAAATGACATGAGTATGGCAATAATGGAGGAATTCACGTATTATTGATAGAATCTAAATTTTTACCTAAGATTTCTTACTAATTCATTTTAAATTACATAGATTTAATATATAGTTAATTATTTTTATCACTCAGATTTCATATATATATATATATATATATATATATATATATATATATATATATATATATATATATATATATATATATATATATATATATATATATATATATATATATATATATATATATATCTATTCATCCATCTATTCACCCAAATTTAGAATATTTAAAGAATTTAAGTATATACTGTATATACATATATATAATTCCTTTTTTCATTTATTTTTTTTTCCTTATCAATTGAATTTTTGATAATCTTATAATTCTTTATATCCCGATTTTTTTTCGGGCCAGCCCTGTGAGAGTCAAGCTTGACTCATTGGGCTGGTAAAACTCCTTCTTTTAATAATGGAATAACTTCTGTATAATTACCTTTTTCACATCAAATGTCACTTCGCAGGGAAGAGGACAGAGTTTATTCCGGATGTGTGAGGTCTGCTCGTGCCAGTATGTTTTCCAAAAAGGTCTTGCCCAAAGCAGTACCCGAGGGATATTTCCCTTCCTGAAGCTGCATTGAAAAGAGGTTAATAAGTGATGGATATGCGGTATTTTTATTTTTATAATTATCGACTATCTTGTTGATAGGAGATAGTACTGAGTTTGCTGTTTTGGAGCATCAAAATTATATAAAACCGAAGAAAAATAATCAAATCCTTACCGTATTCTAAGTCTTGCTCAGCCCTAATATCTCAAGTTAGGTAAATTGAGTTTAAGTGTAGAGTTCAAACCAATAGAAGTAAAACTCTCGAAGCATTACTTACTTCTTCTTCCCTGGAGCTAATTTTCCAGCAGCTTTCTGTTTATAAAGAGTCAGCAAAGGCTTAAATATCTTGTCTTCAAAAACGATGAGATCTTCTTCATGGTTCAGCGCTAGGGACATAAGATAGATCTAATTGGTTAGTATCGACAGACTCTCTCTCTCTCTCTCTCTCTCTCTCTCTCTCTCTCTCTCTCTCTCTCTCTCTCTCTCTCTCTCTCTCTCTCTGTATGTATATGTATATATAAATATATACATATATTTATATTTATATATATATATATATATATATATATATATATATATATATATATATATATATATATATATATATATATATATATATATATATACACATATGTGTGTGTGCACAAATAAATATAAATACAGTATATATATATATATATATATATATATATATATATATATATATATGTGTGTGTGTGTGTGTGTGTGGGTGTGTGTGTGTGTGTGTAAATATAAATATATATACAGTATATATATACATATATACACATATATATGTATGCATATATAAATATAGATAAAGTATATATATATATATATATATATATATATATATATATATATATATATATATATATATATATATAATATATATATATATACATACATGTATATATACTTTATATATATATATATATATATATAT
>NC_090738.1:122009557-122019557 GCF_036898095.1 Palaemon carinicauda | reverse complement strand
TCATAATCATGAGGCCCTGCTAGTCCACTGCAGGACAAATGCCTCAGACATGTCCTTCTATGCAAGTCTACGACCATAAGTTTTCTTACCTCGTCAGCCCATCGTCTTTTTTCCTTTTCCCTGCTTCGTTTGCAAGCTCTAGGGATCTGTTCTATTAATCTTTTGGTCCAAATATAAACTATTATTATTATTATTATTATTATTATTATTATTATTATTATTATTATTATTATTATTATTATTATTTAAAGCTACAACCCTAGTCGGAAAAGCATGATCCTATAAGCCCAAGGAATCCGACAGGGAAAACTAGCCCAGTGAGGAAAGGAAATAAAGAAACAAATGAACGATATGAGAAATGATTAACAATTAATAAAATGTTTCAAAAACAGCAACAACATCAGAATAGATATTTCATATATAAGCTATAAAAAGATTTATGCCAGCCTGTTCAAATACCAGATTAGGAAGATCATTCCACAACTTGGTCACAGCTGGAATAAAACATCTAGAATACTGTGTAGTATTGAGCCTCGTGAGGGAGAAGGTCTGACTATTACAATTAACTGCAGAATCGGATGAGGATTCAGATTTTAACATTAATGTTTTCTACATTGGATCCCTCTCTCTGGTTACGGCCTATTTTCATTTTGCCTACACACACACTGAAAAGTCTGGTCTATTCTTTACGTATTCTCCTCTGTCCTCTTATACCTGACAACACAGATTACAAAATAATTCTTTTTCACTCAAAGGGCTACTGCACTGTAATTGTTCAGTGGCTACTTTCCTCTTGGTAAGGGTAGAAGAGACTCTTTAGCTATGGTAAGCAGCTCTTCCAGCAGAAGGATACTCCAAAATCAAACCATTGTTCTCTAGTTTTGGGTAGTGCCATAGCCTCGGAAAACTGAGTATCCACACATTGATCTCACTATATCCTTTAATCATAGCAATTAGTCCAGAAATATTCTATGCCCAGTGACTTATTTTGTTTTTGTTTTTTACAGCTTATTTACTTATTCGTTTTCAGTCAATTCTCCGAACTACATCGCAGCTGAAATTCAACGATCTGATATCTATGGAGCTTGGAGATTTTCGCTCGATGGCGTTAAAGCGAAAATTGCTGTCTCCGGTCATACGCGGATCATCTCTCTACATCCTTATGAAAATCCCCTTTCGTAGAATGAATACAAGGAGAGCTCCACAATACTTTAGAGGTAAAGTTAAATATGCAACAAACTTTTTTTTTTTTTTTTTCATTTATAACTGTTTGTCATATAATTTTTTCTGTAGTTATATCTGATATTTTCTTTCACCACACTCATGTCATGTTACTAGAATCAGTATACACAATGTCGGCTTGAATGTACGTCTCCTAGTTTCCCAGTCTTGCCTCAATCCGTCAATGAAGTCGGCTTGGAATAAATAGAAATAGTCAGTGATGGCATTAGGAGATAAAAAGTTTAGGGAATAAAAAAATGAGATTAAAGAGCAGATGCAGGCGTATAAAAGGAAGGTTAGGGTGATCAAAAATAACGTAAGGGAAGAAGAGAAAGCCTGCTACATTGGTAACATGTTCGCCTAGCTTTCGCATGGCAGCAGTTCGATCCCAGCCCGGGACCGTCAGTTTAAGCTTTTTACTATGGAGGATACTGCTGTGTTTGGGCACCACAGTGGGAGGTTGGGCTTGCCCAGCTGGCGTTTCTGGTGAGTATCTATTCTGATGAAACTGGAACTGAAACCAGACACCTTTAACCTTAAAGTGAATAAGAACTTCAGTGAAAATGGAATGGGATTTTACAGGAAAATGAATAAAAAGAGAAAATTTAATGAACAAATAATTTTCAGAATGAAATATACAAATAGGGCATGCATCCCGAGTGGACAGAGTGAATATTTTGAAGATTTCTAATATTTGAAGGCTACAATAGACGTAAAGCCAAGTAAAGCAACACTCAAAGGTTTAATGTAAGGGTGAGAATGTCTGTGGAAACGATATTTGAGGATGAAAGAAAGCCAATGAAAAGAGTTGAAGAAAGCATAAAGTCCATAAAGCTTATGTGATTACCAATTATATGCTGCAATGGTGTAGAGATGGTCTGATGATGACTGACCAGGGTTTGTCAGGTCGGTTTTGAGATGCGTAATTGTGCTCCTATATAAAGGTTATAGTAATAAAGGCAAAAGTGAGAAATGCGAGAGCCTGGTGTGACGTTGTGAGAGAAGGTTGTGAACTCAAAGGCAAGTTGAAAACAACTGAGTTAGTTTATTAAAGAACATTCTCCTTTATATACAAAATCTCAAAGCAACAAGAATTTTCATGTTCAAATATTGACACTGTTACAGAGGAGAAAAGCAGACATGATTTCTCCGGTTCTTTTAAGTGCGAGGGGAGAGCGAAGATACAAGCACAAAATGAACTATGTACGATCGTATGACACACGGTTGGTACACTAACATTACTTAGTATACTCAGAAAGTTGAATGGTAGGATTTTGGTTGACTAACAAAGATGAAAGAAGGACTTGTAGCATGTGAATCGCATGGTTTTAGATAAAGAAAGGGATGTGTGGATTAAGTGTATGTTAAAAGTCGTTAAATTTAAAGTATGAAATTGAAGGGAAAACGCTATGTGTAGCATACGTGTTCCAATATATTGATTGTGAGGCAACACAAGGTTGGTTGCTGGGAGAGGTTTGAAGATTTTAAGGAGGTAGTGGAGCATGTTTTGGAATATGTAAGGAGGATAGTAATTGGTCTGGTGTAAAATTGAGTCTTATCAGGCAGGGATGTGCTGTCCCCATGGATGTCAAATATATTTAAGGATGAAGTCAAAATAGAGATAAGTTAATGGACAGCGGGAGTAGGTATGGAACTGTTTGATAAGAAAATTAGTTTTGAATGTCACGAGGAATGTCTCAAAACTTTAAAAGAGTCATGCAAGGACAGAGTTAAGGCTATATTTATGTCAATATGAATGGTGGAGGAATGGAAGGAATCGATTCTTTTAAGTATCATGAATTAAGTAAAACAGATGTTGATGACAAGAAAAAAGACGTAGTCACAGAATTCAAGTAGAAAAAAAAAAACAAGCTGGATGTCTTTAAAATGCTGGTAAGAGAATTGAATTACCTTCTATAAACGTGCTTTTTCCCATTTGTATGGGTAAGGACGGCTGCCTTCTTTTGAAGGACTTTGCTTTAAATTATCATTGGAAGTACTGAGCTAAATCTCTTCTAAGGAAATATGCGTGAATTTTGATTGCTACTGTAGGGAGAAAGAATGAAGCAAGTATGATGTGTGTATGCATAGTACAAGATGTGTGACGAAAACTAATAAAGTGAAAAATATGTAGAAATATAAATGGAGTAAAAAGGTTTGCCGGGTAAGGGAGGATGGATCAAAGTATTCTGAGGTGATTTACAGATTAGGAAATACTGGCTAGATTGGAGAAGAGGGAGACTTAGAAAGGGTTGCATAGATGGATTGAAAAAAATGTATTAAAAGAAATGGACTTTTGATGTTCATGAATTGCTCGAGAGCGTGCGAGACATGGATGAATACCCCGATGCGTTTGGAAATATTTAACATTCTACTGATGAACCCGACGAGTATGTGCATCAAGTGAGTAATGTTATAACAGATGCTATTGTGTGATTCAGCTGTCGAAGATATAATGGGGCAGTTGCTCTTGTGCTGTTCTTTTATGTCATTCGTGTTTGGGAGCGCACGTCTTCATGATAAAGGAAATTGGAAATATCTTATATTCTCTACTTTTATGTGTGTGTATGTGTGTGTCTGTGTATGCATGTGTGTGTGTGTAAAAATTAGGTAAAAGAGAGAGAAGTGAGATGGAAGTCTATAGAGTCTAATTAGATTTATTTTATGTCCCTAACGTTTTTTGAGGGCCAGATATTTGAGCCTTTGCTGACTCTTTATAAACAGAAAGCTGCTGGCAAATTAGCTCCAGGGAAGAAGAAGTAAGTAATGCTTCGAGTGTTTTACTTTTATGATTTTGAAAACTTGACTCAATTTATCTTGAGATATTAGGGCTGAACAAGACTTGGAATACAGGAAGCATCTACTTGTTTTTCTTGTTTCATTTTATTTTGATGCTTCAAACTAGCAAGAATAGTACCGTCACCACTAACAGCAAGATACTCGATAATGATAAAAAGAAAGTTGTCTCATATCCATCACCTTATAGAGACTTCTTTTCAATGCAGATTCAAGGAGGGAGGTGTTCCGCGGGTACTGCTTTGGGCAAAACCTTTCTGGGTCACATACTGGCGCGAACAGATGTCTCACATCAAGAATAAACTCTGTCCTCTTCCCTGCGAAGTGATGTTTAATAGGAAAAAGGTAATTATGCAGAAGTCGTTCTATTCTTGGCATATTGATCTCATTGTAATTTAGAAGATTATTTATGCTGTTGTCTTACTTTAAAATGCTGTGCCACATTGCCCGAATATTTCTGAATTAAATTAACGTCTATGAATGTACAAAATATTATCTGCTGATATTTGTTAATTCATTTGCTGTTTTCCAAGCCGTGTTTTGCACTTTCTTCCATGAATGTTGTCTCTTTAATCTGTTGAAATCTATTTCATAGATTAACGACCTTTAAGTCTGTCTTGCATACAAATATTTGCGTACTGTATTTTCAATAATAATAGTAATAAAACCAATACTGCAATGTCAGAATACAGGATTTCTGGTAAGACTTTATTTACTAGAGTTGTCAGGCACTGGAATTCACCTCCTCCTTCTGTTTTCCTTGTTTTCTATAACCTTCCAACTCGCCAGAAGAAAACCTCTTTCACTCCCTTGTGGGATGAGTCCCACTTTCATATCCATTTCTCTTTTCCGTAATTCGAACAAATTCAAGACATGGCAAAGAACAAGAATACCTATTACAGTCTCTCATTCAAAACTGAGTTCTGGTCTTTCTTCATTCTTCCTACTTGGCTGTGAATTTCTGTAACTAAATGTATGTATTAATCATTATTTGGCCTAAAACGAGAAGATAAATAAAGTCTGCAAGTTTCATTTAGGAGAATGAGTTTGATAGAAGGAAGTAAGTTGAACATAAAGGAAGAAAATGTATGGAACCTGTGCTATGGTTAAAGACACGTAAGAAATGAAGTGATGAAGACTTCTTAAAAACCCAAGACGGGTCACAGGGACAACAGGGAGTGTTCAATTATATCAGAAGGTTTGAAGTGGAGATAGAAACAGCAAGTTGTGTGATGAATAAATTAAAGATTTAGGAAACAAAAGCAGATGATTTGAGATGCTATTATATAACAGAAGAAACGATTATATACAGGAATCTAGTAATTTAGAGTATTCAAGAGATATGGAGAAGAGAAACAAAAAAGGGTACGATAGTAAAAACGGGGAATAGAAAGTAAGGAAGAACTTTCAGGAGAATAAGTTGTTCTATTGGGAAGAAAATGGGGTGAAAAGGGTAAACAAACAAATGGGTCTCACAATAACAAATGGTAGTGAAGAGATGCAGTCTGAAGTGAATGAAGTCCTGAGTTGCTGGAGTGAATATCTTTAAAGTTTTTAAAAGAGGAAGATAGAAGAGATGAACAACTTATGATGCATGAGCGGAAGGGTTAAGTCAGTGTAACTTTAACAATGTTTGTGATGATAGCTGTTGAAGACATAAAAAGGGTAACTGTAGTCAATTTTTTTTTTAGCGAGGCAGATTTGCGCCGACTCGCAGCTGTGCTCTTTTAGCTCGGAAACGTTTCCTGATCGCTGATTGGTTGGACAAGATAATTCTAACCAATCAGGTAGCAGGAAACTTTTTCCGAACTAAAAGGGCACCGCTGCGAGTCGGTGCAAATGCGCCTAATTAAAAAAATCGAGTATAAACTGTTTAATAAGGAAAGACAATCGAACTTGAGATGGCAAGTGAAAAGTGCACTGTTAGAAAAAAACCGTAATTTTTATAGGAAATTATCCGTAAAAATATACTGTTCTCAACAGTATTTCAGGAAAATACAGGCTACCGTAATTTTACCTTACTTTTTTTTATTATCATTAACGGGTTGGTGACAGTAATATCATTCTTTTACGTCAATATAACCGTTTTTAAAACGGTAAAAATCCTGGAACAAAAGTTACCAGACTTGTACCGTTTTTTAAAGCAAATTTTCAAAGGTGTGGTATCTGCCAAGGATTACAGTATATGTCTATGTGAGGTAAAGATATCAAAGGAATTGGTGCATTGGTTTCATTACATATAAGTAAATAAGGTGATGGAGGTGACTGTAAGAATTGTAGGGACAAAGCATAACTGTATGCCAGGGTAAGGGTATAGTAGAGTTTTAAACTTTTGATTAAAAAAGTAATGCAGTGACAGAATACACGATAAGGGAAGGCAGCGAATGTTTATTATTATTATTATTATTATTATTATTATTATTATTATTATTATTATTATTATTATTACTTGCTAAGCTACAACCCTAGTTGGAAAAGCAGGATGCTATAAGCCCAGGGGCTCCAACAGGGAAAATAGCCTTGTGAGGAAAGGAAAAAGGGAAAAATAAAATATTTTAAGATGAGTAACATAACCAAAATAAATATCTCCTATACAAACTATATAAACATTAACAAAACAAGAGGAAGAGAAATTAGATAAAATAGTATGCCCAAGTGTACCCTCAAGCAAGAGAACTCTAACCCAAGACAGAGGAAGACCATGGTACAGAGGCTATGGCACTACCCAAGACTAGAGAACAATGGTTTGATTTTGGAGTGTCCTTCTCCTAGAAGAGCTGCTTACCATAGCTAAAGAGTCTCTTCTACCCTTACCAAGAGGAAAGTAGCCACTGAACAATTACAGTGCAGTAACCCCTTGGGTGAAGAAGAATAGTTTGGTAATCTCAGTGTTGTCAGGTGTATGAGGACAGAGGAGAATATGTAAAGAATAGACCAGAATATTCGGTACATGTGTAAGCAAAGGGAAAGTGAACCGTAACCAGAGAGAAGGATCTAATGTAGTACTCTCTGGCCAGTCAAAAGATGCCATAACTCTCTAGTGGTCGTTTAGACAAGGAAGAGGTCGTGTGAATCAAGTAATTGCTACGAAACCGGTATGGGATCAGTTTGATGTTAAAGGGAAAAACTGTATGTGAAATACACAGAAAAAAAGACCCGAGAAAGTACCAATAAATAGGCAGTGTGTACGACATTGAGAATTATTAGAAGTGAAATGAGTGTTGGAATATGTAGCCCTAAGAGTGACTGGTTTATTGTAAGAGGCTGTTTGAGATGAAGTGGTTTCTTGTTTCTCTTTTCCGTAACATTTTAACTTCTTTACAGACAGATTGATGTGAAAAGTCAATGGATGAAGAATAAATGTAAGTGCAAAGTTGCGAAATACTAAGTCTACGGCAGCGGATATTCGTAGATGATACAGTACTCATTATTATTATTACTATTATTATTATCATTATTATTATTATTAGCTAAGCTACAACCCTAGTTGGAAAAGCAGAATGTTAACCCAAGGGCTCCAACAGCGAAAAATAACCCAGTGAGGAAAGGAAGTAAATATAGTACAAGAGAAGTTATGAACAATTAACGTGAAATATTTAAGAACAATAACAAAATTAAAATAACTCTTCCACGTACAAAACTTTAAAAACATTTGTTGCAAGTTTGAACTTTTGGAGTTCCACCGATTCAACTACCTGATTAGGAAGATCATTCCACAACTTGGTCACAGCTGGAATAAAACTTCTAGAATACTGTGTAGTATTGAGTTTATGATGGAGAAGGCATGACTATTACACTTAACTGCATAGCTAGTATGGACGCTACTGTCCGGGGAGATCTAAATACAAAGGATGGTCAAATTTACGAAAATTTTTGTGCAACAGGCATAAGGATTTGCCCAGAGCAGTAACCGAGGAATATCTCCTCTCTTGAACGACAGTGCCAGAGATTAATACTTAGATCAAGATTAGGAAATTTTATAGTCCATAAGTTTCTGACCAATAAATTAGGATGAGATTCAGCTGCTCAAGACCAGATTAGAGAACTATCGAAACAAGGTAAAATGAAATAATTAAAAGACTTCGGAATAGATTAATCAACGAAAATAATACAAACCTTTCTCAGTAAGCCATATTTTTGTGCAATTGAAGAAAAACAGACCTAATGTGTTTCTCAAAAGTATATTTGCAATCAAGAATCACACTTGAAATTTTATAAGAGTCATACAGATTATGAAAAAGAAAAACATTATCAATGCTGAGATCCGGATGTTGAGGAGCTACTTTCCTCGACTTGGAATCATACTTTGAGTTTTGTTAGGGTTCAACTTCATGCTCCATAATTTGCGCTATGCACTAATTTCAGGTAGATCTCTATTGAGGGATTTAGCACCCCCAGAGCTACATTCAGGATATATAATTGATGCAAAGAGAATAGCATCATCTACATATGGATAAACCACATGTTATATGTGTATAGTAAGGAAAGTAATGGGCCAAAGAACATTACCCTGAGGAACACCAGATATTATATTCCTATACCCAATATGGTACCCATCAACAACAACTCTTCGTGATCTATTACTTGAAAATTCAATAATGATACTAAGAAACGA
The DNA here is from genome assembly GCF_036898095.1 of Palaemon carinicauda. Lineage (NCBI taxonomy): Eukaryota > Metazoa > Arthropoda > Malacostraca > Decapoda > Palaemonidae > Palaemon > Palaemon carinicauda. Next base: position 122,010,925 of record NC_090738.1, on the reverse strand, counting down.
CCCACCCACTCGCAACTGTTTGAGTTTGAAAACAAGGGCCTCATGATTAACACAGTCTAAGGCAGCATTAAAATCAAGTCTAATCTTACGAACTTCATGACATTACACATGCTCCAAGGCCTTTATGAAAGCAAACCTATTTAGACGTTTTGCCAAAAGGCATTCAAAAACTTCAGATAATATGGGAGTTATGGAAATTGGGCGGTGATTAACTGGACTTGAGCTACCAAAAAACACATTTATAAAATGGAGTAACATTACCAATTCTCCAGCAAGTCCTAAAAGAGCCTTATCTCACTAACTTGCGGAAAATAGCAAATAACTTAGGAGCTAAAAAATCTACAGTGTTTATAAAAAACAAAAGAAAATACCATTTGGGTGTAAAAAACAAAAGAAAATACCATTTGGGTGTACACCTCTAGTAGCATCAAGGTCCATCAAGAGACTGCACAAACCAGGGAAAGATATAAGAACTGTTTGTAAAAATTAGAAACAAAAGTAAATGCAAATAAGATTGACGCAATACGGAAATATGGAGAACAGGCATATGAAGCAATCTAGAAAATGTTGACGACGATGAAGCGATAGAAGTTATGAATTTTTATAAGTAAATGAAAGACTTTTGATGAAGCCAGGAATGCAGGATGTTGTATGTCAAAGATTGGAAAGAGACTGAAGTTTTATGGAAGAAAAAGTGTGTGAATATGTGAAAGGATTGTTTCGCCAACTCTGTTTTATGAGAGTAAAGTATTTGTGTTAGTTATGAATGGAAGAAAAGGGTTTAAGCTGTTTAGATAAACTCTACCCTTTTATGTGATGCAAGAATAATTGGAATAATGAGAACTGTGAATATATGTAGAAATGTTAAAAAAAGTTTATTGTAAGTATTTTGTACAATACTTAATCTCCAGGACCCATGAAGACTATGTATTCAGGGGAAGGGGTTTCATTCAGTAGAGCCAAACTGCAGGTAACAATATCTTTTTCATATCATAGAGACAGGACGTTGATAAGATAATCATCGAGTTAAGAGGGGCAAAAGATACCAAAACCGTGTTAGATGACCTGGGTCCCAGGAATCCTCACCAGGACTGGATTATGCTGAGCTTAGAGTTTCCACCATTGGCGTCCCCTGAACACAGATCAGTAATAACTCTTTTCAAATGATTCTTCAACCGAACGATAATGTATCGCAGCTACGTAGATATACTTCCTCATGGGTTCGTTGTAAGCAATGAGGATGCAAAATTGCATCCTCCTGCTTTGGTCGTACCTCCAGTGTTAGAACAATGAAATCAGCAAATAAAATTGGCAGTAGCTTTCATCCCCCAAAACAATAAACTTGTACATTCTGATCGTCTGGAATAT
>NC_090738.1:121992057-122004557 GCF_036898095.1 Palaemon carinicauda | reverse complement strand
ATATATATATATATATATATATATATATATATATATATATGTCTATATATAGACGTACATATATATATATATATATATATATATATATAAATATATATATATATATATATATATATATATATATATATATATGTTTTTATATATACTGTATATATAAATTTATATATATATTTATATATATATATATATATATATATATATACATATTTATATATATATACATATATATATATATATATATATATATATATATATATATATATATATATATATCTATATATGTATATATATACAGTAATATATGTATCTATATATATATATATGTATATATATATGTATGTATATATGTATATATATATATATATATATATATATATATATATATATATATATATATGTATATATATATATATATATATATATATATATATATATATATATATATATATATATATATATATATATATATATATATAAATTCTCTTTAAAAACAAAATCAAGAGAATGAAGCTGATTCCCACTCCGTTATATATACGCTGGTCCATTGCGTATGATTCCCGATTAAGAACTTTTTTTTAACAAAGGGCTATTCATGATACCGCTATCACACCTGAGTTACATCCTTTCAGCCACAACTATACTCAATCTTTTTTAATGAGGCGCATTTGCACCGACTCGTAGCGGTGCCCTTTTAGCTCGGAAAAGTTTCCTGCTAACTGATTGGTTAGAATTATCCTCTCTAACCAATCAGCGATCAGGAAACTTTCCCGAGCTAAAATGGCACCCCTGCGAGTCGGTGCAAATCTGCCTCACTAAAGAGAGTGACTATAGTTTATGATTTCAAATTAACTCTTTGTCTTGAGAATAAAGACACAAGGAGAAATTTGTTTGATGAAAATGGCTCTGCATAAGACAATAAAAAACAATACAAAAAAGAAATAAACTTGAACCACTTGCCCACTGAAGGCGAGGAGTTGATAATTTTGACTCTACTTGCAGATTTATAAGTAGTTTGTAATTAGAAATAATTTGACACTAAAGCTCGTGAATATATTAAATCTACTTTCAAATGTTGAATAACAAATAGTTTTTAACTTTTGAGCAGGAGGACCGACGTAGGAAAACTTGTAAAAAAAAAAAAAAAAAAAAAAAAAAAAAAAAAAAAAAAAAAAAAAAAAAAAAAAAAAAACAACCTTAAGAATGAAACCCGAAAATAAAGATAATTAACAAATTAATAATCATTCCACCCATATGTCGAGTTTTACAGTCAAACTATTTTTCGTGCAAACCCCAAGTTTAAGTCAAACTTTTTCTTTAAAAGGGGGGAACGTGGACACCCCCCCCCTCCACCTATCTCCAGCGATCCGCTAGTGTTATCTCATTCATATAAGGTTATTCCTACTCTATCGGTTAAACACAATAGTTTGCAAAAACCGGAAATAGAATATCTTGACTTCTATCAATAGTTAAAAAAAAAGTAGCCATGGGGTTAAGCGTTCCCTACAACATAGTAACGGTCTTTTAAACAATGTACATCATTCTATTGATCGATCATTTTCAAAAATGCAGTTTCTAATTCTTTAGTTTTTATAGGATTATATATATATATATATATATATATATATATATATATATATATATATATATATATATATATATATATATATATATATTAGTTTTTATAGGATTTTATATATATTTTTTTTTTTTTTATTAAATTTTCAGGCCAAAATGACTACACTTACATGTGTTGAAACCCTTATCATTTTTCAACTACATTAGTATTTGACCGGTGAACTCTCTACAGGTGGTCTCATAATATCTACCGCAGGTGTGTTAGCTCCATAAACACATTAATGATCCTAGAAATCTATTTTCTCCACAGGTATACGTAACATTGACGTTATATATCCCAAAGGATAAACAGCACTGAGGGGGGCAAGGCAGCCTCAACTTGGTGCCGGTGTGACGGTCTGAACGATCCCCCGATCTCAGAATTCTCCTTGACATTGTATAATGGTTCTTTTCCGCCATTAGCTCGCTTCGCTTGCATGAAAATAAAGCATCAAGCTCGTATGCACTGGCAAGCGGTAATGTTGAGCTGCGCACGCTAACATTACAGGAAAATAAAACATCAACCTCGTATGCACTGGCAAACGGTAATGTTCGCGCATGCACAGATTATCAAGGAGAATTCTGAGACCGGGGTATCGTTCAGACCGTCACACCGGTCCCAAACCCGGGTAAATGGGGAGGGTTGGCGGCAGGAAAGGCATCCGGCCATGAAAAATTAGCCAAACCAACTACGGTCATTGAGTATGATCTGTATCAAGGATGACCTTTGATCAAAGGGATTAACCGGTGATGAGGTGTGGGACAGAGGTAGATGGAGAAAGCTGACCAGAAACATCGACCCCACATAAGTGGGAAAAGATGGAGACAAAGATGATGATGATCCCAAAAGAAACGTCTTCATATATACACATAAAACAAGGAAGAACATTTTCAATGCAATCTCTACTATCGGAGCCCTTGGGCTTATAGCATCTTACTTTTCCAACTAGGGTTGTAGCTTGGCTAGTAATAATAATAACAATAATAATATCAAGGTCGAAGATTGGTGTTAAATGTTTAAAAAAAAAAGTTTTACAAGGTTTAATTAGCTTTCATCTTCTCATTACTGTTAAAATGTTGAGAAAAAAAAACCTTTATTCAAAGTTACTTAAGAAAGTCCCCATTACGCAAATTTGAGCATACTTTTCTTAAAGTTGGCTCCACCCTTTTCTGAGCATCATGCAACCAATTATTTTATTTTCATCTAAAATTCACGTGTGATTATCCTGTTGTACACCTCTCTTTCCCAGGCTTCCAATGCGTAAACAAAATAGAATCAAAGATAAAAGAAAATTTCATTGTATTAAAATACTAATACTCCCAACACCTAATAATGTTATTACCCATAAAAATTAGCTTCAATAATTCTACTCAATACAATACGAATGAACTAAGAAGAGCGAAGTGTTCTCTAACTACAGTAACAATACAGACTAACATTGTCGATGAATTATTCATTCCACCCCCCCCCCCACCCCCCCCCCCACCCCCGCGTTAATATTTTCCATGGGCGATACAATCCCTAGAACATTGAATTTACCCTGTACGCTCTATTTGAGAGCCAAAATATTTCAAACTAAACAAGCTCATTTCAGAGTCACAGTCGAACAGTGTCTGTCGAACAAAACTGTTACCATATCTAAATTGAAAGAGAATGACGTCATAAGCGTTGAAATGAGGGAAGTTGATATGGTAACAATCAGTGGTACCAGATGAAGTTGCCTACCAGGATTTCTATTCCTTTTACCAGACAAAGACCGGAAGAAATGTCCGAAGCTGATGTCCGCTGGCATCTCTGTTGTCTATGTCAGTGTTATCAGAGTCAATACTGACTCTGAGCGTTATAATCTGTGCTCGAGAATCAAGTTATAGTAATCGGCTACAAGTAGGAAGCATCATAACCATAGTACACCATAAAATAAAAGCGCAATCCAATAAATTAAATTATGCAGCATGGTTATTCCTGATCTTTAGAGAACGATGGAATGGTAAATGGAAGGACTAGTTACAAAGACGGAGTGAAAAGAGAAGCCATTCATCTATTTAAAAGGACACTCAAATTGATTATGAATCAAACTTTAAAAACTGTATACTGATGGGTCCAAACGCTTTATACATTTTATCCGAGAACTTAAAACCTTTTTATAATGAAGCAGGACACATGTATGAGGAGAAGCATTTTTCCAGAACCACGTCTAAGAGGCATTACAGAATCACAAACGCCTGTGACTTGAAATAACCTATAACTGAACTGAGGATGCTATTGTTATTAACGTGCAATGTATAGCCTATATAATTCAAAGAAATAACTGTTTGAGACTGGTCATACTTAGGATTATTTGTTAACTAAATCCAAATTGTTTCAGTAATTAAGATAAAACGTTCAAAATTTGTTTCCCCTGTGCTCGTAGAGAGAGAGAGAGAGAGAGAGAGAGAGAGAGAGAGAGAGAGAGAGAGAGAGAGAGAGAGAGAGAGAGAGAGAGAGAGGCGTATTTTCTTAACGATCAAACACCGAGAAAATGAGACTTCAGTGTCCATAATTGACAAATATCTTGTTATGCTATACACTTATATCGAAACACTATAATTGGTTATGCAAATACCTTCTGTACCAACCTTTTCTTTTCTCCAATTTGCGTAGCTCTTCCTTGTAATGCCCCTTTTTAGATTTCATATTCTTTTCGACTTTTAAACCAGTTACAGATATTCCACTTTTCGGAAGTTCTGGAGTTATATTTATTGTTGCTACAAGTCTATTTTTGTCTTTGTGAACATTTTCTTTGAGGTTTTATAAGCCTGGGCTCTGTCAGTTCTGTTTGAATAGCAACCGAGCCTCTCTACTATCTCAAAGTCAGCTTTCCTCCGTAACTGGATTACAACTAGTCATGTTTACAAGGAAGGTGATACCTAATCTTCTAAAAGTTGAAGTTAATCCGGTTAACAAGTAAAACTATGTCCATAGCACCACTCCGCCTCCGGAGAATGAAACTGACATTACGAACACAGGAACAGTCCGACACACCACTTGGTGCTCATTATTGAAGTCATTAAAACTTCTTTCACAATGTTAACTGGTAAAAATTGTGTTCGACCGTGTGGAAGCACCTTAAACTTATCAACACTGACAATCTAAGCTTAAACACCGATTGCAAGTAATTGTATTCTACATCATAAAGTTGTTGGTTCAATATATCAAACTAAGATAACTAGTTTAAGTATTTTCATAAAAATTGACAAGTCATACCTACGTTGAATACACACTACAATGCAAAGTTTTAGTTCGTATATTAAAGCTGCGGTAAAATATATGTCAAGTAGACGCAAGTCCTACTTTGGTTTTCAGAACAAAAACTATTAAATCCGAGATCTTTGGTTAATAAGAAGAGTACTAAGGTTTCTCACTTGAAAACAATAAAAGAGAAGTTACAATAAATTATTTAATTTTCATATAAAAGTTTTGGAAGGCTGCAACGAGATTCCTTTATTACAGAAAAAAAGGCGCTAAATTAACCTGGTTCAATTAATTTCCAAGCCTTTCAATCAAAAATTAGGAATAACCTTTCACTGTTCAATACATTTCATTAATAAAAATGCAAATATGACAACCACGAAGTAAAGATAGAAATTTAATTTATTTTTTACAAAAGAAAAATATTAATTTTGTCAGTGCCAGAATTATCAAAAGAATTCGGCCAAAATCAGAAACCAATTTCATTTAAATCAATAGTTGAGACAAATTTAAAAATTCCACAACTATTAGAATTTTTTTTTTTTTTCGGTATAACTGACCAGTAAACTTTAACAAGAATCACTTGAGAATTATAGTTTGCGAGTCTTCCAGTACAAACCGGACTTTCAAAGATTCTATTGAGAATCTTTATCCAAATATTTAAGGACTAGAATCTTTATCCAAATATTTAAGGACTAGAATCTTTATCCAAATATTTAAGGACTAGAATCTTTATCCAAATATTTAAGGACTATCTTAGCAGGATTTCCAGTTATAATCAGGATCTTTATCAAAATATTCAAAGACTATCTAAGCAGGATTTTCAGTTATAATCTTCAGGATTTTTATCAACAATTATAATCAAGAATCTTTATCAAAATATTCAAAGACCATCGTAAGCAGGAGTTCCATTTAAAATCTTTCAGGATCTATTACCAAATATTTCAAGACTATCTCGGCAGGACTTGCCGTTACAATCTTCAGGATCTTTATGAAAATAATTAAAGACTATCTCAACAGCACTTCCAGATGCAATCTTCAGGGCTTCATTAGAAGATTTAACAGGATTTCTAATCTTCGTCAAACCCAAACTGTCAGATGTAGAAATTGTGATTCATCGCGCCATACAATCTAAAAAATGTCAAGTATCAGAATTGTGTCTTGTAAAAGTTAGGTATCCCTACATAATTAACAAATCTTTGAGCCTGTAATATACAAATAGCAAGTGGATAAAATTCAAATTTCGTGCAAAAAGTCTTACCCTATAAACTTCTAAAACTTAAAAAATTTTTAAGATATGGAATAGATTTAATATAAAATGCAAAGTTAAGAAAATACTTTACTGTGATAAATTGTAAACTGCAGAATTCTAGTATTTAAAAAAAAAAAAAAAAAAAAAAAAGGCTTAAAGTAGCCAGAAGAACCTAAATAGGTACGAAAAAGTTAAACCACTCACCAAATTAGACTAAAGGTTTAAAAGCAAGCCTCCCTATAGCGCACGGTAGACCCTCTACGGTCTACCGTGCGCTATAGGAAACGTCCTCCCACAGTTGGGGGCGCCGCCCCCAACTGGGGAGGACTAGCTTGCTTAGGATTGAATTAAAAAGAACATTAAAAATACTTGCCTTTTAGTTCAGACAGAAAAATACTTCACCAGATTCCAGCGTTGTTACTAATCAGTCTCAGTACTTTGACATGCGTTTCTGTCCGCAATGATAACACAGGGAACATTCTCTAATCACGATAGATTCCCTACCAGGTGAGCTTGTAACACGCAATGCAACCGGGAGATCCTTGAAAACTTTCCTGAAAGTAAAAAAGTTATTTAAAACATGGGTATTTAAAGAACATACTAAATAGTTTAAAAAAAAATTAAAACTAATAAACTTATGTCAAGACGTGGGTATTTGAAACAAAATTTACTTAGTTTACAGAAACAATTCACATATATCAAACCTAAAATAGACCTTATACGATATAAAATTCTTTGAAATTTCTACATTTTGTAAATCAACATAATGCAGTCCTTGTTCTTACCAACGAGAAGCACGGAGCGGTCTGGTGTTCAGGGTACCACCAACCACCCAACTGTTCCAAGTATCGGCAAGGCAGCCTGAGAAAACTTCGTCTTGCGAAGCCAAGGACTCTAAACAGAGGAAGGCAGCAGCTAATAACAACGTAAATATCTCTCGCTTGGTCCATTTCTTTAAAGACAGCTTTACGGCGGGCGAGAATAAAAGCTATTATTACAGAATCACAGAATCATGGACTTCCTTCTTATAACTCCTATGCGTTCGCTTTACCGATATTTCAACTATTTCGCCTAATTGCATAAATGTCGAAAAGTTGCATATATATATATATATATATATATATATATATATATATATATATATATATATATATATATATATATATATATATATATATATATATATATATATATATATAAGGGGAAAAAGTTGCAAAATATGTTTTATATATATATATATATATATATATATATATATATATATATATATATATATATATACATATATATGTATGTATGTATGTATATATATATATATATATATATATATATATATATATATATATATATATATATATATATATATATATATATATATATATATATAAAGCTGAGAGATGAACAAGCAGAATTTTTAAAGGGTAGAAGTTGCACTGACCAAATTTTCATTTTGAGACGTACAGTAATGCGTAGAATATAGAAATTCACTTTCGATTGTATTTGTGGACTATGAAAAACCCTTTAATAGCAAGCACCGGCCAATTTTGTGGAGAGTTCTGCGTTATTATGGAATTCCTTTTAAATATGTGAATTTGATTAAGTCTGTTCATGAGCATAGCAAGTGCCAAGGTAATGTTAATGGAGTCTTATCAAATGAATTTACAGTGAACAGTGTAAGCCGTCAGTATTATTTAATATTTTTTTTTTTTTTATAACTGTTACCACTTCGAGTCTGGTCACTTATTACTCTTAAAACTATTTAAGTTGTAGACCTAAAGGACTCTTAGTTAGAACATTTTCACACATCTTGTAGCCTACTGTGCAAACAGTTCACCCCTGCTTCATACTTTCTTTTTACAACCACAGTCAACATCCACACATCTTTCAACAAAGGAGATTTAGTTCAGTAATCCCTTCACAAATTACCACCTTAATTTTCATTAAAAATTCAAGTCTCTTATCAACATTTCACAGATAACCTAATATTTTGTTCTTGTGATCTGAGTCTTCCTTCTTCTCCCACGTTACCAGCATCCATTATACTTACTCTATAATGCCTAAAAGACAATTATTTTTTTTTTTTTTTTTTACAATTCATATTCCCATACATTTACTCTCGACTCTTTTTTTCCAGATACTTTAAAAAAACTTTTTAACTAGATTCTGTTGCTTTACTTCAATGCTGCTTCAAAACATTCTTAGCCTTACATTAACCCTTTTAAGCTTTGCCTTACTCAGTTCTACTTCTTTATAACTATCCAATATACTCACTCCATCGACTCATGACAGCATTGCCCAATCCTCTGTGCATTCACTTTGTTTCATGTTTATTCCCTCCTACCTGTTTTCATTAATGAAATTAAAAAAGACTGAGCAGCTAGCAGACATATACAGACATATATTCCCATATATTTACTCTCGGCTTTTTTTTCCCCTTTTTTTTCCAGATACTTTAAAAAACTTTTTAACTAGATTCTGTTGTTTTACCTTAATACTGCTTCAAAACATTCTTAGCCTTACATTGACCCTTTTAAGCTTTGCCTTACTCAGCTCTACTTCTTTACAAATATCCAATAGACTCACTCCATCGACTCATGACAGCATTCTCCAATCCTCAGTGCATTCACTTTCCTATAAAAGCCCATTTCATTCTGACTTGATTTCAGGTCCAATTTCTCCATCCTGTTACTGGAACAGGTTTTTTTTTTTTTTTTTTTTTTTTTTTTGGCCAGTCGTTTGAGCGAAGTCACTTTCAGCGAAGTCTTTTTCAACGAAGTCACTTTCAGCGAAGTCTTTTTCAACGAAGTCACTTTCAGCGAAGTCTTTTTCAACGAAGTCACTTTCAGCGAAGTCTTTTTCAACGAAGTCACTTTCAGCGAAGTCTTTTTCAACGAAGTCACTTTCAGCAAAGTCTTTTTCAACGAAGCCAATTGAGCGAAGTTCATTTAAAGCGATGCATTAAGAGCAAATGTTACATTCGGCGACTTACTACGAAGTGACTCCGCCAACAGGTATTTTGAAGTGCTTGAACCAAATATTAGTATGAAGAGTTTGACAAAGATTATTAAAAGAAATATAAACATTAACGACTGTCTTTAATAAAATGAATATAAATGCAACTCTATAATACCGTTCGAGTGCAAAAATATACATAAAAAAGTATTTCAAGAATTTGACAAAGGTTATTAAAGAAATATAATCATGAACCACATAAAGAATAGTGCCAAAATGATGAGACGATTAATGCAGTATTTCCAACTCCATTGTCATATAATAAGAAAATTTCTATGCTGAAAGTGAGGCGGTATGAGTCGGGAATAACAATGTCCGCTGACGTCCGAAGAGGAGAAGTGACCTCTTTTCTTCCTGTCCCAATCCTTGATGCAACTTCATCTGAAACCCAAACTGCTGCGTCCTGCAGTCTGCCTGGTCGTGAATCATGGGTCTTTTCGGCAGTGATCACTGATTCATTGGATCCTTCTCTCTGGTTACGGTTCACTTTCCCTTTGCCTACACATACACCGAATAGTCTGGCCTATTCTTTACAGACTCTCCTCTGTCCTCATATACCTGACAACACTGAGATTACCAAACGATTCTTCTTCTCCCAAGGGATTAACTACTGCACTGTAATTATGTTCAATGGCTACTTTCCTCTTGGTAAGGGTAGAAGAGACTCTTTTAGCCATGGTAAGCAGCTCTTCTAGGAGAAGGACACTCCAAAATCAAACTATTGTTCTCTAGTCTTGGGTAGTGCCATAGCCTCTGTACTATGGTCTTCCACTGTCTTGGGTTAGAGTTCTCTTGCTTGAGGGTACACTCGGGCACACAGTTCTAACTTCTCTTTTTCTAGTTTCGTTAAAGTCTTTATAGTTTATATAGGAAATATTTATCTTAATGTTGTTACTGTTCTCGAATATTTTATTTTTCCTTGTTTCCTTTTCTCACTGGGCTATTCTCCCTGTTGGGGCCCCTGGGCTTATAGCATCTTGCTTTTCCAGCTAGGGTTGTAGCTTAGCAAGTAGTAATAATAATAATAATAATAATAATAATAATAATAATAATAATAATAATAATAATAATAATAACCTTTTCCATGTCAACTTTCACTGAATCACAAACATGCGAATGCTCACCTTTTCCGTATAATTATTGTAATTTCTGTAATCTAAAGTTGTCTTTAATCATTCTTTGATCTTATATGCCTCATATTGCCATAGAATAGCACTTAAGAGTTGCTTTGTCCTTTCTATATATGAATCGAATATAACTTACTTTGTCTCTTCCACGCTTTAATAGAATTATTTCAATGATGGGTAAATGTACAACGGATTTACTATCAAATAATAAAACCGATGATTCACACGTAGAAGAGATTCTTTAGCTATGGTAAGAAGCTCCTCTTGGAGAAGGACACTCCAAAATCAAACCATTGTTCTCTAGTCTTGGGCAGTGCCATAGCCTCTGTACCATGGCCTTTTACTGTCTTTGGTTAGAGTTCTCTTGCTTGAGGGTACACTCGGGAACACTATTCTATCTTATTTCTTTTCCTTTTGTTTTGTTATAGTTTTTATAGTTTATATTTAAATTTTAATGTTGTTACTGTTCTTGAAATATTTGATTTTTCCTTGTTTCCTTTCCTCACTGGGCTATTTCCCCTGTTGGAGCCTCTGGGCCTATAGCATCCTGCTTTTCCAACTAGGGTTATAGCTTAGCAAATAATAATAATAATAATAATAATAATAATAATAATAATAATAATGAAAAACTGTAGTCTCTTGATTTCAAAATGCTAAATTCTCTTCTCACGTTAAATTGCAAGATTATCTCATCACTTTTAGGGACACTTATACTACTCATCGCTTAAAAAGTATCGCTCAAAACGACTTCGCTGAAATGGACTTCGTCGAACTGGCCTACAGCAGGTCAACCCTTTCACTTCTATATTCAATTTTCTCACCTCACTAGTTCATCTTACACACGTCCTCTGCATACGTGTTTCCTTTTTTATGGACCAGCTCTCGAAAAGGGGAATTTCGTATACTGCTAACTCCTCCACACGATTACCAGGACTTGATTGTCTCCAGCAAGTTCAAACAGGGGGGTTTCGGAAAACATGACCAAAGAAGGTGGGACCCAGAGGGAGCCACTGTAAGCCCCGGGAAGCAGACGAAATTTTAAGTTATTTTTAGTAGTTTTCATGTTTTTAAAACGATTTCTACCTTATAATTGAATAATATGATATAATATAATATGCTTTATACAATAACAGCATGCTCATAAAATATATAAAAAAAATTAAGCAGTAAACCCTACAATTATTTTTTAGTAGTTTTCATGTTTTTAAAACGATTCTTACCTTATAATTGACTAATATAAGGTGTGAATGCTTTATACAATAACAGCATGCTCATAAAATATAAAAAAAATTAAGCAGTAAACCCTACAATTATTTTTAGTAGTTTTCTTGTTTTTAAAACGATTTTTACCTTATAATTGACTAATATAAGGTGTAAATGCTTTATGCAATAACAGCATGCCCATAAAATATATAAAAGAAAAAAGCAATTTCAGCAGTAATCTCTACAATTATTTTTAGTACTTTTCATGTTTTTTAAACTACTTTTACCTTATAATTGACTAATATAAGGTGTAAATGCTTTATGCAATAACAGCATGCCCATCAAATAAAAAAAGAAAAAAAAACAATTTCAGCAGTAATCTCTACAATTATTTTTAGTAGTTTTCATGTTTTTAAAACGATTTTTACCTTATAATTGACTAATATAAGGTGTAAATGCTTTATGCAATAACAGCATGTCCACATAAAAAAATAAAATAAAAACAATTTCAGCAGTAATCTATACAATTATTTCTAGTACTTTTCTTGTTTTTAAAACGATTTTTACCTTATAATTGAATGATATAAGGCGTGAATGCTTTATGCAATAACAGCATGCCCAAAAAATAAAAAAAATAAAATAAAAACAATTTCATCAGTAATCTCTACAATTATTTTTAGTACATAACTATAAATTCCCTGAAAGCTTTATCAGTCGACAACTGAGTCTTATATCTGTAATTATCGGAGCACCTGTATCCTCCTCCGTTCAACTACCCACCTTCTGCAATTGTCAGCTCGTCCAATTGTAAATAGTCTCTCCACTTGTTTCATATTAGAAACACGCTCTCTTTATCTACAATTCATATAGTAATTTTTTACCACTTGAGAGAGAGAGAGAGAGAAAGAGAGAGAGAGAGAGAGAGAGAGAGAGAGAGAGAGAGAGAGAGAGAGAGAGAGAGAGAGATGATTTCAACCTTTCACACCTTCTTTAGCAATTATTGAACGCGAGATGTTGGTTATTTTGTTTTAGTTTTATCAAAGTTTGAATGCTTTTGTAAAAT
>NC_090738.1:121954557-121987057 GCF_036898095.1 Palaemon carinicauda | reverse complement strand
TCCCTGTTACTCCTATTAGGATCAGTGTCGAATAGCTAGTTGCCATCATGACAAGGACAAAACCAGCTCAAATGTTGAAAAGATCTAAATTTTAACCTTCTTTTTGGAATCATAGTACTACAGTACCTAACAACTAAGATACTTATCAATAAATTCAAAGAAAAATCATGATCACTCTGGTCCCTTATAAGAAAACCAAATCATCATTTAACTAATATGTGGACAACAGATTAGCTTCCCTTTGTAGCAGCTGCCTCACACCTGTCTACTAAACGCATCGCAGTGTCTATTTCTATATTAGAAACTACCATCTGATTCTCGTTAATTTTTTTAATAAAACAAAAGAAAAATTTGTGAGGTCCTCTGAGATTTTCCATTTCTGTCTAATGACACCCAGTTTCATTATTTGTGTCGCTTTGCATTACGAAGATCTTGAGTGTATATTGGGCTCCAACACTCGGACTTGTAAACAAACCAGTCTTCAAAGTCTTCAATGACTCGATGCTCGTACATCTGAGGGTCATACAACCTGGCACACAGGTGGCAGAAGGTTCTCTCTCCTCCGATGGTCGAAGGCTGGAAGTGATTTTTCCACGCGAAATATTTCTGGTACTCCTGCGAATTAAGAGATTTGCGTTTATTCATTAGTATGAGATATTCAAGATAATGTAAAAAAAATAACGTTAAAATTTTATTATGCAGACAACATTATATCGGTTGATGCAAACACATGCATTATGCCAGTTTCAACTGTTCTATCTGTTTACCAAGGTATTTCCCCCAATTTTGGGGGGTAGCCAACATCAAACATATGAAGAAAAGGGGACCTCTCTTCTCTCTGTTCTTCCCACCTTTACAAGGGATTCAGCCGAGTTTAGCTGGACTGCTAGGGTGCCACAGCCCACCCTTCCCCGTTATTCACCACAGATGAAGTTTCATACCTTGAATCCTCTACTGCTACTACCTATGCGGTCACCAAGGCGACCAGAGGAAGCAGCAGGGCCTACCGGAACTGCGTCTCAATCGCTCGCCATTCATTCCTATTTCTAGCACGCTCTCTTGCCTCTCTAACATCTATCTTCCTATCACCCAGAGCTTTCTTTACTCCATCCATCCACCGAAACTTTGCCCTTCCTCTTGTACTTCTCCCATCAACTGTTGCATTCATTACCTTCTTTGGCAGACAGCCAATTTTCATTCTCTCAACATGGCCAAACCACCACAACACATTCATATCCACTCTAGCTGCTGAATCTTTTCTTACACCCGTTCTCAACCTCACTACTCCGTTCCTAACCCTATCTAATCGAAATACACCAGGCATACTCCTCAGACACTTTATCTGAAACCCATTCAATTTCTGTCTCTCCGTCACTTTCATTCCCCACAATTCCGATCTATACATCACAGTTGGCACAATCACTTTCTCATACAGAACTCTCTTTACATTCATGCCTAACCCTCTATTCTTTACCACTCCCCTCACTGCCCCCAACACTTTGCATCCACTCTACCATTTGCTGCAACAACAGACCCCAAGTACTTAAACTGATCTACTTCCTCAAGTGACTCTCCATTTAACATGACATTCAATCTCGCCCACCCTCCCTTCTCGTGCATCTCATAGCCTTACTCTTATCCACATTAACTCTCAACTTCCTTCCTTCTCTCATTAATCGACCAAGCTTCTCTTCCAAGTCTGCAACCAGTACAGTATTATCCACAAACAGCAACTGATTTACCTCCCATTCATAATCACTCTCGTCTATCAGTTTCAATCCTCGATCAAGGACTCTAGCATTCACCTCTCTCACCACTCCATCAACAAACAAGTTAAACAACCACGGTGACATCACACATCTCTCAGCCCCACTCTCAATGGAAACCACTCGCTCACTTCATTTCCTATCCTAACACATGCTTTACTACCTTTATAGAAACTCTTCACTCCTTGCAACAACCTTCCACCAGTTCCATATAACCTCATTACATTTCACATCTCTTCCCTATCAACTCTATCATACGATTTCTCCAGATCCATAAATGCAACATACACTTCCTTGCCTTTTGCCAAATATTTCTTACATATCTGCCGAACTGTAAAAATCTGATTCATATATCCCCTACCTCTTCTAAAACCACCCTGTATTTCTAAAATTGCATTTTCTGTTTTTTCCTTAATCCTATTAATTAGTACCCTAGCACACACTTTTCCAACCACACTCAACAAACTAATACCTCTTGAATTACAACACTCATGCACATTTCCCTTACCCTTATATAGTGGTACAATACACATACACAGTTTAGTGGCACCATTGACAACCTAAAACACATATCAAACCATCTCACCAACCTTTCAAGTACAGTCACACCCCCTTCCTTTAACATCTCAGTTCGCACACCATCCATACCAGGTGCTTTTCCTACTCTCGTTTCATCTACTGCTCTCCTCACTTCCTCTCTTGTAATCTCTTTCTCATTCTCATCTCCCATCACTGGTGCCTCAACACCTCTTCTTCTTCTTTGTCTACATCTCTCCCAATTTCTATGTGGGGTCGATGTTTCTGGTCAGCTTTCTCCATCTACTTCTGTCCCACACCTCATCACCGGTTAATGCCTTTGATCGAAGGTCATCCTTGATACAGTCCATCGGACCTTCGCTTTGGTCTCCCTCTCCTTCTCGTTCCTTGTACCTCCATTTCCATCACTCTCCTCCCAATATACTGCTCATCTCTTCTCATGACATGACCATACCACCTCAGTCTACTTTCTTGGATCTTATCTGATAGTTTTCTAACTCCTGTGGTACCCCTAATTACCTCATTCCGTATCTTATCTCTTCTTGTCACCCCACACATCCATCTCAACATTCTCATCTCTGCCACATCCATCTTCTTCTCTTCTGTCTTTTTTATTGCCCACGTCTCCGCTCCATACATCATTGCCGGTCTCACAACTGTCCTGTGTACTTTACCTTTCAACTTAACCCTTATTTTCCTGTCGCATAGTACTCCACGCACTTTTTTCCAATTCTTCCATCCTGCTTGTATTCTGTGGTTTATTTCTGCCCCCAGATCACCATCCTCTGCAACAGTAGATCCTAAATACTTGAAATTTTTAACTCTTTTCAATCTCTCTCCTTGTAAACTAACTTCCCCATTCTCGCCATTTTTCAATCTCAAATAATCTGTCTTTTTCCTGCTGATCTTCAATCTTCTATTTTTCATTTCTCTTCTCTACTCCTCCGGTTTCTCTTCTACTACCTCTTGCCTAGTGCTACACAGTATAACATCATCAGCAAAAAGCATACACCAAGGAGACTGATCTCTAATACCTTGTGTTACTACATCCATGACCAGATCAAATAGGTAAGGGCTCAATGCAGACCCCCGATGTAGTCCCACATTTACTGGGAAACTTTCTGTTAGACCTATACTGCTCTTAACATTTGCTTGTCCCCTCTCATACATATCTTGAGTGATTCTTACGTATTTCTCAGGGTCTCTCTTTTCTCTCATACACCTCCACAGCTCCTGACGTGATCCTCGATCGTATGCCTTCTCCATGTCAATAAAGACCATATGTAATCCTTTCTGTTTCTCCCGATGTTTTTCTATCGTCTGCCTTAAAGCAAATGTTGCTTCTATCCTCAACATTCAATAAACTTTCAAAATATCCCGCCCACCTTTTCCTTGCCTCCTATCCTTTTAACAATCTTCCATTTCCATCTTTCACTGTCTCTTCAATTCTCAAACCACCCTTCCTCACCCTCTTCATTTCTATCCAAAACTTCTTCTTACTCTCTTCCTATGAACGACCCAATCCCTGACCCCACCTCCAGTCAGCCGCCCTTTTTGCCTCGGCTACCTTACGTTTTGCTTCCACATTTTTCTCTCTACAGTATATCTTTCATACTTCTCTACACTATTACTCTGCAGCCATTCTTCAAATGCCCTCTTTTTCTCTTCCACTTTTATCTTCCCTCCTTCATTCCACCATTCACTACCCCTCCTCATGCTTCCTCTAACAATCCTCTTGCCACACACATCACTTGCAATCCCAACAAAATTTTTGTTTACTAACTTTCACACCTGCTCTAAATTACCAGTTTGTCTCAATTTCACTCTATCATATGCCATTTCCAACCTTTCTTGATATTCATATTAAGATTCTTCAAATTCTAGATATTGCAGTGTAATATATGGGCATAAGTTTGAGATTAATTTATGCATTTATTCCCTGAGGTACAAAGGCAGAAATGAGAATAATCATAAAAAATCTTACCTCAGGATTTTGTTGCAAATACAGTAACTTTTCAGCCAGTTCCTTGGGAGAGTATTCATTTGCATTTATGTATGAATTCGGAGGCAGAAACGAGGAGTAGTTTGCAAGTCCTCGAACCACAGGAACTATTGGATAATGAAGGAAGTTGTAGACCTTTTCAGTGATGTAGTCTTTACAAAAATTGTTCTCAAAAGAAAACATAAATAGGTATTTTTCTCCAGCCAATTTCAGGCATTTGTCGGTCAAAGGGTTATATCCCAGATGAACAATCATTGATTTTCCACATTTCTTAGTCCCATATTTTCCATAGATATCAATGGGGGCGTATTTCTGGAAGTATTTCACATATTCTAGACGATCAGAATGTACTAGTTCATTGTTTTTGGAGATGAAAGCTACGGCCAATTTTCTTTCCTGATTTCCTTGCTCTAAAACTGGAGGTACAACCCAGGCGGGAGGAAGCAATTTTGCATCCTCTTTACTGACAACAAACCCATGAGGAAGTATGATATCAGCGTCGCTGCGATACATCATCGTTCGGTTGAAGAATCCATTGAAACGAGACACTTCAAACATGCGTTTAGGGAGCGCCAATGGTGGAGACTCTAAGCTCAGCATAATCCAGGGTTGGTCAAGATTCCTGGGCCCTAGAGCTTTTATTGCGCGTTGGGGGTCGTTTGCCCCTCTTAACTCGATGAGTATTGCATCAACGTCGTTTTTCTGTAATTAACATGAAAAGATTTTGTTATCTACAGTTTAGCTCTGCTGAAAGAAACCCCTTCCCCCGAATACCTTGTCTCCATGGGTCATGAAAATGAAGTGTTACATAAATAAATTCATTAATTAACTTTTCTTTCAGATCACTTGAGACTTTCTTCTGGAACCTCTCTCCCTTTCCTCACATTGATCCTTTCCATAGGACCCAACCACCTCAAAAGATTTGTATCCGTCCTTTCACCTAAAGGAAAATCTTTTTAGTTGCTACATATATTCAAATTTCTTGTCATACCAATTATTCTTATGCCACATATAAATGTAGAAAGTTCAATTAAACAGCTTAAATCTTCTTTCATTCATATTTAACACAAACACTTCACTTTCATAAAACAGACTTGGCTGAACAGTCCTTTCATATATTCATACACATTTCCTTACATAAAGATTCAGTCTCTTCCCAGTCTTTCATACACATCTGATAATCTTGGCTTCATATATTTCACACCTAAAGTCTTTCAAATACCAATTCAAATCTGTTTCATTTATTGCTCCATCAATACTAACATTTTTAAAATTGCTACATATGCCTGGCTTCCATATACCCTTATTTTGTAATGTTGCCATGTTGTTCAATTCGTTTGTTGAAGGAGTTGTAAGAGAGGTGAATGTTCGAGTGTGCTTGGTCAAGGATTGAAATTGATAGTTGAAAGTCACCATGAGTAGGATGTGAATTAGTTGTTGTTAGCTTATGATACCGTATTAGTTGCAGACTCAGAAGAGAAGCTGTGTCGAATACTGACAGAGTTTAGAAGAGTGTGTGAAAGAGGGAAGTTGAGATTTAATGTGGGTAAGAGTAAGGTTATGTAATATACGAGAAGGGAGGGTGCTAAATGGAAAACTACTTGAGGAAGTAGATCAGAATAAGTACTTGGGTTCTGTTGTTGCAGCAAATATTGGTGTGGAAGCAGATTTACGTCTGAAAGTAAATGAAGGATGTAAAGTTTTAGGGCCAGTGAAGGGAGTGGTGAAGGATAGAGAGTTAGGGATGAATGTAAAAAAGGTCCATATGAGTAAGTGATTATAACAACTGTGTTGTATGGGTTGTAGTTGTGGTGGATGGAAGTGAGGGAGGGAGAGAAATTGAATATCTTTGAGATGAAGTGTCTGAGGAGTATGGCTGGAGTATCTCCACTGGATAATGCTATGAACGAAGTAGTGAGGGTGAGAACGGGTGTGAGAAATTGATTAGCAGTTAGAGTGGATATGAATGCGTTGAGGTGGTTTAGCCAAATAAAGAGAATGGAAAATGGCCGTCTGCTGAGAAGGGTGATGATGCAAGAGTTGATGAGAGAATTACAAGAGGAAAGTCAAGGTTTGGGTGGGTGGATGGAGTGAGGAAATCTATGGGTGACAGGAGGATAAATGTGCAAGAGGCAAAAGAGCGTACTATAAATAGGAATGAACAGCGAGCAATTGTGATGCAGTTCCGAGAAGCCTTGCTGCTACCTTGGATCAACTTAGTGACCGCTGAGGTAGCGGCAGTAGGGGAATCAGCATATGAAGCTTCATTTGTGGTGGATAACGGGGTGGGCTGTGGGCTGTGGCACACTAGCAGCACCAACCAAACTCGGCTGAGGTCCCAGTCAGGCATGAAGGAACAGTGATAAGAAAAATCCTCCTTTTCTATGTTGGCTACCTCCAAAAATTGGAGGAAGTATCGTAGTAGATAGATAGAACAAACAGTTTGTTTACCTTTCACTAGTTTCTGCAGTCTTTATCTATTGTTTGTTATCAGTATTGTATAATCTATGAACATCAGGTACTGCAGACTTACTTTTGTGTCTCGCAACTTTGCACTTATATATTTTTCCTTTTTTTGACTTCCCACGTCAATCCATCTGTAAAGATGTTGAAAAGGCATGGAACAGAGATATATCTTCATCTCAAACAACCATTTACATCGAACCAGTCACTCCTATGGCTACATATTCCAACACACATTTCACTTCCATTAAAAAGAATTGTAATCATTCTCAGTCTTCGGGTCGTTTTATGTATGTATTTTACATACATTTTTTTCCTTTATTATCAAACTAATCACATATCTGTTTTGCACCTGTTACTTGATTCACACAATCTCTTCCTTGTCTAAACAAACACTGCATTCTGTCACTCTGCATTACTTTTTCAATCAAAACTCTGCCATACCCCTACCCTGGTATACTGGGTATTATGCTTTATCCGTATTATTCTCACATTCTCCACCTTCTTCACTTATATATAATCTTCTGAATTAAAATGAGATCAATATGGCAATAATGGAATAACTTCTGTATGATTACCTCTTTCACATCAAATGTCACTTCGCAGGGAAGAGGGCAGAGTTTATTCCGGATGTGTGAGGTTTGCTCGTACCAGTATGTTCCCCAAAAAGGTCTTGCCCAAAGCAGTACCCGAGGGATATTTCCCTTCCTGAAACTGCATTGAAAAGAGGTTACTATGGTGATGGATATGAGATATATTTATTTTTATCATTATAGAATATCTTGTTGTTAGTATCGATAGTATTATTGTTGCTATTTTGGAGCATCAAAATAATGTAAAATCAAAGAAAAATAAGCAAATGCTTACTATATTCTAAGTCTTGCTCAGCCCTAATATCTAAAGTTGGTTAAATTGAGTTTAGCGAAGTGTTCAAAACCATGAAGGTAAAATACTTGAAACATTACTTACTTCTTCTTCCCTGGAGCTAATTTTCCAGCAGCTTTCTGTTTATAAAGAGTCAGCAAAGGCTCAAATATCTGGTCTTTAAACCCGAGGTCTTCTTTGTGGTTTAGCACTAGGGATATAAAATAGATATGATGAGCAAAGATAGACATTCTCAACTCTCTCTTTTTCTAGATACTTTAAAACTCTTTCACCAGCTTCTTTCGGTTCTTTTTCTTTATATTAACTCTTTTAAGATGTAACTTACTGTTCTACTTCTTTTCTATCCTCTAAATATTATAAATATTCAAAATACTCTCTCCATCGACTCATGACAGCATTCCCCAATCCTCTTTGCATTCATTTTCCTATAAAAGATCATTTAATTCTCATTTAGTTAATTTCTTATCTACTTTTCTCTCCTCTGTTACTGTACCAGGATATCTTTATTCGCTTACTTTATTCTTGACAACATCTTGTACGCCTACATCTGTTATTCACTTCCATCACACAAGTAGACCTCAAATACTTTTTTTTTTAATTCTAAACTTTTTATTTCCTAATCCCACCACTGATTGTCTTTATTCCTTCCTCCTACCCAATTTCATCAATGGGATAAGAAAATACAGAGAAGCTAGCAGACCTACACACAAGCAGACATTGGTATGAATTGAGTAGGGTGTAGGAAAACATCAGATATAACTACAGGCGAAAGTACATGACAAACAAGGCCTAACTCTAAATGGAAGGGAAAAGTTGTTTCTATACTTACTTTCAATCATGAAGCAGTGCCGAGCTTTCCTTGTATAAGTATCAACTAGAGAGATTTTCAAAAGTATGTAAAAAGATGATCCCCATACGATCAAAGCCAGCAGTAGTCGCTTTACCTCCATGAAGCACAAAAACCTCCCAGCTGGATAAATTTCAGGTCTTTGACTTTCAGCTGCGTTATGTTCCCGGAAATTAGCTGAAAAAATAATAAGTAAATTGCTTAAAACAAAAGCAAAATGAAACATTCCACGTAAGATATTTCTGGGTATATTAATTTCTTAAAACAGTATAACATGAGCAGTGTTACCTCCCCTAACCCCCTTTGTAAATCTTATTTGCAGTTCATCTGCCAATGATCACTTATGCTCGTGATAAGCAGTCACTTATACTGGAGTCCATTATTATTATCATTATTATTATTATTATTATTATTAGCTAAGCTACAACCTTGGTTAGAAAAAGTAAGATGTTACAAGCCCTACGTCCAACTAGGAAAGTAGCCCTGCCAGGAGAGAATTAAACTATATATGAGAAGTAGAAAGTCAGGATCCATAGTTAGTAATAAGACCAGTGTTAATCTATGGATCGGAAACTTTGGCTTTAAGGCGAAAAGAAGAAGCAAAGCTTGAGAGAACAGAGATGAGAATCCTAAGGTGGATTATATGAGTATATCGCTGTTTGAAAGATGGGAAAATGATGAAATAAGCAGAATGGCAGGTGTAGTAAAGATTACAGAGATGATAAGAATGACATGACTGAGATAGTGTGAGCACTTGTTGAGGATGGATGGTGGGGAAGGAGTGAGGAGGGCACATGGATGGAACCTTTTAGGTGGAGAAGGTTAAGGGGGAGGCAGAGAATCTGATGGCCAAATAAAGTAAAGGATGATATGGTGAGAAGAGGTTTGGTGAAAAATTATGCCTTTGATGGAAGGCATTGGAGAGGGCGCATCAGGCAGCCGACCCCTTAGTGTATGGATAGGGGCGCGAAAAAAAAGAAGTATTGAATGAAAGTATAAAATGTTTTAAAATCGGTATCAACGTTAAAGTAGATCTGTTATAAATAAACTATGAAGAGAGACTTATGTCGACCAGTATAACATAAAATCTTTTGCAGCTAGATTGAATTTCAGAATTCCACCAATTCAACTACGAGATTAGGAAGATCACTCCAGAATCTGGTCACAGCTGGACTAAAACTTCTAGAATACTGTGAACAGTAGTAATAAGATTTGTGATGGAGAAAGCAAAACTATTAGAATTAACTGCATACCTTGCACTACGTACAGGATGGTACAGCCCATGTGATATTTCTATCTATGCTCATTTCATATCCCTGATCCCTCATGATTATATTCATATAACATCAATTATTTCTGCATTCATGCGACACTGCTCACTAATGCTTGTGAAAATGCAATATCAATCTCTCCTGAGATTGTCCATATGTCACTAACTACTCTTCTTTACACTTACTGATCTTGATTACGAGCATGAGACTAATCACTCTTGTCTCTGCCGATATTACATCTGTCACTCACGTTCTAACTCATATCATACTGGCCATTCTTGCTCATGCTCATGTGACAGAACCTAATAGTTATGTCAACGAAACACCGGTCTAAAAAACAATTGCAACTTCAGTATCTCTTGAATATTCAACATTTCCCTCTACTAATTTGTAAGTCGCTTCTCAACGAGATGTTACTATCAACCATAACCTTTTCCGTCATAGCAGCGACCCCATAGAATCGGCTAATGAATAGTGCTTAGGTCAACATAGGCATAAGGGTCATGTCTTGAGCCTAATTTCTGTGGCCCCAGTGACGTAACTAAAGGGGGGACGGAGGGGGCCTTTTTTTAAAAATGACCCCGGGGTAGCCCTCCAAAGCAGGGTCAGAAAATAAAGGTATGAATTATTATTATTATTATTATTATTATTATTATTATTATTATTATTATTATTATTATTATTATTATTTGCTAAGCTACAACCCCAATTGGAAAAGCAGGATGCTACAAGCCCAGGGGCTCCAACAGGGATAATAGCTCAGTGAGGAAAGGAAACAAAGAAAAATTAAATATTTTAAGAAGAGCAACGAGATTAAAATAAATATCTCCTATATAAACTATAAAATGCCTACATTTAAAATTGCCACCAATTCACCTGAGTAAAGGGGAGGGGGCCTCTTTACTATCTCATCCCCTGGGCCCCAAATCTCTCGCTGCTGTGTGGGTCCCATTGAAAGTCTTCCAAACCCAGAGAAATCAATTTTGCCTTTTCTTAATGTGGTGTGTATGCTACCGATTAAAGCAATTCTGTAGATATTAGGTTGGTCAGGGCACCAGTCACTTGTTGAAATACTACCACTAGTGAGTTATTGAATCCTTTGATTGGCCAGACAGCACTACATTGGATCACTTTCTCTGGTTACGGCTCATTTTTACTTTGCCTGCACATACGCCGAGTAGTCTGGCTTATTCTTAGCACATTTTCCTGCCCTCGTACACCTGAAATACTAAGATCACCAAACAATTCTTCACTCAGGGGGTTAACTACTGCACGGTGCTATGGTTCAGTGGCTACTTTCCTCTTGGTAAGGGTAGAAGAGACTCTTTAGCTATGGTAAGCAGCTCTTCTAGGAGAAGGACACTCCAAAATTAAACCATTGTTCTCTAGCTCTGGGTAGTACCGTAGCCTCTGTACCATGGTCTTCCATTGTCTTGGGATAGAATTTCTTGCTTGAGGGTTCACTCAGGTACACTATTCTATCAGATTTCTTTCCCTCTAATTTTTTCCCAAGTTTTTATAGTTTATATATGAAAGATCAATTTTAATGTTGTTATTTTTCTTAGAATATTTCATTTCAATTGTTTATTCCTTCTCTTATAGTTTATTTATTTCCTTCTTTCAATTCCTTACTTGGCTATTTTCCTTTTGGAGCCCTTGGGCTTATGGTATCCTGCTTTTCCAACTAGGGTAGTAGCTCAGCTAATAATAATAATAATAATAATAATAATAATAATGATAATAATAATAATAATAATTAGCATCGTTCTTTTTTCCTTCTTTTATTTTACTAAGCAACTTTAGTAAAAAAAAAAAAAAAAAAAAAAAAAGACATTTTTATATACAAACAGTGTTGGTCACATTCTCCAGTTCTACAGAAATCGAACGACCATTTCTTAACCTGGTTAATTCCTCAATTGCTTAATATGAGTAAATGGATAAGTTCAGAGTTATTCATTTTGACTGTTTTACGCAATTATACGCTTGTCCATGTGATCTCTAGAATGTAATACTTGAAGGCTCTTGGGATTTTTCAACAACCTCTTTTTACTGGGTTGCTGTGGCCTGATTGGTAACGTCTCTGCCTGGTGTTTGCCAGTCGGGGGTTCGAGTCCCGCTCAGACTCGTTAGTGCCTTTAGTGTGTGCAACCTTACCATCCTTGTGAGCTAAGGTTGGGGTGTTTGGGGGAGCCTATAGGTCTATCTGCTGAGTCATCAGCAGCCACTGCCTGGCCCTCCCTGGTCCTAGCTTGGGTGGAAAGGAGGTTTGGGCGCTGATCATATAATATATGGTCAGTCTCTAGGGCATTGTCCTAATTGCTAGGGCAATGTCACTGTCCCTTGCCTCTGCCGTTCATGAGTGACCTTTAAACCTTTTAAGGAAAACCATTTAATTGCTTGCCGCTAAACCACCGTGAAAGCTTTTTCATCTCGTCCCAACTTTTTCTTCATCTACCGTTCTTACCTGTTAATCCTGTTTAGACCATCTACGGAAGGTCATCAGCCAACCAAAGTCTCGAATCCCCAAATCGAAACCGAGTTGACACACAACACCTTCGCTACACACGCTCGCTTTCAACGGTGTACTGCAGAGGAATAAGAACTCGAAATTATTTCTGCCAAGATCGGTGATTATATATTTTACCAGACGTCACACAGCTTTGCAGTTTGAACACTTGTTCCTACTCTGCGCATAGTCATGCGCCTCCTGAATATAAATGCTGGTCCACTTCAATACGTTTTTATTTTTATTTTTTGCCTAGGCTCCTTATATTTATGAATTTTATCCATGTGACCTATTGACGTTAAAATCCTCTGGCCTACAGTGTCAACATTTCACTTCTAACTTTAATTTTGTCGCTTTATCAGTTGGATCTGAAACACACCCATTTCATCAATTTCGTCTCGCTAATAACTCTTCCAAATGATTCCTAGTGCAACTTAATTTCCTCTATGTATGGTGTTCTCTCGGGGCATGATAACACGTATTATTATTATTATTATTATTATTATTATTATTATTATTATTATTATTATTGTTATCATTATCATTATTATTGTTGTTATTACTATTATTATTATTTTTACTATTATTGTTATTATTATTATTATCATTATCATTATCATTATTACTTGCTAAGCTACAACCCTAATCGGAAAAAGAGAATGCTATAAGCCCAGGGGCCCCAACAGGGAAAATAGCCCAGTGAGGAAAGGAAACAAGGAAAAATAAAATATTTTAAAAAGAGTAACAACATTGAAATAAATATATCCTATATAAACTATAACAACTTTAACGAAACAAGAGGAAGAGAAATCAGATAGAATAGTGTGCCTGAGTGTACCCTCAAGCAAGAGAACTCTAACCCAAGAGTTGGGAAAATACAATTATGTTTTGTCATTGAGATTTTGTAAAAAGATAAAAAAAAGTCAGCCTTATATTGCTCAAATGCTTTTAATACCACCCTGTAGACCCCAAATTGCAGCTTTTGCAATACCATCCTGTTTGAGAATCAATGTTAAATAGATGATATCATTCTATAGTTAGGAATTAGAACTTAGCTAATACATACTGTTTAACGAGAAATTAAAAATATCTGTATATTATCAAATGTACCAGTTATGTAACATGTAACAATTGTAACAACTGTAACAAATGTAACAATTATAATATGTTCCACATTCGGAAGTCCAATCTTGCAGCAAATGTTTTTATGTTGAATTGGTTAACATAAGTTTCTCTTCATAGTTTATGTATGGCACATCTATTTCAACGTTATTACTCATCTTAAAATAGTTTATATCTTTAATTCATTACTTCTCATATATAGTATCTATTTCCTTATCACCATTCCTCATTGGGCTATTTGGCCTTTTGGAGCCCTTGGGTTTGTAGCATCCTGCTTTTCCAAGCAGGGTTGCAGCTTAGCTAATAATAATAATAATAATAATAATGATGATGATATTAATAATAATAATAATAATAATAATAATAATAATAATAATAATAGTTATAATAATATTAATGATAACAATAATAATAATAATAATAATAATAATAATAATAGTTATAACAATATTAATAATAATAATAATAATAATAATAATAATAATAATAATAATAATAATAATAATAATAATAGTCGCAACAAATTTAAGACAAGGTAATTTTTATTTGTCTTAAAATATTTGATAAGAGTCTGTATTCATGGACTGCTGGGCATTTAAATCACTTCAGCTAAGTTTTATGAACATTATTGTTTCATCATTGGAAGTTTTCGTAATCAGCGAGGTTGACGATGACTGAATGCTTCTAATCAAAAGCTTCACAGAAATAAATTACAGTCTGGGTCCATCTGATAAGTGCCGGATTAAACAATAACCACTTTGGGGCCGACCTAATAATTAGTCTTTGAGTTATAGCATATTATTATTATTATTATTATTATTATTATTATTATTATTATTATTATTATTATTAATTGCTAAGCTACAACCCTAGTTGGAAAAGCGGGATGCTACAAGCCCAGGGGCCCCAATAGGGAAAATGGCTCAGTGAGGAAAGGAAACAAAGAAAAATGAAATATTTTAGGAAGAGCAACGAGATTAGAATAAATATCTCCTATATAAACTATGAAAACATTAACAAACCAAGAGGAAGAGAAATAAGATAGAATAGTAGGCCCAAGTGTACCCTTAAGTAAGAGAACTCTAACCGAAAAGACAGTGGAAGACCATGGTACAGAGGCTATGGCACTACCCAAGATTAGAGAACAAGGGTTTGATTTTGTAGTGTCCCTCTCCTAGAAGAGCAGCTTACCTTAGCTAGAGAGTCTCTTTTACCCTTACAAAGAGAAAAGTTGCCACTGAACAATTACATTGAAGTAAGAAGATAATACTTAAAGTTTAAGCCTTAAACATTGCTAAAAGAAAAGTCTCTGGTAGGTAATACGGTCTATCATAGAACCATATTATACACCTCAACATCAAAATGACATTTATTATTATTATTATTATTATTATTATTATTATTATTATTATTATTATTATTATTATTATCATTATTATTATTATTATTAGCTAAGCTGCATCCCTGCTTGGAAAAGCAGGATGCTACAAACCCAAGGTCTCCAAAAGGCCAAATAGCCCAGTGAGGAAAGGAGATAAGGAAATAGATACTACATATGAGATGTAATGAATAAAAGATATAAACTATTTTAAGATGAGTAATAACGTTGAAATAGATGTGCCATACATAAACTATGAAGAGAAACTTATGTTAACCAATTCAACATAAAAACATTTGCTGCAAGATTGGACTTCCGAATGTGGAAAATATCTTAACTGGTTCCTTTGGTGATATACAGTTATTTTTATTTTCTCTTTAAACGGTATGTATTAACTAAGTTCTAATTCTTAACTATAGAGCAAATGGACAAACCAACCAATGAAAGTTAAGGAATAGTCGGAACTGGATGTCCAAATATGTATATGAAGCGATCTGTTACTCTTCACAGTTATGAATGGGCTTCGCACACGTTTCAGAATACAAATACCTAGTTTTTGGAGGACTATTTATTCTTATTAACTGTGTGATTAAAGAAGCTATATGTGTTTTAAGATATAAATGTGACAAGAGGGCGCTGCATCATACTTCCTTTCCAGTACCCTTCGTTTGGCAGTGGTGCCACATTGTTTACAACTGGAACAGGAGTCAAGTCTTAAAAAACGCATCTATCGGTGTGATTATTTTAATTGAGAGTAGTTAGAAAGGGGAAATGGAATAATAATAAAAACAAATAGGTCTCACGGAAATCCATGATGTGGCAGAAACTCCTTTCACTTTCCAAACAGGATTGTATGATTATTTTGCACGTTGGACTCCCTCCTGCATCCAAACAGGATTTCAGTAGGTTGCGAGGCGAGGTGAAGAGGAGAATTCTTTTAAAAAGAGACTGTCAAACAATTGGATACAATTGTACGAAAATTATTCAAATTAGAAAAGCATAGAACGGACATCGCTGGACATTACAAGTAAGGATACTTTCTCGCATTTTTTTTTCTATTATTATTATTATTATTCACCACTTCTTCCTTTATCTTTCTTTCTTGAAATGACCTACACTTTTGGTAGATGTCAAGGATAATGATAATCTCAAAGGTAGAAGAGAAAAAAGTAATTTCGGTTTGTATCACAAAATAGCAATATACATATCATGCAAAAATAAAACTTTGATCTCAATAAATCATTATTGGTAATTTTTCCCTTAATGAATAAGCATTTCATAGATGCCATAAGTATTCATTTTGAAACACAAGAAACAGAAATCATACTGGGCTTAAATACCACCAAACGAAGAAATTCTGTCTTGCCTAGATTGAAAGATCAGGAGAAAGTGAAAGTTATTGGAACCCACTTGCAGATAGAGCTTAAAACAGAAGGAAAATTGGCCGGACGAAAGACTTTTTACAACCATTAGAGTTCAGTCATATCCAAAATATTAATACATAGACCTAAATATATATGCATGCATCCATGCACAAACGTATATAGATTTATATATATATATATATATATATATATATATATATATATATATATATTTGTGTGTGTGTACATATATATATATATATATATATATATATATATATATATATATATATATATATACACACATATATATATATATATGTGTGTATATATATATATATATATATATATATATATATATATATATATATATATGTACTGTATATATATATACTTTCAGGTAATATATAAGATGTGTTTATAAAACATCGATTAGTGTTCTCAATTAAAAAAGGGCCCATCAATTTTCATGCAAAAAAAAAAATCATAGAGAAGAGCATCTCCTAGACTCACTAAAAACAGAATTGAAAAATCTCTGAAGGAAATCTTTGATAATAAATTCCACTATTGTAAACCATCAAAGCCTTGTGAAATTTCATACAAATACGTAAAACTGACTAGTTATTATTATTATTATTATTATTATTATTATTATTATTATCATTATTATTATTATTATTAATTGCTAAGCTACAACCCTAGTTGGAAAAGCAGAATGCTATAAGCCCAGGGGCTCCAACAGGGAAAATAGTCCAGTGAGGAAAGGAAACAAGGTAAAATAAAATATTTTAAGAACAGTAACATTAAAATAAATATCTCATATAAACTATAAAAACGTCAGCAAAAGAAGATCAAGCGAAATTAGATAGAATAGAGTACCCGAGTGTACCATCAAGCAAGAGAACTCTAACCCAAGATAGTGGAAGACCAAGGTACAGAGGTTATGGCACTACCCAAGACTAGAGAACAATAGTTTGATTTTGGAGTGTCCTCCTAGAAGAGCTGCTTACATTTTCTGCCTTTGGAGGAGGTATGCTCAGCGAAGGCTTCGTAGTATATTGTTTTTAATAGAGAATAAACAAGATTACTTATTATTAAATTCAACCTAACCGTAAAATTTGAGTTTATGTATCTTCAATTCCAAATATCAGATGTCACAGGAAATACATTTAAGAAATTATTCTCGAAGGTCTATTATTTCGAAGGATGAAGTGGATTTCCTGCTATTATCTCATTAGGAAATGTTTAAAAAAAATCAGCCTTTATGGATTCAATCATCGAGATATCAAAATATTTATAATATAATATAGCAAAATTTATCTTCAAATAAACGCAATTAGTTCAATAACATTTTGATTTGACTACATTTACAAAACAAAATTTTTTTTTTTCAAAACAAAAGACTTCTCAAAATAATCCTTATTTATTTTCATAGAGGGAATTTGGATTGCTTTCAATTACATAGAAAATAATTAATAACGTAGGTGTTGTCAAGTGGGATTTTTCAAATTTAAACTTAATTAGTGTATGAGGGAACTACTTGAGCACTGTTATTGGTATGGGCCCCGTTTCTTTCATAATGATATATGCGCACAATTCTTTACACGTTCATATATTCCTTGGTTTGATTATATTTACCGTAAACAAATATATACATATGCATGTATATACAGTATGATATATATATATATATATATATATATATATATATATATATATACATATATATATATATATATATATATATATATGTATGTATGTACTGTATGTATATAGATATATACATGTACATATATATATGTATATGTATATATACAGTATATATATATATATATATATATATATATATATATATATATATATATATATTTATACATATGTATGTACATATATATATATATATATATATATATATATATATATATATATATATATACTGTATACAGTGTACTCACTCCTATACACAGTATACAGTATATATATATATATATATATATATATATATATATATATATATATATATATATATATATACTGTATACAGTATATAGAAGTGAGTACATTTTTATATCTATTTCCTCCACTACTGTAACAACTACCTAAAAACTCTAGGTCCTCCATACCGAAGGTGAAAGCTGTAGAAAGAGATAGTCGGCTTTCTATGTCCAATCTAGTAAGTAGTTTATCCTTAGAAGTAACAGGCTGTGGCCTGATTGGTAACGTCTTGCCTGTTGTTTGCCGGTCGGGGGTTCGAGTCCCGCTCAGACTCGTTAGTTCCATTAGTGTCTGTTACCTTACCATCTTTGTGAGCTAAGGTTTGGGGGGGGGAGCCTATAGGTCTATCTGCTGAGTCATCAGCAGCCACTGCCTGGCCCTCCCTGATCCTAGCTTGGGTGGAGAGGAGGCTGGGGGGCTGATCATATGATATATGGTCAGTCTCTACGGCATTGTCCTGATTGCTAGGGCAATGTCACTGCCCCTTACTGCTGCCATTCATAAGCAACCTTTAAACTCTATCCAAATTGAGAAGGTAAGACAAATATTGAAATCAACTTTTAATCATTCGACTCTGGGGTCGTGTAAGCAGGAAAGCAAAGATGATAATTGTGGCATGTTTTCGTATATGTCATCAGTTTGGAGGTAAGCGTGTGACAATATCCTATAGCAGGTGAAATAAGTTCAAACTTCATTGTAGTTACCTAACATAAAACCCACAGTTATGTTAAAGGTTATAGGAAAAGCTTCTTCGTCTCAAATTGCTTGCGGTGATAGTCACACATTATATATATATATATATATATATATATATATATATATATATATATATATATATATATATATATATATATATATTTCCAATTTTACAAAGGCAGAGGCAATATCTACACTATTAGGTTTTTAATTTATTGCGAATGATAAACCATACCCCAAAGCCTTTTTTACTTCACTTTATACAGGTTTATCAGACAAATTTATAACACAATTATCTTGAAAATTCTTGTTCCAATTACTTGCCTGTATTACTCATCGGCAGTGCTCAAAGTCCCTCTACACACACACACACACACACATACACACACACACACGCACACACATCCACTCACACTTCACTATTTATCTCTTTCTCTTCCACATACTTTCCGTCTTCTTTATCATTAAAACCCCATTTTCACAACCTCCTCTACAACATATTTCCTTCTTTTTATATGTCTCTCTCGTTTCTCATAGTTACTTTTAGAAATGTACATTTTTCAGTAACTTTCACATCCTTCATTCTTTCCATATGATCGAAAATCCTGAAAAAAAAAAAACCTGATTTATCCTTTCACCTTCGGTAACATTTCTTTCTCTACATCAGATATACAAAACAAGCAATATATTTAATCAGGTCCAATATTATTTCTCGTTTATTGGCATTCAGATTCCTCATTTGGTTCTACAATTCCCTCTTACTTTCCTCCTTTATCTTTCTATTATCCATTTGCTCTCGTGTCCTTACTCTTAATCACATATGCTCTCAACTTTCTACTCTTATAAACACTTTGAAACAATACCAATAGTATCTGCAATTTCTTTTTACTATACTGTAATTTCAGGTGTAAATCATGCCACTTCAACATCTTGAATGATAATTCTTCCTTTCATAGATATTCCTTGAAACTCACCTCTCTTCTTTTTTCAAAAATTTTCTAACATAAAATGTGACATTTATTTTATCTCTGTTTCTTATTCAATTCTAAAAAATCTTCTCTTTTTTTCCCCAACAGGTTTCCTTCTACAAATGAAATTTGTTCTGAAGAAATTTCTTAAGAATCCCTCAGTCAAGTGGTAACAGCATGGAATAGTACCAAAATATGGGAAATTTATTCAAGTGACTGAACTGAAAGACATACCTGATGGTTTATTTCAGAGTACATAAACTATTCATATTTCTACTCCCTATTGGTTATGAAAGAACAGGACACTATGCTACTGAAGTGATACAACACACATGATGTCCTTCACTGTATATTCTGCATTAGTATTGCGTAGCCTAAGAGCTCATTGAGATGGATTTCTGACTTT
This sequence comes from Palaemon carinicauda, assembly GCF_036898095.1. Classification (NCBI taxonomy): domain Eukaryota; kingdom Metazoa; phylum Arthropoda; class Malacostraca; order Decapoda; family Palaemonidae; genus Palaemon; species Palaemon carinicauda. The sequence goes on along the minus strand of NC_090738.1, from coordinate 121,966,851 downwards.
ATCAGTTCATTTCCAATCATCCCAATCATTGCAAATGATTAAGGACTTCCATAGAACGGCTTTATCCTGTGGCAGTATAACTTTGGTTAATGATTCTAACTTGAGCTTTATCCTATGACAGCTTGACTTGTGACAATACTCCTAACCTAAGCCTTCGCTTGTATAACGGCTTTATCCTATGGCAGTTTAACTTTGGTCGTTGATTCTAACTTGGGCTTTATCCTATGACAGCTTGACTTGTGACAATACTCCTAACCTAAGCCTTCGCCTGTGACAACTTGACTTGTATTGGAGCAAAAGAGTTATAAGGTACATTAGAATTTCTTACTCTGAATATTCCGAAATGGACACTGATAGTAACTCTACCAGTGGTGTTGAAAACAGATCTCATCAATTTGGTAATGGAAGCAATTTCTCAGAAGAAACTTTTGCTGCAGGCTTGCACATAGTAGATGGTGCAATCGTTGTATCTTATCTGATTCTATCTGTCTGTCTGGGTCTTTACTTGAGTAGAAAACATGAAACAGCAGCTGATTATTTTCTTGCAGGTCGATCTACATCGTGGCCTTTCGTCGGTCTGTCGCTGTTTGCCTCTGATATTTCTAGTTCATCCTTAGTTGGTCTTGCAGGCGATGCCTATACAACTGGAATCTCTGTTTTTAATTACGTCTGGATGGCATCAGTTTCTCTGATCTTCGTTGCCATTTTCTTCATTCCCACCATCCTTCAACTAGAGCTATACACAATGCCTGAGTATCTGGAACGCCGGTACAATGCTGCAACACGGTATTACTTGTCCAGTTTAACTGTGCTAATCAGCATTATTGGTAGCATTGCTAGTGGTTTGTATGCTGGATCTTTGGTCATGATTATGATTTTCCCACAGCTGGAGATTTGGCAATCAATAGCCATACTTGCAGTGATATCAGGTATTTATACAGTTAGTGGAGGGTTAAAGGCTGTTATTTACACCGATGCTTTTCAGTCTGTGGTTCTGCTTCTCGGCTCTGTGATGATTTCAATTTACGCCCTGATTGAAGCTGGCGGGTGGAATAATGTAAAGTCGTCAGTACCAGCCGAGTTTTTCAGTCTGATCAGACCAGTGGATGACCCCGGTGTGCCTTGGACGGGTCTCATAACAGGTCTTCCAATGCTTGGACTCTATTATTGGTGCTGCCACCAGACGATTGCCCAAAGAATTCTTAGCTCTAAGGATGCCAATCAAGGAAGATTAGGTTGTTTATTAGCAGGGGTCCTCAGGATACCTGTGCTGTTTATAATGGTGTTGCCAGGTACGATGGCTAAAGTTATTTACCCGAACTTACCAAAGGGTGATCTTGTGTATCCAATGATGTTGTTCAAACTCTTACCGACAGGTGTCCGGGGAATTGTTCTATCGGGGTTCATAGCTGCTCTAATGTCGCAGGTTGACTCGATTCTCAATTCCACCTCAACATTAGTTACGATGGACTTTATTAGGAAACTCAAACCAGACTTGAAAGACAAACAGCTCATGAACATAGGTAGGGTACTGACTTTTGTCTTCATGGTCATCTCCGTTTGCTGGGCTCCGACACTCCAGAGTTTTACTTCACTCTACAAATATTCACAAAAGGTTTTATCGTACATGATACCTCCCATTGTTGCAGTGTATATGGGTGGATTCTTCTGGAAAGGGGCAAATATCTATGGAGCAATTACCTCCCTCGTTCTCGGCAATATATGGGGAGTTGCATTCTTTGTAATCATTGAGGTTATGGAACTGTTCAAGCTGCATTTTCTACATACGGCAAGCATTTTGTTTGTATTATCCTTTCTTTCATTGGTTGCAGTAAGTTTGATCGTTGCAAAACCCTTAACAGAAGAAAATCTTAAAGTTGTATGGTCCAAAGAACAACTTGTTGAAGAGTTCAAATCGTTTAAAGAATTGCCACTCTGGAAGAATTACTGGCTTTACTGTATATTACTGATAATAGCAACTCTAATCGTGGTAGGTATATTTTGGTGAAAAACGGAAAAAAAAACACATTTGTGCCATATTAAGAGATGTTTCAAGAATTTTTCAGCATGAAATCAAAATGTACCTAATGCGAAGATGCCTTTTTTTTTAATTCAAACTTAATATATTGTTAATCTCTGGAAGAAAAATATAACTTAGTAAAGAATGACCAGTGTTCGACAAATCTTTTATTCTACTCCTTACATTCTTTCAGCCTAATATAAACTTTCTGGTGTATTTCACGCAACAAAATAATTTCTTAATCACCACCACTTTATTTATCAAATTATTAGGCTAAGAGATTTCCTCAGATGATTGAAAAAGTATATAAATTCGGCATAATATGTCAAGAAGTCAGCAACCTTCTCTTTCACCGGAAACTTATTTCCTAATTCTATTGAATGTCTATAAACAGTTTAAGAATCCGTTGTTCATTATATATTTTCAATACGGCGGTATATTTCATCGAATGACTTAAAAGCTTCCACTTATGGGAACATTTACTTAGAGGAAATATGTGTTTGCTTTGCATGATCGAATAAATCGAACACATTAAGTTCTCTCTCTCTCTCTCTCTCTCTCTCTCTCTCTCTCTCTCTCTCTCTCTCTCTCTCTCTCTCTCTCTCTCTCTCTCGTGTAAACATTTGACCTCCATCTCAAACGAGTTTGCATAAGCATATAAAGCAAGAGAGGTTTATCTGAAATTTGCTTTTAGGAAGGTTTGCACGACATTCCTCTCTCTCTCTCTCTCTCTCTCTCTCTCTCTCTCTCTCTCTCTCTCTCTCTCTCAAGACAATCATCAATCTTCTTTTGTATATGATGGAATGAGAAATCAATTTTTATCCATTTAAATGCAATAATGATGATAATTGCATAGAAATAACAAGAACAATGAAAATACTCAATAGCATTATCATCATTGCAGCAGCAATTGTAGGAAGAGTACTAGAAGCTGGCGAAGTTCAGAGTTATATATTTTGTAATTCTGTATCTTTGAAAAGCTGCAAGGTTTGGAACAGTTCAGATGTTCAAGTGGTTATAAATGATGAAAGCTCTCACGAACATTTTAATGAGAGAGAGAGAGAGAGAGAGAGAGAGAGAGAGAGAGAGAGAGAGAGAGAGAGAGAGAGAGAGAGAGAGGGGGGGGGGGTGTTAATGAAACGATGCAGGAGTATAATACGATTAATTCCATGCGTGTTTTTCCAAGTATTCTTTAATGAAAGGTTATACAGTAGAATGACTGGCTATACTGCAAATTTGCTGGATTCAAAGTTATAATGCCAACACGCAGCTTCGGCCTGAGAGTCGCCATATTTGGTTGTAAGTATATTGCCGTTCTCTAAAGAATATTATTATTATTATTATTATTATTATAAACCAGTTTGGCTAGGGCATTGTGCCATTTCTCATAAGATTGTTTTGAAAGTTTTTCACCCAATAAAGTTGAACAGATGCAAAAGCTGAGACACATGCCTATGAAAAAAACAAAACAAGAAAACAGTCACTGGGAGATGAATGGATGCTAAATAGAACCAGAATCTACAGATAGTATAAATCTATAAAGAAAACTAGAGAACACTCCAGGCAGAATTCGCAATACGTGTTCCCACAACAGACGTTCCTACTAAAAGAAAAAAAAAAAAAAAAAGAAGATCGAGACCTGAAGGCCAATAGAGTTGCTGATATATTAGTACCCCAGTTTATCTCGTTTAATGAAAAATAGTTATTCTCTGACAGATGTAGCATTCATTTTTATTATTACGCGTCGTTGCCATAAGTTCTTATAGTTCAGCAATGGATTATTATTGTTATTATTATTATTAATTGCTAAGCTACAACCCTAATTGGAAAAGCAGGATGCTATAAGCCCAGGGGCCCCAACAGGGAAAATAGTCCAGTGAGGAAAGGATACAAGGAAAAATAAAGTATTTTAAAAACAGTAACAGCATTAAAATAAATATTTCATATATAAACTTTAGATAATTTAACAAAACAAGAGGAAGAGAAATTAGATGGAATAGTATGCCCGAGTGTACCCTCAAGTAAGAGAACTCTAACCCAAGACAGTGGAAGACCATGGTACAGAGCCTATGGCACTACCCAAGACTATAAAACAATAGTTTGATTTTGGAGTGTCCTTCTCCTAGAAGAGCTGCTTACCATAGCTAAAGAGTCTCCTCTACCCTTACCAAGAGGAAAGTAGCCACTGACGAATTACAGTCCAGTAGTTAACCTATTAGGTAAAGAAGAATTGTTTGGTAATCTCAGTGTTGTCAGATGTATGAGAACAGAGGAGAATCTGTAAAGAATAGGCCAGACTATTTAGTGTATGAGTAGGCAAAGGGAAAGTGAACCGTAACCAGAGAGAAGGATCCAATGTAGTACTCTTTGGCCAATCAAAGGACCCCATAACTCTCTGGCGGTAGTATCTAGTGGGAGTAATAAACTGTTACTATCTGCCATCTAACTATCCTTGTGAGCTGAGGATGAGGGTTTTGGGGGAGCCTACAGGTCTACCGGCTAAGTCATCTGTAGCCATTACCTGACCCTCCCTGGTCCTAGGGCGGGTGGAGAGGGGCTTAAGGCTTGTAGCCTCACACACAAGAACTAATTGTAATGAAATTGAATTGGCCCATTTTCTTAATTTAATCCTCAAAATGTGGCATGGTCTTCGTAATCAGACAGTTGAATCTGTGGAACTTCAAAAGTTCAAACTTGTCGCGGATGTTTTTTTTTTTTTTTTTTTTTTTTTTTTTTTTTTTTTTTTTTTCAGTTAATATATGAAAGATCTATTTTAATGTCGTTACTGTTCATAAGTTATTTCATTTTAATTGGTCATTACTTTGTTTTACTATTCCCTATTTAATCGAGAAGTGTCCGCGTCTCTCTCTCTCTCTCTCTCTCTCTCTCTCTCTTCATTCACATATAACAGAATGAAGAGAAAGACTGAGCAGGCACAATAAGTTAAAAATTCTGTAGGGAGTTGAGGGCTGCAGCGTTATTGATGAGACTTCATGGAATGAATGTGAGTAGCATCTTTAAAGTCACTTATTCACGAATTAAATAGCTTTTAATTTTCCAAACTAATGCTCTTGCATTGTTACATTTTCCCCTACAATCCCTCATACACACACACACACACACACACACACACACATATATATATATATATATATATATATGTGTGTGTGTGTGTGTGTGTGTGTACGTGTACCCATATTAGGTTGGTTTGCTGTGAGCGATCAGCCAAAAGACTCTCACCATCACCAATCTGCAGTCGGCCAGCAGGGTCATGAAAACTGGTCAAGCCCCAAACATGAAAAATGACAGGTCTGAGGCCTTTGTCCCGCAGTTGACTTGAAACGGCAACATTTGTTGTTGTTGTTGTTGTTGTTGTTTGAGTATACATATTAATGCATCTGGAGTGTTAAATATCTAAAAGAAACTCTCCAAAACTTATCAAATCAAACACCAGTCTTCAACACTTCAGACAGAATGTTACATCAGGTGCACTATTTTAATACATAGATTCGTCTACTAGATTAGACACGAACCAATTTCGAAAGATCAACTAAATTAAGCTTTCTAGATAAGAAAGAAAGAAAATAATGGAGAAAACGATAAATTTTGAACAGAATGCTCTTAATATAAAGCAAAACAAAAGAAGTTTTTTTAAATACAGACGTTCCAATTCGTTCAATATAAATGAAGAGGAAAATTAAACGTTGCTCAAATGAATTTTTGTCAGCAAAGATAAAAGGAAATTTCATTTTTCGTGATTATTTTTGGAGCATCTGATCTTTTTTAACGAACATTGAATAAAAATAAAAATTACAGTCTATCAACATGATTATTTGAGGTAATTAAAACTATGCAAGACTTACCTAATACAATTCTTTAGATATAATTCAAAGTCAACTATATCTATTACTAACTAACATCTCTATAAGCAAAAACAACAAGCTCTTTATGTAAGTAACCTGATGCTTATTGACATAGAACAAATTAAACTTATTCGTAAATAACTTGATTATTTATTCATGTAAAGATAAAGCAAATTAATTCTTTAGGTAAAAAGAAAATATACCGACGTAGAATGATTTATTGTTAATTTGTTCTCATCATCTATTTCTTTCCTTATTTCCTTTCCTCACTTGGCTATTTTTCCCTATTGGAGCTCTTGGGCTTATATCATCTTGCTTTTCCAGCTAGGGTTGTAGCTTGGCTAATAATAATAATAATAATAATAATAATAATAATAAGCCACCGGAATCTTTTTATCATAATAAATAATAGTAACAGCAACAGAAAATAATGTTATATGATAAGGTAGGATAATACAGCCGCCATGATTAATTCAAAGATAAAACAAAAACAGGTGTTTCTTTGGTTGGTTCAATACATAGTTATTTCAACCCATCTTTAGTTACAACCGTCGCCTCTTTCGTAATTTCTAGATAGTACGTTGGCCAGGGCACCAGCCACCCATTGAGATACTGCCACTAGGGAGTTATGGGGTCCTTTGACTAGCCAGACAGTGCTACATTGGATCCTTCTCTCTGGTTACCGTTCACTTTTCCTTTGCCTACACATACACCGAATAACTGGCCTATTCTTTACAGATTCTCCTCTGTCCTCATACACCTGACAACACTGAGATTACCTAACAATTCTTCTTCACCCAAGGGGTTAACTACTCCACCGTAATTGTTAGGTGGCTACTTTCCTCTTGGTAAGGGTAGAAGATACTCTTTAGGTATGGTAAGCAGTTCCTAGTTTAGGAGAAGGACATTCCAAAATCAAATCATTGTTCTCTAGTCTTGGGTAGTGCCATAGCCTATGTACCATGGTCTTCACTGTCTTAGGTTAGAGTTCGCTTACTTGAGTGTACACTAGGGCACACTATTTTATCTAATTTCTCTTCATCTTCTTTTGTTGACGTTTTTATAGTTTATATAGGAAATATTGTTTAGGTGTTGTTGCTGTTCTTAAAATATTTCATTTTTCCTTGTTTCCTATCCTCACTGGGATATTTTCCCTTTTGGAGCCCTTGGGCTTATAGCATCCTGCTTTTACAACTAGGGTTGTAGCTTAGCAAGTAATAATAATATATAATAGTAATAATGATAATAATAATAATGATAATAATAATAATAACAATAATAATAATGATATCTATCCTTTCTATCCCCATTTCTCTTTTTTTTTACGATCGTGGTCTAGTAAAGGACATAACATTGCTCTAGTTTCTCTAGAAAACGAAAAGAAAGACTTCGTCACCAATCACAACTTTGCCCAGAATTTATGCCATTGACCTGTTGTTTACATTGGTAAAAAAAAAAAAAAAAAAAAACTTAATTTATTATTCATCTCGTCGTTGTATATTCAACATGTATAACTCGTAATTCTACTCCTTGCTATCATCTGATAAAAAGAAAACTGCCACAGTTGTTACCCGTCGCGACAGGTGTTTTGTAATTCGTCAGCTATGCTGTTTTTCTTTTCTTAAATATAATACAATACTTTGAGCTCAGCATTTTTCCCCAATGCATTATTCGTTGCCAAACTGTATTCAGCTTTATAACCTTCATACACAGTTATAAAGCAAATCTCACTATGTGGAACTTCAAAAGTTCAAACTTGTATCAATTATTATATTTTTCTTTTTTTGTTGAACAGACTGACTAAGATTCTTTTCATAGTTTATATATGAAAGATCTATTTTAATGTTGCTACTGTTCTTGAATTATTTTACTTCAATTATTCATTACTTCTCTTGAAGTTTGTTTATTTCCTTATTTCCTTTCCTCACCGGGCTTTTTTTACCTGTTGGAGCCCCGGGGCTTATAGCAGCGGGCTTTTCCAACTAGGATTGTAGCTTATAGTGATAATAATGAGCGTATGATGTATATTCAACCAAAATGATAAGATTTTAAGATATGGCATTATTCAAAACTCGCAATATTGTTTTAAACATCAATAAAAAAAAAAATTTTTGTATGCAAATAGGAGTATTCATTTGAAATAAATAGAGTAAAAACAATAACTGGCAACTAGCATTTGTCCTTCAGAGACCCTGACAAAAAGGAAAAAAAAAAAACTATTTCCTAATTTTGTTCTCTATACGTGTAAAATTTTTGCTATGTCATTTCTCTTAATTATTTATCAAGGTACCACCCTGTGTTTACGGCATAATTAAAAGAGATATATGAATCAACAATTAATCAGGTTAGTACGTGTGTCTTCTGATTAATGACAGCCATGCACAGAATGCAAGAAATATAAGAAATATTTTCTCGAAATTGATACGTAGCTGTCTTTGCAATATTCCCCAACCGATAATAATAACAATAATGAAAGCTTGTCAACTCAATCGGCTTTGTATGCGTGCAATAAAGAAACGTCCGGAAACCGAACATTAGTCCTTGTGCTTCTAGTTAAGAAGAGCCAAGCATAGTGAGGAAGTTGCTTGCCCCCCTCCTCCTCCGAACCCCCGAAACCCCTTCAGTTACCAAAACGAATCCGATTGAATCATATAACAAAACAAACGTATGTTTACCCATGATGACAAAGACAAGAAAAGAAGTAACTTGATTTCAGTTACTTAAACCCGTTTTCCGCTGTACGATTCTTCCGCTTTTGAACGAATTTCTTCGTTTACGAGTCGGCAACAGAGAAGCTCGCTTCCAGACTATACATTCCAGACGTTCCAGTACTTGCTGGGCGACTGCAAAACACTCTTGGAAGGTCGTAGTTCGTGTCTTAGGAGATACGCAACTTGTAAAGAAACGTAGAGTACTGCACTTCCGAACACGTAACAAGTACACCAGTAAGATCAAGAATAGGATCATCACATTAGAATAGGTAAGGAAATATCACTGTACATTGTACTGCGTAGGATATCTCATAATTTATCAGTCAGGTGGTGTTTGAGGATGCGCATACACTTGAAGAATTCCATCAGGGATGACATAATTTCAAAAAGTAAATCCCCTTTAAATTCTAAAACCTTTATCATAAAGCAAATTCAAAATGTGTGAATAATTGAGAAGTCCAGGCGCCCTGTCAATCATTACAAATGCATGTTACGAGTGAATATGACGATTAGATAATATATTCATGCGTTTAATTATCTCTAGAGCAAAATTACGAACATTTCATTGAAAATGGTTTATTTTTGAACAACATTTGACTTTCAAGAGTCTCTTCGAATTTGGTTAAAGGAATGAAGTTATTAGAAAATTACAAAATTTACGAATATTGAAGAGTAAGAACTGTCAGTCGGCGAGGTCAAAACATCTGTTGACTTCTCTCTCTCTCTCTCTCTCTCTCTCTCTCTCTCTCTCTCTCTCTCTCTCTCTCTCTCTCTCTCTCTCTCTCTCTCTATGAGCATGGATTACGTACTTCCTCAAGTACCATCAGAAATAATTCTTTCCCTGGGATACGAGAATACGCCTCTATTTACCTTACTGGCAACCGGAAGCTGTCTTGAGAATGTGCCTTTGTTATGGTAATTATGGAAAATACAAAACATCTGCGTAATATTTCTGCTAGTAATTTTTTTTATGGGCTAGTAGCAGTTACTAGCGCTTCGCATCGTTGGTCTCCAGTTTTGTAATATAAACAATGATCAAAGTAATAGCAAACAACTGTAATATAGATAACAGCTGTTGTTATTGTTGTTTAAATGACAACGTTCATGTCTATCAATACTGCTGTAAAAACGTAGATACAATAACAATGAAAAAATGAGTTTCCGCTCAATATATTTCACAAGGTTCATGACTGGTGAACTAACTAACTCTTTACTTGATGTTAACAAAATGATAAATGTCAGATTGAATTTGTGAAAACATTATATATATATATATATATATATATATATATATATATATATATATATATATATATATATATATATATATATATATACATATGTGCGTGTGCATATATATATTTGTGTGTATATATATATATATATATATATATATGTATATATATATATATATATATATATATATATATATATACGTATATATATGTATATATATATATACATATATATATATATATATATATATATATATATATATTATATATATATCTATATATATATATTCATATATATGTATACATATACGCATATATACAATATATATATATATATATATATACATATATATATATATATATATATATATATATATATATATACATATAAAGTATCCAGAAGTCTTTTCAGGGAGAGTGTTCCTGCTCTATTTTCTAATCAACATAATCATGAGAGTTGACACATTTTTTTTTATTTGCGTTAAACCTCATACTCATGCATAATGAAGACAACATACTTTCCATATTTTATTTATTTTTTATCATATCTTTTAACTGGATCCCTTCAAGTACAAGAGTATATAAGAAATGTTGTAGTCTATTCCAAGTAAGAACTATATGCAATAGATCAAAGGACACCATGGTGGGTATGTAGGTATAAATTACCTTTGTAAGAATCAACTTAATAACACATTCATATTCTTTACCTTTTCAAACTACTAATCAAAGTAAAATGAAGTAATAATTAACGTCCATTTTTTAACAAATTAAGTTTAAAAAATACATTTCATTAAGAAATGGTCTCATTTAAGCCAAAGGTGAGCTGAATGGACAGCAGTTCAAGCTCGTTAAGATGCTAATTTTTCATCTAATTGACATTAGCCTCAAGAAACGTGCTGTATAATCATACCTATTTTACATTTCATTTCAGATTCCAAATGACGGAACAAGATTCGAAGCCATCTCAAACCAAAACTTTACCTGCATCGATATGTGATTATCATGTTTGAAAAAAATATCTCCAAAAATGTTGCAATAACTGTAGAATTATTCAACCCAAATGAAAAAGAGGTTAAAAAGTGCGTGATAAGCTAAGAAAAGAGAGTGAGAGGGAACATTGTTGCAAGTGATTATTAAATCTAGTTTCTCAACTTTTGAATACCAGTAGCGAAAATATCATGAATTCACTTTAAAAGATTAGATAATTATGTGCATGCGTACATCCTGAGTACTCTGGTTATGTGATACTGACTGACTTTCCGAGAAGAGTTCACAATGGCCACAGAATACAATTTCACACAGATATATTGCAATTTCTCCTCTCAAAGTAGGAACCAGTCTGATTGCTCTGATGATGCTATCCGTTTACAAATAATAGACATAGTCATCGTAATCTTATATCTAGTAATGTCTATGGCCTTAGGCTTTTACCTCAGTACGAAACACGAAACAGCAGCTGACTACTTCTTAGCCAGTCGGTCAACAAAATGGCCTTTTGTGGGCTTATCTCTATTTGCCTCCAATGTCTCCAGTTCGTCTTTGGTTGGCCTCGCAGGGGATGCTTATAGCACTGGAATTTCTGTGTACAATTATGAATGGTTCGCAACCATCGTGCTCATCTTCATAGCGGTGATGTGTATTCCGAATATGCTGGAAATGGAGCTCTTCACAATGCCTGAATTTCTGGAAAAGCGGTACAACGTTGGAACAAGGTACTACTTCTCCCTGTTGACTATATTCCTCAATATTTTTGGTGGGGTAGCTGGTAGCCTATATGCTGGAGCACTGGTCTTGAAAATGATTTTTCCCAAGTTGGAATTGTGGCACACAATAGCCATACTTGCAGTCATAGCCGGGGTATATACGATCACTGGTGGGCTGAAAGCAGTGATTTACACAGACGCATTGCAAGCCATAATCTTACTTTTCGGCTCTTTGATGATATCAGCATATGCCTTGGTAGAAGCTGGAGGTTGGCATGCAGTCAAAGAAGAGGTACCACCAGATTTTTTAAGCCTAGTGAGGCCTGTCGACGACCCAGGTGTCCCATGGACAGGGTTAATAACAGGTCTTCCATTGCTTGGCTTGTTTTATTGGTGTTTCAACCAGACTATTGCCCAGAGAGTCCTTAGCTCTAAGGATGTCAGCCATGGGAGGATAGGATGCCTACTTGCCGGACTTCTGAAGCTACCTGTACTCTTCATAATGGTTCTACCAGGTACAATGGCTAAGGTTATCTACCCTGATTTGCCAAAAGCTGATTTTGTGTACCCTATTTTGTTGTTAAACCTTTTACCGACTGGGGCACTTGGTATTGTGCTCTCCGGGTTTCTCGCAGCTCTGATGTCACAAGTCGACTCCATCCTCAACTCTACATCAACGTTAGTCACAATGGATTTCGTCAAGAAATTCAAGCCAGACTTGCAGGACAGGCAACTCATGAACATTGGCAAATTTATAACATT
>NC_090738.1:121944557-121952057 GCF_036898095.1 Palaemon carinicauda | reverse complement strand
GGGTTGTAGCTTAGCTTACAATAATAGTAATAATAATAATAATAATAATAATAATAATAATAATAATAATAACCAACCATTATCTCGATTCTGTATGGAAGAACGAGTTAGGTCTGGATCCAGAGTAATCCATTGTGTCTATATTGACTAAAAAAAACTATTAATGAGTTACATGATGGTTTATCAAACGTAATGGGTCGAAGTCATCGTGGCGTAAGACCCACCATCCCACCATCATCTCAATGTAGATAGATAGATAGATAGATAGATAGATATGTGTGTATACCTACTTACATATAACTCTATATATATGCATATATATATATATATATATATATATATATATATATATATATATATACATATATATATATATATATGTGTGTGTGTGTGTGTGTGTGTGCGTGAGCGGTCAAGCGCGTGTGTGTATGTGTTCTTGTGTTTGCTTCTTTTAGCGTGTTTAGTGTAAACATTTACTGTATAGTTACATAAAAAACAAAGTGCGTTTTGAAATTTGATCGATACCCGTTCATATCATCTCAGAATCGTATGTGCGATAGGCTTTAGAAATACTGATATTGTTAATTTAGAATTTTGTCCTTTCAAGACCATTGCTCGTTTGATAAATCTTATATATTGTCTTTCTGGATGTTTATAACTTAAGAAATATATAAGTAAATTTAATAAATGCATTTTTTATTAACTGTTTTGTCCATTACCTTCAAAACCTCTTCTGAATTAGATATGTGTTTAATACATTATTCAGTTTTTCCTTTTTGCCATTCATCATCATGAGGCCTGAATTCCATTGCAAAGAATCATTTATATGAAATAATGGACTAAAGCCTTAGAACATAAGCTAGTTACAACTCAGAGAACTATGGGAAGAATAATGATGGGAATAACACTGAGTGACAGAAAAAGAGCAACATGAAGACGAAAGTAAACTAAAGTAGAGGATATTCTAACAACATATAAGAGACAGATATAGACATGGGCCTGACAAATAATGAGAATGACAGATAATAGATGGATATCAAGAATAACAGAATGGGTCCATAGAGATTGTAAAAAAGCAGGGGAAGAAAGAGAAGACGATGAATTGACGAATTGAGAAAGTTTGCCAGTATAGACTGGCATAGAAAGACCAAAAACAAAAGCTGGTGGAAGGACATGTCTAAGGCGTTTGTCTTACATTGGACTAGTAACGGCTGATGATGTGTAAGCCTATATATATATATATATATATATATATATATATATATATATATATATATATATATATATATATATATATATGTATATATGAGTATTTACTGTGGAGATTTTACTTTATTACAATCCAACTTTGCAACGAGCAGGTATACAACCAACTGACCAAGCACACACACACACACACCGGAAAAAGAAATATACCAACGAAATTGTACGGGAGAGAACGAACCAATTAATGTTACACTTTTTAAAAAATTGTAATTCTATGGCTTTCCTCCACTAAACATCCCCCCCACACCCCCCCCCCCCCCAAAAAAAAAAAATCCCTATTAAACATCCTTCGAAAACAGGGCTTTTGTACACCTGTTATATCCAGGTTATCTAACCCGCACTCTCAAACGTAGCTCTCTCTCTCTCTCTCTCTCTCTCTCTCTCTCTCTCTCTCTCTCTCTCTCTCTCTCTCTCTCTCTCTGGTGGATATCTTATTGGAATTAGTATGGACCGGTCAGGCACTGGGCATCACAAGGAAATGGCTATCCTTTGATGAATTTATACACTGAATCCACTATTTGGACCCTTTTGCGCTAATAGGCGTCAAAGATATATATACATATATATATACATATATATATATATATATATATATATATATATATATATATATATACAGTATATATATATATACAAATATATATATATACATATATATATACGTATATATATGCATATATATACATATATATACATACATATATATATATATATATATATATATATATATATATATACAAATATATATATATATATATATATATACATATATATATATACGTATATATATGCATATATATACATATATATACATACATACATATATATATATATATATATATATATATATATATATATATATATATATATATATATATATGAAATCCATGTTCTGTATGTCCACTTCTGTACTGTCGTTCCTTTATAAATGCCCAGTGTTGGAACCTGCTCCTCCCTTACACCAATCGTCAGATAATTTGTAATATCGTATAACCAAAGATGTTTGTCTTACTACTCTCTACCCGATGTTGCTATCACAATTAATGACACGTGGCCTCGTCTAAATCGAGCTCTTAAATGTTCCTACCAGGTGTGAGCAGTTTGCACGAGAGAGAGAGAGAGAGAGAGAGAGAGAGAGAGAGAGAGAGAGAGAGAGAGAGAGAGAGAGAGAGCATTTTGGCTTATCCAGCCATCTTTATTCTTGTGTCTCTTATTCCACTCGGAATTACTCCTCTCGCAATTGATCTCATCCAGGTGATAGATAAATCCTTCATTTGCAATTCAAGCAAAAGACTACTTCGTCCATCCTTAAGACCCATTGTTAACTGCAACAGCAGACTTCCATAATTATCCATAACTGGTTAACAACGCTTAGCCGGCGGTCTTTCACCGTCCTTGAAGATATTACAGCATAGGAAAGGTCAACCAATGTCGCGCAATACGTTTCTAGCCTGATGAGGAGAACTGGTGTCAGGCTACATGCGCTGATCACGTGACTCTGTGAGGAAGCTGGAAACGTGGTGTTAAAATATACGTTCCCTGTTGGCAAACGATAAATGCGTCTTTACCTTTCTCCTTTCCTTCCTATTGTTTTTTCTACGTCTTATGATTCCTCGACCCCTTCTTGAACTTATCTTCAACAGGTTGATATTTCTTCTCATTCTTCACAAGTTGAAATTTCCTCTTCTTCTTCTTCTTCTTCTCTATTACGTATCCTTCCCACAATCTTCTCATTTTTCCTATTCCACACACGGCCGATGTAGATACTCTCCGCGCTATATTACTTTAAATTTCCAGATGATTTTTTCCATGAAAATATGTTTTTCGTAATGTTTTTGTAAACCTTGTCTATTGAAGATAAGTGACGCCTACTTGAATTAACAAAATATTAGGCTACAATAGGATATTAAGATGATAAATTGAATTTAAACTAGAACGCACATAACAGAATTATAAGAAATTTATTGTTATTGCATAAGATTCGGTTTAATTTTCTTCCTTTTGTTGACAAATCATTAAAAAAACTTGCATAATTATTGAAGCTTTCTGATATTGTACAAAATTGAACACTGTTCGCCAAGGCAAATATTTCCTTAACAAAGACCAAAATTAAGATTTTATCGGTAAATTATCTACATTAGAATCTAATCTACTCTAATAAAATCTCTGTTTCCTTACTGCCTGTCCTCACTAGGCTATTTTCCTATGTTGGAGCCCTTATGCTTATAGCATCCTGCTTCTCAAACAAGGGGTTGTAGCTTAGTTAATAATAATAATAATAATAATAATAATAGTTTTAATAATAATAATAATAACAATAATAATAATAATAATAATAATGTAATAATATAACAATAATAATAGTAATGATAATTACAATAACAATAACAATAACAATAACAATAACAATGATAATAATAATAATGGCTACTTTCCCAGTCTCACGAACAGCAACCTGAATGTCTGGATAAACTAGAGAGATATAAGCATAATTGCTGTCAATCTTCAAAGAATATGCATGAGGTACATTAGCTTAATAAAACGATCAAATAAAAAAATAGAGAAAAGAGGGTCAGACCCCCATCTGCATCCATCTTAAAATCCAGTAAACGTATCCTTTAGAAGTTTAGAGCCAAATTTCATTATTATTATTATCATTATTATTATTATTATTATTATTATTATTATTATTATTATTATTATCAACTCGGAAAAGCAGGATGCTATAGGCCCAGAGGCCCCAACTGGGATAATAGCCCAGTGAGGAAAGGAAACAAGGGAAATTGAAAGATTTTAAGAAGAATAACAACACTAAAATAAATATTTCCTAAATAAACTATAAAGATATTAACAAAACAAAAGGAAGAGAAATTAGATAGAATTTGAATTTATCAGTCAGCTCGTTGGGTATGATGTGAACAAACAAACAGGGCGCCGTGTTAACCATGACCTACGCCCAACTTCGTAACCGAAAGCGAAAAAAGAAAAGAAAAAAAAAAGACTCTAGGAAAAGACGAAGAACTTGAATGGGTGCGACTGATTCCAGGAATTCTTTTACTGTTGCGCAATATTACAGCAATCAATGCTGTTTTAGAAAATACAAATAAGATATTGTGTTTTCTTTTTGTATTATACCGTGTTACAGAAGTCGCGATGACATGACACATTCCATTACATATCAAAATACTGGAACTTACGAAGCACGTGTCTCAATCTAGTTACTAACTGGCAACTCTGACTTCCAGTGACTTCCAGCCAGTCTCAATCTAGTTACTAACTGGCAACTATGACTTCCAGTGACTTCCAGCCAATTGCTTTTTAGGAGTCTTGTTGGATGCATTATTTCATCAATATATTTATCAATAACGAAGCTATATATATCAAATCTAATAGAATATATTTTCTTAAATATCCACTAAATACAATAAGAATATGACGCAGCAAGTTTCGCTGACTGACATTAGAGGCCCGGACGCGGTCCAGTAGAGATCACCTGTATCGTAGAGTCGAGTTGTATTTTTATTGAAGGCGCTTCTACGCCCTTTCTCTTTGTACTTTCTTTTCAAGTAACATCAGATAAAAGTGTGCTCAAAGCAAGAGTTGCTGCCTAACAATACGGACTGCCATACCTTTACCAAAGCTGATACACCAAGAAAGGAATACATACAAAAGTGCTTTTGGCAACTCCTCCACTGTAAAATTGGTCGCCGTAATCTTGAAGGTATGTAACAAGAACATAAAAGTATTAGATACTTTTTCTTTTATTTTCAATAAGTTTAATCTAGTAATTTGTGTTTTGTGTATATGATATGAGGTAAAGGACCTAACTGTCAGGTACAAAATCACAGGACGCTGTGTTTAGAGTTCTCTTGCTTGAGGGTACACTCGGGCACACTATTCTATCTAATTTCTCTTCATCTTCTTTTGTTAAAGTTTTCATAGTTTATATAGAAGATAGTTTTTTAATGTTACTGTTCTTAAAGTATTTTATTTTCCCTTGTTTCCTTTCTTTACTGAACTATTTTCCCTGTTGGAGCCCCTGAGCTTATAGCGTTCTGCTTTTCCAACTAGGGTTGTAGCTTAGCAATTATTAATAATAATAATAATAATAATAATAATAATAATGAAGACTGTTGATTAGTGTCATTTATTCCAAAATCTTGACTTATCGAGTGAGCAACGCGGAAAATAGGGTTGTACCCTGGGTTGCCTGATTATTTCCACTAGATTATCGTACATGAGCCTTATATCATCGTTTTTCACCCAAAATTCTCGTACACACTTTCAATATAATTATTAAGGAGTAACATGAATGACTTATTTCAAGGTAGGTGTTTTGGTATAATTATTTAATTAAACACACACAAACACACGCACACACACACACACACACACACATATATATAAATATATATATATATATATATATATATATATATATATATATATATATATATATATATATATATATATATATATATATATATATATATATATATATATATATATATATAAGGTATGTGTCGTATATCGTATCGGGCCAAAAATAAACGTACGAATGCGATAATTATCGTACGAATGGCAACCCTGGTTGTACCTTGGGCCTTAGGCCTAAATTATTTTATCTTTAAATAGATAAATCCAATTGGGCGCACAGAGAGAGAGAGAGAGAGAGAGAGAGAGAGAGAGAGAGAGAGAGAGAGAGAGAGAGAGAGAGAGAGAGAGAGAGAGAGCATGAAAATATAAAGGAATATTTTTCAAGTTTCAAATTCATTTTCAAACGACAATATTTGGAGTAAAAAAGGAAAATAGCTAACAAAACAAGAACTGCTCCATAGTTTTGGGTAGAAGATTCTACTTTTAAACTTACAACAGGTTTCCAGAAATGCCTGATAATGAACACTACTCTTTACAGATAGAAAATTTTTGTAGAAGTAATAAAAAATATCACGACAAAAGGTGAAGAATATAGAAATAGTAATGAGAAAGTGCTATTCTTAATTATTATTATTATTATTATTATTATTATTATTATTATTATTACCAAGCTGCAACACTAGTTGGAAAAAGTGTCACCCATTATTATTATTATTATTATTATTATTATTATTATTATTATCATTGTTGTTAATATTATCATTATATAATATGATTTAATAATATTCGTGTGATTATTTTCATCCTTTTATACCTATTCATATGAAAATGATAACGATGTAACAACACACAATAACACTTATAGACTATCTAAAGTCTACGAATTATTATTTTCCCTTCTTACATCGGTTTTATAAATAAAGAACCTTATTTTAGCTATTGCATACCCTATGATAATGATGCTAATAGCAATAATAGCAATGATTATAATAATAACCAATAATAACAGGGGTTGTTGTGGCCTGATTGGTAGCGTCTCTGTCTAGTGTTTGCCAGACGGAGGTTCGAGTCCCGCTCAGACTCGTTAGTTCCTTTAGTGTCTGCAACCTTACCATCCTTGTGAGCTAAGGTTGGGGGGCTTTGGGGGAGCCTATTGGTCTATGTGCTAAGTCATCACCAGCCATTGCCTGGTCCTACCTGGTTCTAACTTGGATGGAGAGGGGGCTTGGGCGCTGAAAACATAATATGTATGGTCAGTCTCTAGGGCATTGTTCAGCTCGATAGGGCAATGTCACTGTCTCTTGCCTCTGCCATTCATGAGTAGCCTATAAACCTTTAAACTACCTCTGATTGGACTTACACTAAGGACTCTTCAAAGGAAAGGCAAAGGCGCTACCAACTGTGCCAATAGCTACAGAAACCTTTCCATTATAAGTCCCGGGTTAATACTCCATGTGAAAAGGAAATTAGCTTTCAATGCCCACGTCACTATGCGTTTAGTATAATCTTTCACTGTCTTGGGTTAGATTTATTTTGCTTGAGGGTATACTTAGGTACACTATTCTATCTGTTTTCGTTTTTCCTTTCCTCGCTGGGCTATTTTCCCTGCTGCTTGAGGGTATACTTAGGTACACTATTCTATCTGTTTTCGTTTTTCCTATCCTCGCTGGGCTGTTTTCCCTATTGGAACCATTGGGCTTATAGCATCCTGCTTTCTCCAACTAGGGTTGTAGCTTAGCTAATAATAATAATAATAATAATAATAATAATAAGAATAATAATAACAATAATAATAATAATAATTCTAAAGTCTTTCATCCATTTTATTCTTTCATGATAAGAAATTTGATGGAAATT
>NC_090738.1:121927057-121934557 GCF_036898095.1 Palaemon carinicauda | reverse complement strand
AAGCATGCAACGTAGTGAACATTGTTAATGGCTATTTTTGGAACAGGGAGCTGACTGTGAGAATTGTGTATTACAACTACAGGAGGCTTTTCGGAACACCTTCATCTACAGCTGGTTTTGGTGGTTGCTGCAGAAGTTGTCGAGCTTTGAAGAACATACTGTACTCGCCTTGAATGATCCTTTGCTTGGGCTTTTGCAACGATGTCCTATAATTGGAAACTGGAGCAATTAAAGGCTATTTTACGTGTTCGGTTAAAGGCTCTTCGTTGCTGTTCTCTTCTGTCTGTTCTAGTTTTTCAAGATCTTTAGTATTTTAGTTTCCTTTGATAAATATTTCATCTTCCACTTTCCTTAGTTCGTCAATTTCCTTCGAGATTTCATTGTATTCTTTCTTAGTTTGTCAGTTTCCTTGAAATATAGAAGGAAACTGACAAACTAAGAAAGAATACGATGAAATCTCGAAGGAAATTGACGAACTAAGGAAAGTGGAAGATGAAACATTTATCAAAGGAAACAAAAATACTAAAGATCTTGAAAAACTACAACAGACTGAAGAGAACAGCAACGAAGAGCCTTTAACCGAACACGTAAAATAGCCTTTAATTGCTCCAGTTCCCCAAAGACGCCTTCCAGTGGGTCAAAGAGATTCTTTCAGCATTCAGAAAGCTGAAATAATTCGAGCGGTTACAGAGAGTCTGGAAGTATCACAAGGTATTAAGAGATCAGTCTTCTTGCTGTATGCTTTTTGCTGATGATGTTATACTATACAGCACTAGGCGAGAGGTAGTAAAAGAGAAACTGGAGGAGTGGAGAAGAGAGATGGAAAATAGAGGATTGAAGATCAGCAGGAAAAAGACAGAGTATTTCAGATTTGAAAAATGGTGAGAATGGGGAAGTTAGCTTACAAGGAGAGAGATTGAAAAGAGTTGAAAATTTCAAGTATTTAGGATCAACAGTTGCAGAGGATGGTGAACTGGGGGCAGAAATAAACCACAGAATACAAGCAGGATGGAAGAATTGGGAAAAAAGTGCGTGGAGTACTATGCGACAGGAAAATAGCGGTTAAGTTGAAAGGTAAAGTACATAGGACAGTTGTGAGACCGGCAATGATGTATGGAGCGGAGACGTGGGCAATAAAGAAGACAGAAGAGAAGATGGATGTGGAAGAGATGAGAATGTTGAGATGGATGTGTGGGGTGGCAAGAAGAGATGAGATACGGAATGGGGTAATTAGGGGTACCACAGGAGTTAGAAAACTATCAGATAAGATCCAAGAAAGTAGACAGAGGTGGTATGGTCATGTCATGAGAAGAGATGAACAGTATATTGGGAAGAGAGTGATGGAAATGGAGGTATAGGGAACGAGAAGGAGAGGTAGACCAAAGCGAAGGTGGATGGACTGTATCGAGGATGACCGATCAAAGAGATTAACTGGTGATGAGGTGTGGGACAGAGGTAGATGGAGAAAACTGACCAGAAACATCGACCCCACATAGAAGTGGTAAAAGATGTAGACAAAGAAGAAGTAAAATAGCCTTCAATGCTATGGGTAAATCACCCTGAAATAGAGGTAAAAAAAAGCCCCTAATGGGAGAAATAATGCACCTCAAAATAGAGGTAAAAACCCCGTAATGCTAAAAATAAGGCACCTCAAAATAGAGGTAAAAAACCTTAATGCTAGAAATAAGGCAGATAAAAATAGAGGTAAAAAACTCCCTAACGCTGTAAAGAGGGCACCTAAAAATAGAGGTCAAAGAGCCTCTAATACTAGAAGTAATGCACCTCAAAATCGAGGTCAAAAAGCACCTAATGCTATATATAAGGCTCCTAAAAATAGAGATCAAAAGCTCCTAATGATATAAATAATGCACCTAAAAATAGAGGTAAAAAAGCTCCTAATGCTATAAATAAGACACCTAAAAAGAAAGGTCAAAGAGCCCCTAATACTAAAAGTAATGCACCTCAAAATTGAGGTCAAGAAACCCCTAATGCTATAAGTAAGGCTCCTAAAAATAGAGGTAAAAAGCCCCTCATACTATAAATAAGGCTCTTAAAAATAAAGGCCAAAGAGCCTCTAATGCTAGAAGTAATGCACCTCGAAATCGAGGTAAAGAAGCCCCTAATGCTATAAAAAAGCACCTAAAAATAGAGGTCAAAGAACCTCTAATGCTAGAAGTAATGCACCTCAAAATAGAGGTACAAAAGACCCCAGCGCAATATATAGGGCACCTGAAAATAAAGGCAAAAGAGCCCATAATGCTATAAATAAGTCACCTAAAAAGAAAAGTCAAAGGGCCTCTAATACTAGAGGTAATCCACCTCAAAATCGAGGTCAAGAAGCCCCTAATGCTATAAATAAGTCACCTAAAAAGAAAAGTCAAAGGGCCTCTAATACTAGAGGTAATGCACCTCAAAATCGAGGTCAATAAGCCCCTAATGCTATAAATAAAGCACCTAAAAAGAGAGGTCAAAGAGCCTCTAATGCAACAAGTAATGCACCCTAAAATCAAGGTCAAAAAGCCCATAACGCTATATATAAGGCACCAAAAAGAGAGGTCAAATAGCCTCTAATGCTACAAGTAATGCACCTCAAAATCAAGGTAAAAAAGCCTCTAATGCTATAAATAAGGCATCTCAAAAGAGGGGTCAAAGAGTCTCTAATGCTAGAAGTAATGCAACCCAAAATCGAGGTCAAAAAGCCCCTAATGACATGAATAAGACACCTAAAGTGAGAGATCAAAGAGACTCTAATGCTACAAGTAATGCTCCTCAAAATCAAGGTAAAAAAGCTCCTAACGCTATATACAAGGCACCTAAAAATAGAGGCCAAAGAGATTCTAATGCTAGAAGTAATGCACCTCAAAATCGAGGTCAAAACCACCCTAATGCTATATATAAGGCTCCTAAAAATAGAAGAAAAAACTCTTAATGCTATAAATAAGCCACCTAAAAATAGAGGTCAAAGAGCCTCTAATGCTAGAAGTAATGCACCTCAAAATCGAGGTAAAAAATCCCCTAATGTTAGAGATAAAGACACCTCAAAATAGAGGTAAAGAAGTCCCTAATGCTAGAGATAAGGCACCTAAAAATAGAGGTAAAAAAATTCCTAATGCTAGAGATAAGGCACTTCAAAATATAGGTCAAAATGCTCTTAATGCTAGAGATAAGGCACCTCAAAATAATGTAAAAGAAACCCTAATGCTAGAGGCTAGAGATAAGGCACCTCAAAATCAGAGGTCAAAAAGCCCCTAACGCTAGAGATAAGGCACCAAAAAATAGAGGTCATAAAGCCCCTAAAGCTAAAGTTAATGCACCTAAAAACAGAGGTAAACAAGATCCTAATGCTAGAGATAAGACACCTTAAAATATAGGTAAAAAAATGCCCCTAATGCTAGAGATAAGGCATCTTAAAGTAGAGGTCATAAAGTCCCTAACGCTAGAGATAAGGCACCTCAAAACAGAGGTCAAAAAGTCCCTAATGCTAGAGATAAGGCGCCTAAAAATAAGAGGTAAAAAAGTTCCTAATGTTAGACATAGGGCACCTAAGAATAGAGGTAAAAAAGCCCCTAATGCTAGAAATAAGGCACCTTAAAATATAGAGGTAAAAAAGCCCCTAATGCTAGAGATAAGACACCTCAAAATCAGAAGTTAAAAAGCCCCTAATGCTTGCGAGAAGTGACTTAAAATAGATGAAAAAGTCCTTCAAGCTAAAGTTAGGGCACTTAAAATAGAGGTAAAAAATCCCCTAATGCTAGAGGTAAGGCACCTCAAAATCAGAGGTCAAAATGCCCCTCTATGCTAGAGGTGAGGCACCTAAAAATAGAGGCAATAAAGCCCCTAAATCTAAAGTTAAACACATAAAAATAGAGGTAAAAAAACCCTAATGCTATAGATTAGGCTCCTGAAAATAGAGGTAAAAAAACCCTAAAAGCTAGAGATAAGGCACTCAAAAAATAGATCAAAAAGGTCCTAATGCTAGAGATAAGGCCCCTCAAACTAAGAGGTAAAAAAGCCTCTAAAGCTAGAGATAAGGCCTCTCAAAATAGGAGGTCAAAAAGCCTCTCATACTAGAGATAAGGCCTCTCAAAATAGAAGGTCACGAAGCCCCTAAGGCTAAAGTTAAGGCACCTAAAAATAGAGGTAAAAAAGCCCCTAATGCTAAAAACACCTCAAAGAGGTCAAAAGCCCCTAGTGCTAGAGATAAGGCACCTAAAAATAAGAGGCCAAAAAGCCCCTAATGCTAGAGATAAGGCACCTCAAAATAGAGGTCAAAAAGCCCCTAATGCTAGAGATAAGGCACCTAAAATATAGAGGTCATAAAGCTAAAGTCAAAGCAAATAAAATAGAGGTAAAAAAGCCCATAATGCTAGAGATAAGGCACCTCAAAATAGAGGTCAAAGATCATCAAATGGTAGAAGTAAGGCACCTCAAAATAGAGGTAAAAAAAAAATCTGATGCTAGAGGTAAGGAACCTCAAAATGTGGGCCAAAGAGGTGGTACAATTAAATAGAGCATAGACTTCAGGTATTTTTTATGAATGAAATGACCCCGATTCACCCAGGTGAGTGGTGAACTAAACAGCCAGCATACCTCCTCCTCACCATGCAGGCTCCTGCTACTTAACACCCGTCAGTGAGTCCCAGACTTTTCATATACTGTATAGCCATCCATGTCTGGACTCCGATAGATCGGACACAAATAGTGTTGTAACCTGGCAAGTGAAAAAAAGAAAGGAAAAAAAAAAATATATATATATATATATATGACTAACACTTGATTTGAATTAATGTAAATATCAACCACAATGGCATTTAATATCGAATTCTATCTTTGGGAGTGAATATCTACTAGAAATTCATTTATGATAACAGTTTCTGGCTGGGCAGAAATTCGAACCTATGCCTCTGTGACGGGCCGAGAGAAGGTTGTGAACTCAAAGGCAGTATGAAAGCAACTGGGTTCACAACCTTCTCTCGGCCCGTCACATTTTCGTCACACCTCTTAGCCGAAACAATGCTTGCACAGACTGTAACCAACCATGCTATCAAGACAAATACAAGTTTATTACAAGTCTACCGTACATATAACTGTCGAATTCAAGAATCTGTTCTTAGATTTGAAATAAACTCATCTCCACTATGATAGCTGCTTAGTGTTTACAACACGTTGTTATTGATATAGATTCATGATAAATAACCACGTGTTGCAAACTCACTTATCAGCTATCATAGTGGAGAAGGGTTGCTTTCAAGTCTAAGAACAGATTCCTAAATTCGACAGGAATATGTACGGTAGACTTATAATAAACTTGTGTGTGTATATATATATATATATATATATATATATATATATATATATATATATATATATATATGTATATATGTATATATCTATTTACTTATATATATGTATATATATATATATATATATATATATATATATATATATATATATATATATATGATAGAGAGGACTTATCTCTTAATCTTTTAAAAAATGCAGTCGTTTTCGAGATTAGTTATCGAAAGATATAATCACACCGATATCATTGCATTCCTTATTACATTTTTATATGGAACATCCTTAGATATTGGGGGAACTGACTATTCCAATTAATATACGTGGGAATCATATATCCTTTGTTTGCATTATTCTAGCAGCTGCACTCTCTCTCTCTCTCTCTCTCTCTCTCTCTCTCTCTCTCTCTCTCTCTCTCTCTCTCTCTCTCTCTCTCGAGTTCTAGAATAAGTTAGATAAGATCACGAGAACTTTCCAAATGCTTAAATTAAATCGTTCTACCAAAGAGCAAATGGAGTACCTGCGAATGGACTAAAAAGTCTTTGAGACATCCAAAATCCTTGTAACACTCTCTCTCTCCTCTCTCTCTCTCTCTCTCTCTCTCTCTCTCTCTCTCTCTCTCTCTCTCTCTCTCTCTCTCTCTCTATATATATATATATATATATATTACCTGTATCCAATATCTTATATTATTTGGATGTTCCCAAGGATCACACAAGACCGCTAACTACTTTTCAAGTTATTGTTGGATTTGTATTACTTTCGGGTGAAGATCCCATGTTCCAAAGATGTTCAATGACCACCTAAAAACAATGTTAGAAAGATATATGCCCGTTTTCATTGCGAGTTGGAACCACTGATATTAAATGTTATCAATAGGGGTATTACCATCATCATCATCACTTCATAAATGTTAATAAGCAAACCTTGTTAAGCCATACATTAACATCACCCAACTGCCACCTCTCCACCATCATCTTTAACCCCCACCTGGTTCTATCCTTCTACCTCCATCCCCAATGTTTAAAGTTTAAAGGTCTCACAGTTATGATAAGATCCTTCTGGTGGAAGTTTTTTAGTAAATGAAAAACAAAATACTAAGATGACAATATTTCATACAGTTTGCTTTCCGGGTGTTTAAAATTATATCAAAACTATAGATAACGAAGTAAATATGCGAAAAACTGATTGAACATATATCGAAGGTAATGGATTTCTTGAAGAGCTTACCGGGGGAACACTTTTAAGGAGTTGGACATCAGGACATGAAACGACAAATGAAATCGTAATAATACGAATACTCAATGCTAAGGAAATATTTCCTTTCGCCTTGGGAAGGGTGAAGCCAGCTAGACTCGGACCTTTGAGCATTGCGCAATCGTCACCAAGGAAAGGGGTTCGCTTGGAAGTGAGCGGCTTGCCCAGATAATTTGATTGATTGATTGAATGATTGATTGATCAGGAGATTTTTGTCATCCTGACATCTAAGGTTATTGACGCCGAACCAGATAATGTGAGTAAACAATTTGTCTTTTATACCTTACATCCTATATACCAAATCATCACTATAATAATGCACCAATGAACTTTCATTACATGTCATTTTACATATTCTATTTTCACCAATAACTTTTAAAACAATATAGATTATGTTAACTGATGATGCATTTTAAATCTCCAACCTTAAACTAATATAATTGATATAGAAAATAATACTATTTTCTCTAAGAGGGCCGGAGCCAGGTAGCCTGTAACAGAAGCTGACCCCAACCACACCGAGCTACGTGGCCCATGATCAAAATCAAAGGAAAACACTGAAATCAACAACTAAACCTTTAAACCTAATTATCTTCGAAATTTTGAACAAACCCCACTTATTAATGATTGGTGACCCAATAGGTGCTATTTGAAATGATACATTATTAGCCCCTACATATAATACGTATGCCACAGTGTGTAATTATGTGGAGAGAGAGAGAGAGAGAGAGAGAGAGAGAGAGAGAGAGAGAGAGAGAGAGAGAGAGAGAGAGAGAGAGAGATTGCTTAAGAAAATGCAAACGAAGGGTATTTCCGTGTAATGAATATTAATATGAATAATCATTTCCAATATTATTCAAGAAAATTTTATATAGAAATAGGAGAGGAAAATTCAAATAAAAAGTTATGATAAAATCTTTTGATGAATTAGTTTCGAAATAATAT
>NC_090738.1:121759557-121922057 GCF_036898095.1 Palaemon carinicauda | reverse complement strand
GTCCAGTTGAACGTTATGTGAACTAATTTCTCTTGGGGAGTGCGAAGAGCCTACCCAAACCATCTCTATTTACCGATCATCCTGATCTCATCCACATATGGCACTCGAGTAATCTCTCTTATAGTTTCATTTCTAATCCTGTCTAGCCATTTAACTCCCAGTATCCCTCTGAGGGCTTTGTTCTCAAATCTGCTAAATCTGTTAGAGATTGTTTCATTGCCATACCACGACTCATGTCCATACAGTAACAGATCTCACTATACTAATATATAGTCTGAATTTTATATGTGATTTCAGGCGATTTGATTTTCAAATTTTACTTAACCTAGCTATTGTCCAGTTTGATCTTTTCAACCTTCCACTTAACTCCAATTCTAATGACACTGTATTGGATATCATAGTTCCTAAATACATTAATCCTTTCTCCTTCCAAGGATGTTTCATCTTCCATTGTATATTACGTTCTCATCATCTCTGTCTTTCTTCTATTTAGGTTGAGCCCAACCTCGTGTGATATATATATATATATATATATATATATATATATATATATATATATATATATATATATATATATATATATATATATATATATACATACATATATTCAAATAAGTTACAAATACCGATTATTATCGAATTCGCTTTGTCTTAGGATCTCAATCGCTTAGGGAAATTTCTGCCCGGCCAAAGACTCAAACCTATGACATTTAGAAATAAGTATAAGCATTTGCTTGTTTACACCAACCTAACCTTTATTACCCCTTCTATCGATCATAGGGTATTTGTAACTTATTTGAAAAACGTTTTTAATACTTTGATAAAATCTCGATTAACCTGTCTTGACATCCAGCAACCTATTATCTTTATTAACCTTTCCATTGAATCAAAAATGTAAAAGATGAAACCTATCTTTATATTAATTGGCAATGATTTAAGCTGGCTTTAATATCGTTACAGAAGAAACCCTTCCTTTGAAACAAACTTTTGTATAGAGTAAAACTTTATTTATAGTCTTATTAATCCAGGAGACATTATAATCCTCTACACTTACATTTCCGTCTCTCCAAATTATCATCTTCAACTGTATTCCCTGCACTAAATTCCTTAAAAACATCATGATCAATATTCGTAATAATAAAAATAAATATTCACCCATGTAAATGAACTTTGGCACTTCTTGTCTCAGGTGGGCTATACTCCGTCTCTTCTGGTTCAGTTGCCGAGATCATCAGCATCCCTGTCTTGTAGGAGACACCCCCTCCGGTGCTACTATAGCGTGAGGTCTACCACACTATAGCGTGAGGTCTACCTCCCGTTCGCACTATAGCGTGAGGTCTACTGCTGAATTATTCGTCCCTCATAGATAAAACACATTTCATACATTTGTTTAAGCAATATACACTTAATCTAAACATAACTTAGAAATGACTTACATAGATAAATAGATAATCGGATTTTTAATTACATTAAAAAAAGGAATAAAGGTAAAAATAAACATGTTATATATTTCCATACATTTATTCTAGTGATACACTCTTCGTATATCAAACATGTTATCATATATTTCAATACGTACATCTTCTGAGAATGACACAAATAGATCATTGGATTTTCTTCTCATCCCCTTCCAGCAAAAATGATCAAGATGAGACTGGAACAAGTGACGACCAACAGAATCATCGTTTTAGCGTCCTTATGTAGGAGCTTGCTTGCTTGCTTGCTTGCTTTCTGTAGAATATAGCCAACAGTTCTCGTTGGCATGGGCCATTCCCTTGGTCGGCCCGTAGCAAGATTTAGAATCTCCATTTGCTTCCTTTTATATGGGCAGTTCACGTGGACAGGTCACGTTTTTTATGGTTAGGTGCGAGGCTCTGGGACGCTGGTCACGCGGTAGACCTCACCCTCTAAATGGGTAGGCGACATATGGCGGTAGACCTCACACTATAGTAGCACCCCCCCTCCTCTCTCTCTCTCTCTCTCTCTCTCTCTCTCTCTCTCTCTCTCTCTCTCTCTCTCTCTCTCTCTCTCTCTCAGAATCAGCTATTTTTTTACATACACGATCGGCTTATAATAGTCTTATAAAGGCCGTGGCCATTACCGTTAAGGGAAAACGATGCTCTACACTATATATATATATATATATATATATATATATATATATATATATATATATATATATATCATCTCCTACGCCTATTGACGCAAAGGGCCTCACACACACACACACACACACACACACACACACATATATATATATATATATATATATATATATATATATATATATATATATATATATATATATTATATATATGTATGCATGTATATATATATACATATATATATATATGTATGTATATATATATATATATATATATATATATATATATATATTATATATATACATATATATATATATATATATATATATATATATATATATGTATGTATGCATGTATGTATATATATATATATATGTATATATATATTTGGGCTCAAGCCATGTCGTCCTGATGGAAGTTCCTATAGGGTAGCTTCCTAGGGTATATTACAACTACGGCGATATTCCCAGAGAATTTACCTTAAGGTACCAGAATTCTAACTCCTGGAGCGAGTATCCCTCGTGAAAGGGATATCGCGACATATCAGAGGACGTATTCTAGACACGTCACATGGCAATCTACATCCTGGACAGAGATTTCGTCTCGTAGGAGGTGATTGGCGAGATACGAATTCGGGAAAGAAAAAGGGGAGCCGCTCCCAAGGCTTCCCTATCCCCCGATTCGTATGCGTGCCTGGCGCCAATCCTGGCGCCATCTGTATTCCTTTTTGCGTAGCTTAACAACTCGGTGTTTTTTCCTGTTTTTCTCGCAAATCTTGGATTTATTCGACTTTTCATGGCTTCTTCGTCTTCGTCGGCCTCTGATAAGTTGAGTATAGTGTCTGTTATGTATAAATGTAGGCTCTTGGTAAAATTTTGAGTGATTAATAGGATTAATCTTTGTTACAAGAGCCGTAGCCTACCAGAGGCGTCTTGGACGCTGTCGCTCGCTAGGTATAAGTTAGTTAGTCAGAGCGACATTCCTGGTTGTTTTGCTTTAATAAATTTTAGCTATTTAGCATTACATAGGATTTCCTTTCGTGCTTAGTATTATTTGGCGAAGTATTCGCCATTCTGGCCTACGCTAGGCCATGTAGCCTAGTCGTTTGGTCCTAGTACTTCATGCATGATTATGGTTTTTCCGAGTGTAATTAAAATTTTATTGAAGCTTTAGGCTATATTTTATACATTTTAGACTGTGTGGAATATTTCCAAGATAGTATACGAGTGAGTTTCGGTGAATTAGGTAATCGATTCTCTTGGTGCCTAGGCTAGTTGCTTATGGAGCCTTAGTATACTTTATCATACTCCCCGGTTGCTTTCTTTTCCTCGGAGAAGGTATGCAATCCCTTTCCCTCTGTTTAAGCCTTGGGCTTATCCCTAAGTGGTTTTTTCCGAATTTATTTTCGATAAAACTATACTAGGGTGTTACTGTACCTTCCTGTTCCTGTAGTATGGTTCAAGAGGGACAGAACAACAGAGTTTTTAGTCTGAGTCTGTGTTGTCTGGCTTGGGGCTGAGTTCCCCTCGCTGACCTAACACATACAAAGGGAGCTTAGCTCCCTTAGGTCACTACCGAAGGTTTCTGTGGATATGATTCCTTCTTTTGTGATCTACCAGACTAGTCCTGTTGCTGTTCTCGCGGGAGGATAAGTTCTTCCCTTGGGAGTAGCAACGCCTTCCTTGCTTTGGTGCTCTGGAAGCTGGCAAGTATTGCTGGCCTTTCCCCTTAGATCTCCCTTAGGCTAAGATAAGTTTCTTGGCTGCGGGTGATCTGTCACTAAAGCAAGGTTGGCAGGACCCTCTTGTCCCTTCCCCCTCTTTCTTCATACTGTACTGTACGTCGTTCTACATCTGGACCTAGTATAGGTTAGGATGTGGAATTGACTCAGCCCGTTGCCGGCCGGCAGAGCTGGCCGGCAGGGGTCTTACTGTACTGTACGTCGTTCTACTTCTGGACCTAGTATAGGTTAGGATGTGGAATTGACTCAGCCCCTTGCCGGCCGGCAAGGGTCTTATGTTTTCGAGTGCTGCCCGGACCTCTCTTGGTCCCTCATCCATGCCTGCCGGCAGAGCCGGACGGCATGGGTCAAGGAAGCCTGAATTAGTTTCTCCCCTTCCTTATATGCACTCTTTCGGTTGCCGGGCTTGGAGGTTGTGTACACTCTTATCCCGGCATCCATTCTATTTTTCTTCTAAGTGCTGTACCTGTCCCGGCTGCCGGCCTATGAGGCCGGCAGCCGGGCAGGTGTAGTCCTCTGGTTCTTTTGCTGCCGGCTGGCATCGGTCTTGTACTTTTGCCGGCCGGCTTATGTCAGCCCTTGTCTGCCGGTCACCAAGAGTGTGGCCGGCAGCTGGGTACTACCTTGTGTAGTTGCTGGCCGGCAGCCATTGCCGGCCAACACTGGCTGTTACCGGCCGGCAGTTGCTGCCGACCGGCACAAGCATTTGAACCAGAGTGCTGCCGCCCTATAGCTGTTAAGTAGTATACTTTAAAGCTAGTTGTGGTGTGTGCCGGCCGGCAAAGGCAGGCCGGCACACATCCCCCTAATGGTAAGGGTTTTGGTACAGCACTGTGTCTTCTAACACTATTGTTTTTTCTTGCACATCCCTTTGCTGTTGCCCTACAGATAGGAAGCTGAGTTCTTCCCTGTCTATTATCCAGGATTTTAAAATCATTGCTTAGGTGTGAGCTCCACCTGTTTCCTCTGGAAACCTTGCATTGGTTACTCTAGAAGAGATAAACCATTTTGATTTTATTATCTGGAAGGCTGCAACAATGGGTTGTGAGGGAAACACAATGGTGTGTCTTTCCTTTCTGAATTGTTATGCTATACTATGCATATCCAGTGATACATAGTTCACTTGATACTCATGGAAATTTCTTCTCTTTACAGAAGGACACTCCGAAGTGGGGAAGTGCTTTCTGCAATGTCAGCAGCAAGAACCTCTGCGGACATGAGTTTTGTAGGAGACACGCAGCATACGCTGTCTCCAAGGATGATCTCCGGTATTGGGACCCTCAGGTATGTACTGTGTGCACTAACCTGATTACTGAGACATTTAAATAGCTAGGAAGAAGCTTCGTACCTGGGTAAGGGGCTTCCAAAAGAACACTTCTGGCCCTTATCTTCCAAGTGAGAAGATGAGGGCGTATCCTTTCCCTAAGGCATCAGCTGATGCAGTGATTCCCCAGCCTCAAGAGGAGATCCCCTAAGTTCAGATCCAGGTGGATGCTGAAGTCGCGGTCGCGATGCAAGACATCCAGCTAGATGACAGGATGTCTGATGTGGACGGGTGTCAGGAGGAAGACCTCCTGGCAGAAGCCCAGGATGAAGTTCAAGCCCTCTATATCGGCCGGTCTCCCAGTAGAGCTGGGACAGGCCCTCTCTTCTATTGTTGGAATGATCCAACAAATGCAGAAGGAGAATCAGGAGAAGGCGGCTGCAATGGAACTGCGAATGCAGTGCCTTGCAGAATCACATGGGCCCCAGAAAAAGCTCAATGTGAAAGACCTTCCCTTGTGCTCAGATGCTAACCCATGGAGGTATGCTGAGCACATGCCAATGACGACTGGAAAGATCGTCATCTCGGATAAGATGGGCTCAGTTCCCCTGGAGGTGGAATTCTGGCCCAGCAAGGCATCATATCCGGACTGTTATGTCCGGCTGAGGAAGGAACCAGCTTCAAAGGAGGAGACAGAGCCGAAGGAGGTCATAGTGATGGACCATGCTAAGGCTCAAGCTCTACTTTCATCCTCGATGAAAGAGAGGGGCTTTTCTAACTCAAAGGTAGCCGCATTGAATAGGAAGCTCCCTTCCTTTGTGTCCTCGCCTACTAGAGCCTTCCCCTTTTTACTAAAAGCAATCGAGGCCAGCAAGTCTTGCCCCTCCCTAGAGGAGTGTAAACCCTTGTCGCTGGCCCTGCCTATGGACCACAAAGACTGGAAGGACGTCTATCTTACGTTCTCAGTGGGAAAGTTGGAGGCTGATATTGCCGGACGTCAGTTCGGCAAGGACCTCCCTAAGCTGTCTGACTTTCTTTTGCGAAGTGAGTTCGATACAAAAGAAAGACTGACTGCCTCAATGTCTCTTCAGACTACTCTCGAGACGATGGCAAGTGACCCCAAGGTCCATGAAATGTTCATGGTAGTGGCCAAGCCTCATCTGGCCACAGTGACGAAGGACCTTTATGGCTTCGTCAAGGCAAGGAGAGCTTGTAGGGAGTTCGTGTTTACCTCGGCTACGGTGAGGCACGAGCCAAAGAAACTAATCTCCTCCAACATTTGGGGAAAAGACCTTTTCCCTACCGACTTGGTCAAAGAAGTTGTTGATAAGGCCGCCTTGGAGAATAGAAACCTTCTCCAGAAGTGGGGCCTGGCTATCAAAAGAAAGTCTTCCCCGGATGAGGGTCCTCAACCAAAGAGGAAGACTATGAGGACTAGGCTACCGTCTCGGCCAGCCAAGCCTCTTAGACAGCAACAGCAACTGCAATTGCCATTGCCCCCAGTGCCCCAGATCGTGGCACAAACCCCGACCACCTTTAAGTGGGTACCCCAGGCCGTGTCGACACAGTCCACGGCATTCACCCCAGCGTTCTAAGGGCAGTCTACTTCCTTTCGAGCAAAGCCTAGAGGAGCAGCCAGAGGCTCGTCTAGACGCCCCTCAAGGGGAAGGGGATTCAGGGGTGATCGTGGTCAGGAAGGCAAGACCTCAGGACGGCAGTCCAAGTGAGGTGATACCGGTAGGAGGGAGACTTCTGAAATTTCGGGATCGGTGGACCTTCGATCCCTGGGCCCACAGCCTACTCAAGAATGGACTGGGCGGGAGCTGGTACAGCACTCCACCACCGTACCTTCGGTTTTTCCAACACTCCACCCCCGTTATGGAGGAGTACGTTCAAGAACTGTTGGAGAAAAAAGGTGATCCGAAGGGTGAAGCCCATCAATTTCTAAGGGAGGCTGTTTTGTGTTCCCAAGAAAGACTCGGAAAAGCTCAGAGTCATTCTGGACTTGTCGCCACTCAACAAGTTCATAGTGAATTGCAAATTCAAAATGCTAACACTGCAACACATAAGGACCTTACTGCCCGAGAGGGCATATTCCGTCTCTATAGACTTGTTAGACGCCTATTGGCACATTCCAATTAGCCATCGACTCTCCCCCTACCTAGGTTCAGGCTACAACGAAGACTATACGCCTTCGGAGCCATGCCATTCGGGCTAAACATAGCCCCAAGGATTTTTACAAAGCTTGCGAGCGTAGCTCTCAAACAATTACGCCTAAAGGGAATTCAGGTAGTAGCCTACCTGGACGACTGGTTGGTGTGGGCAGCATCCGAGACAGAATGCTTGCAAGCTTCCAGTCAAGTGATCCAGTTCCTAGAGTACCTAGGCTTCAAGATCAACAGAAAAAGTCTCGACTTTCTCCATCTCAAAAGTTCCAGTGGCTGGGAATCCACTGGGACCTTTTGTCACACAGTTTCTCCACCCCGGCGAAGAAAAGGAAGGAGATAGCGGGTTCTGTCAAGAGACTTCAAGATTCCGAAAGGATATCAAGACACGAGCAGGAGAGAGTACTGCGCTCTCTCCAGTTTGCTTCGGTGACAGACCCAGTGCTAAGAGCACAGCTAAAGGATGCAATCGGAGTTTGGAGAAGTTATGCATCAAACGCGTGAAGAGATCTGAGAAGACCAGCCGCTTCGGCTAAGTACTCTTCTCAGGCCTTCGTCCCAAGCCAGACATCTAAAGAAGTCGGCTCTTCTT
Organism: Palaemon carinicauda; assembly: GCF_036898095.1. Taxonomy (NCBI): domain Eukaryota; kingdom Metazoa; phylum Arthropoda; class Malacostraca; order Decapoda; family Palaemonidae; genus Palaemon; species Palaemon carinicauda. The sequence goes on along the minus strand of NC_090738.1, from coordinate 121,914,190 downwards.
CAGCCACCTCCCCCGTCGGTGACGATTCACTCAGACGCCTCGAAGGAGGGATGGGGAGGTCACTCTCATCGGAAAAAAGTCCAGGGGACTTGGTCCAGGCTATTCAAGACCTTTCACATAAAACTTTCTAGAAGCTAGGGCAGTGCTCCTTACCTTAAAGAAAGTCTCCCCGCGTCACTCGATCCACATAAGGTGGTGATAGACAGCGAGGTAGTTGTGAGATACTTGAATCGACAAGGATCGAGGTCACCACCTCTCAACCAGGTGATGTTGGCCGTCTTCCGATTGGCGGAAAAGAAGAAGTGGTACCTGTCGGCAGTTCACCTTCAAGGAGTCCGCAATGTGACAGCGGACGCTCTATCCAGGTTCACACCGATAGAGTCGGAATGGTCCTTAGACGCAGGATCATTCTCCTTCATTCTGAATCAGTCCCAGAACTGCAGATAGACCTCTTTGCGACGAAAGACAACAAGAAGTTGCCCCTGTACGTGCCCCGTACGAGGACCCCTTAGCGGAAGCAGTGGACGCAATGTCCCTCGACTGGAACAGATGGTCCAAGATTTATCTGTTCCCTCCTCACAACCTTCTGTTGAGGGTCCTCAACAAACTGAGATTCTTCAAAGGGTAGCGGCAATAGTGGCCCACAAGTGGCCGAACAGCGTGTGGTTCCTCCTGGCATTGGAACTGTAGCTGAAGTTTGTACCACTACCAGATCCAGTTCTGACCCAGCGAGTCCAGAAGTCAACTGTCTGCGCTTCATTACAGAAAACCCGGACCCTGCAGCTCATGATTTTCTCTCCCTAGCGGTGAGAAAGCGTTTCGGGATTTCGAAAGCCAGTATAGACTTCCTTGAGGAATATAAGTGCAAATCTACTAGAAGGCAATATGAGTCATCGGTGCTACTATAGTGTGAGGTCTACCGCCATATGTCGCCTACCCATTTAGAGGGTGAGGTCTACCGCGTGACCAGCGTCCCAGAGCCTCGCACCTAACCATAAAAAACGTGACCTGTCCACGTGAACTGCCCATATAAAAGGAAGCAAATGGAGATTCTAAATCTTGCTACGGGCCGACCAAGGGAATGGCCCATGCCAACGAGAACTGTTGGCTATATTCTACAGAAAGCAAGCAAGCAAGCAAGCAAGCTCCTACATAAGGACGCTAAAACGATGATTCTGTTGGTCGTCACTTGTTCCAGTCTCATCTTGATCATTTTTGCTGGAAGGGGATGAGAAGAAAATCCAATGATCTATTTGTGTCATTCTCAGAAGATGTACGTATTGAAATATATGATAACATGTTTGATATACGAAGAGTGTATCACTAGAATAAATGTATGGAAATATATAACATGTTTATTTTTACCTTTATTCCTTTTTTTAATGTAATTAAAAATCCGATTATCTATTTATCTATGTAAGTCATTTCTAAGTTATGTTTAGATTAAGTGTATATTGCTTAAACAAATGTATGAAATGTGTTTTATCTATGAGGGACGAATAATTCAGCAGTAGACCTCACGCTATAGTGCGAACGGGAGGTAGACCTCACGCTATAGTGTGGTAGACCTCACGCTATAGTAGCACCGAGTCATCTTGGAGAAAATGGGTGGCCTTTTGTCAAGGCGAAGATTCCGCAAGAGATCTTGACAGACTTCTGCTTATCTTTCTTCTCCACCTCCATGGTCAAGGGTTGGCAGCGAACACGATTTCAGCGTGTAAGTCTGCTTTGACAAGACCCATTCTATATGCCTTCCAGGTCGACCTAGGTAACGAGATCTTTAATAAAGTCCCGAAAGCCTGTGCTAGGCTCAGACCTTCAGCACCTCCAAAGCCCATTTCATGGTCTTTAGACAAGTTCTTCATTTCGCTTCTCTGTTGAGCAATGAAGAGTGTGCGTTAAAGGATTTGACACAAAAAGTTATTTTCCTATTTTGCACTCGCGTCCGGGGCCAGGGTTAGTGAGACTGTAGCCTCTCGAGAGAGGCAGGTCGTGTTCAGTTCCTGGATGGGGGAGAACTGAACCTGTTTCCGGATCCTACGTTTCTCGCCAAGAATGAGTTACCCACCAACAGGTGGGGTCCCTGGAGAATCTGCCCTCTGAAAGAAGATGCATCTCTATGTCCAGTAGAATGCCTAAAGGTCTATCTTCATAGAACTTCAGACTTCAAGGGTGGTCAACTATTCAGGGGAGAAACATCAGGCTCAAATTTATCTCTGAATCAACTCAGAGCGAAAATCACATATTTTATTCGCAGAGCGGATCCTGACAATACACCCGCAGGTCACGATCCGAGGAAAGTTGCCTCATTCTTAAATTTCTTTAATTGTATGGATTTTGAACATCTCCGTTCATACACTGGCTGGAAGTCTTCCAGAGTGTTCTTTCGCCACTATGCGAAGCAAGTAGAGGAACTAAAAGAGATCTGTGGTAGCAGTGGGTCGCGGTGTTAACCCTACTGTTTAACTCTGCGAGGAACAGTGGTCTTAATTGGGACGATTAATTCCAGGGTGAGTGTGTAGTTACATACTGTACTACAAACTAAGTGAGGGCACTGTGTTGCCCATCCAGACTGTTCCATTTCCGAAGGTGAACCTAGCATAAGTGCAGACATGTGTGCCGAGCGTTTCTAACGCTAATGTCATTGATTTGTAATACAGGCTTTTATGACTTTGATACCTCGGTATCTTAAAAGTGGCATCTAATGGTTTTTCTTTCAGACAAACAAGCTCTGTTTACTATCATACTTATGCTTAAAGTTTTGGGTTATCCTCTTCTTATGTATATATATATATAATTGTGGTTAACCTGTCTATTTATTGCCTGTCAATAATCTGGTTCTTGAGAACCTTGCGTCTCCTTCACCTGTGTCAATTTATTGGTATAATTGAGCATTCATTCTATGTACTTTATCTGGGATAATTCTAATAGAATTATTCCTTTATGCAAGCTATGTTGCATTGGTTTTCCTCCTATGCGGATATAAAACCTTTGTCCAATACAAGTATTGTGCGGAGAACTGGTCGATATTTCATATTGACGCAGTGGTTCTTTACAAACTATGCTTTACTTAATATAGGGCGAGACCACTATATTAGCTTGCCTGGTATTCATACATAGATATATGTACTCTTCGAGACTTTTCCAGAGTCTAGTAGGACTCTTCCCTGTAGGGGGCAGGAAGCTCTAACATAGTTTATAGTTAGTTGAAAAGATGTATAACGGTAACATCTTAGGTCTCTAGGTCTAGTCGACCGGGAAAAAATTACCTCCGGGGAGTACGGCACGTTCTGAGAATCCACAGATACAGTAATGCTCTGGTACACTTCCATCAGGACGACATGGCTTGAGCCCAAAAAACGGATTTTGAGCGAAGCGAAAAATCTATTTTTGGGTGAGATGGCCATGTCGTCCTGATGGACCCGCCCTTGCCTTTCTAAGAAAGGGCTGTAGGACCCCTCCCTACATACAGTATCTGTAGCACCTCGTGTACGCTACAAGGAATACAGATGGCGCCAGGATTGGCGCCAGGCACGCATACGAATCGGGGGATAGGGAAGCCTTGGGAGCGGCTCCCCTTTTTCTTTCCCAAATTCGTATCTCGCCAATCACCTCCTACGAGACGAAATCTCTGTCCAGGATGTAGATTGCCATGTGACGTGTCTAGAATACGTCCTCTGATATGTCGCGATATCCCTTTCACGAGGGATACTCGCTCCAGGAGTTAGAATTCTGGTACCTTAAGGTAAATTCTCTGGGAATATCGCCGTAGTTGTAATATACCCTAGGAAGCTACCCTATAGGAACTTCCATCAGGACAACATGGCCATCTCACCCAAAAATAGATTTTTCGCTTCGCTCAAAATCCGTTATATATATATATATATATGTGTGTATATATATATATATATATGTATGTATGTATGTATATATATATATATATATATATATATATATATATATATATATGTATATATGTATATATATATACATATATATATACATATATATATATATATATATATATATATATATATATATATATATATATATATATACATATTTATGTGTGTATATATAGTATGTGTATACATATATAATTGATGGATTCTTTTAACTTACATTGAACCAAGAAAGTTTTACTGACATGCATAGATTTACTATTTACCAAGGAAATGGTGATAAGGTTTATTTTATAACTGATTTTCACTCTGGAACGCCCCTATTAACAAACACAAATTCCAATATGGATGATGCAACAGTCAGGTGTTGGCGAAGACAGAAATGTGGCCGTTTTCCTTTTCATTATTCGATTTTTCTACATTAATTATGCTGATTATAGGAACATCAAATTACACCATAGTCATGCAACCTCTGGCTTATAACTATTACTCCATAGATTATTTAAATCTGTAATGAATAATGATATTTTCCATTCAAGGAAATTCCATTTGGCACCGCTGCCCCAAATTCGTCCCACCAACCTTAACTATGCTAATGATTGTTATCTTGGTTACTTGTACATGGACATGCCTTGCCATCCATGTGTTCTGATGAAGAAAGGGAATACAAAACACTTTTATAAGTAAACTCAGGTTACTTCCGATAGCTTATGTTAAATTCACATCATTTTCTTATAAAAATATCCATTCCTAATAAGGAAACAATCGTTGGACAATTTACCAACTACCAATTCTCTAGCCTTTACCTTCCTAACCACTTTTTGGACACGTGTTCGTCAAATAACAAATGATATTAGTGGGAAAAGGTCCCTCTGATGCCATCTGTTGGCGGTAAAGTAAAACTTGTTACTCTAAGGCCGACTAGAGGAGTCTGCGGTATTATGCCTTTCGGGATGTAACATTATTGCTATTCTATGTAGTTTTCACTCAAAATATATGTCATACCATGAAATATATTAAGTATCTTAGGTTTCATAAAAAGATAATTGAAAAATAGATCAAATGACTGTGTAATTACTTTATTGTCTCGCCGATTTCAGTAGCCTACGCGTGGCACTATCTGGCAACTCCCCCTGACCCCAAATATAATTGAACTAACGATTGTTTGCTGATGAAATATTTCAATGACATTTATTGAGAAATTTGTAGTTTTCTAAGAATTAAGTTGTAGCCAGACAACAAGGATCACCAAGTTCACGGGCGTCTGCTTTATAGCAATTTTGTGCCCAAATAGAAACAGAAATGAAGTAATCACAATTATATTGAGTGGATGTTGGGGATGATTAACAATTTGGTACTCTACTGCTAAGGCCATCTATTAGCCATGAAAATAAACAATGTGTAGAACTCATTAATGCTTGCACTCTGAAACCTTCCATGACGTAATTTTGGTTTAAAAATAGACGAAAATAGCCTATTTAATTGAATGAATATATATATATATATATATATATATATATATATATATATATATATATATATATATATATATATATATATATATATATATATATATATACACATATATATATATGTGTATATATATATATATATATATATATATATATATATATACATATATATATATATATATATATATATATATATATATATATATATATATATATACTAATCCTGTTCTGAGTTTATCATTTATGCTCAAACTAAACATCATCTCTTGAGAGTAGTTGGATCCAGTACACATTATGACAAATAAGAAATAACATACTAACAACAATAAGAAAAATAATCTCAAAAAGGTTGTGGAAAGGTTTTCATCGTGTATTTTATTGTCTGCAATTTATTCAATAAATGATGACGAGTCACTTAAGTTATAGTATCCTTTAAAGCTGCAAAACATGCGACATAGGAATATTGTAATGATTTGACGCGCGTAACCATATCTACAATGAATTACACATTAAAACAAAACAAAGGACAATATAGTAGGTCATAGATAATTCTGGACCTATCTGAGAACTGAGCTGCTCAGTGTGTGCGTAACTTTACGTAAGGTATGTCTATATTGTTCAACTACCTCTCGAATTTTGGGTGTCCCTTATTTCAATTTTCAAATTCTGGTCACCCTGGCCAAAACATTCTATTATTCCTTCGAATAATTACACCATACTTGAAATGCAACAAAATACGAGTTACAGTCATGAAGTTCCTTCACTATCTAACCTCGATGTAATAATAGTTTTTATCTGAGTATCGAATATTAGCCATGCGTAACTTTATACTTGACTAAAACCAGCGAACAGAATTAGTCAGTCACTTAGACAAACTATAAAGTTCATCCTACTCATTATGACGTCATAAAGACGTATTATTCTTAATAGAAATAATTTGGTAATCAGAATTTATTCCTCTGATAGAGTATGATATGAAAACAGCTTATAATGAGGAATGATCCATATATTTGAAAAAAAAAAATATTGCTAATTCCCTTAAAAGCGAAAATGTTCAGCTCCGTCTTTTCACACACACACACACACACACACACACGCGCGTCTAACTGTACCTCGTAACCAAAACAGTTAATTCTCATTCGAATAATATACATTTTACTTGAAATGTAACAAAATACAAAGTTACTTTAGATCCTTCACTATATAAGCTCGATAGAATAATGATATTTATTTGAATATCTAATATTAGCCACGTGTTACTCAATACCCCACACTCAAATCAATAAACAGAATTAATCGGTCATTTTGACAAGCTTTAAAATTCATACTACTCCTTATGATGTCACAACTGTATCTGTCTTAATAAAAATAATTATTTGGTAATTAAAATGTATCCCTCTGATGAAATATGTTATTAAAACGTTTTATAAGGTACTGACTGACTATATGTTATGAAGATTTATTTGTATAATATATCTAATTCTCTTAAAACAAAAAATCTCCTGTCCTCGTCATAAGCTCTCTCGAGCTATGAAAGCAATTATCTGGAAATTCAGGCAGATTTTTCAAACAGCAACTCATAACGCCTCGGAACCTTCTATTGGTTAGTAAGTCCACTCCTCTCATTGGCTGTATCTCCTCTGCTGTGGTTGGTTGTTGTTTTTGTTTAGAAATTCACACATACACATCTAACATCGTAGCCAGAACCCATGTATTTTTTGCTTCGAAAAATTACAAATTTATTTAGCTTTCGCCCTTGAACAAAATCTACTATCTATTTTATTATTAAATTATTAATACTTTGCGTTTGTTTTTATAAACAATGTAATTTCTAAGTCTTAAATAATTTATAATAAGTATAGCTCTTTGAGTGCATTCATAAAGTGAGATTGCATGACGTCACATACAACCACCAATCACAGCAGAAGACGAATCAGCCAATGAGACGCCAGATCTTTCTCGCTAAGGAAACGCATAACATGAGACTGAGAGGGCTCCTCTGAGCTCTAACTACTAGGCTAACTACTGTTGACAAATGAGTCAATATTCACTAGAGGTATTTTGTTCAAACACTGTCTTTTTCTTCCCACTTTATTCATAAATGGTATTTAAGATCCATTTTATTACTAAATAATTGTTTTTGAGTTTGTTTCCATAGAATTTGCGGTGTTTAATCCATCATTTATCTGAAATATGTATAGGCCTACTGCTGGTATTTTACCCCTACCTTTTATGACGACATATTTCCGAATAAAACATATGATTAATATAACAAGATACGAATTAAAGTTATGTTGTTACTTCTCAATTTAAGCTCGGTATAATAATAGCTCACTCAAACCAGTAAACAGAATCAAAGACAAGCTGTAAACTCACCCTACTCCTGATATCCACGTATCTTAATGAAATAACTATTTAGTAATTATTCAGAATCTATCTCTCTAATAAAATGTGTTATCAAAAGATTGTATGAGGGAATGTCTCTATATATTTTGAAAAAAAAAATATATCTTCATTTCCTTTACAAGACTTCGGGAAGGTTTCTCAAACAGCTACTCATAAGACCCCGGAACTCTCTCTTGGCGGTAAATTTTTGTCCTCTGATTGTCCAAATCTTCCTCAGCTGTGATTGGCGATTTCCTTTAGTTACTATCACTTCAAACACACACGCACGCGCGCGCACGCGCGCACACACCCCCCCACACACACACACACATCCAGCATCGTAGCCAAAACACAGGCAAGTGTTCCTGCGAATATGGTGTATTTATTTAACTTATACCCTTCAAGAAGATTCATTATTCATTTTATTACTAAATTTATAACTTTTCAGAGGTCATTTCCATATAAATAATCGTAATAAAATTTGGACAGGATTTCTAACAGCAACGCCCATGATCCTGGGGGATATTCCAGTCCTCTGATTGGTTATAACTTCCTGAACTGTGATTGGTAGTTGCCCATGCCTACTATCATTCTGACGTACATACGTACATTTATCATCGTAGCCAAAACATAGTCAAGTATTCCTTAGAATGTGAGGTATTTATTCAGTTTATACCCTTTTAACAAGTTTTTATTTATTAAGAGATTGATTATAATTTTAAGTTTATTTCCATAAAAATTGAAATTTTTTATTTACAATCCATATGCAATAAGTATAGGGTTTTGATCCCTACCCGGTTAAATTCATTCATAAAATACGATTGCGTGACGTCACACACAGCCACCAATCAGAGCTGAGAAAGAATCAGCCAATGAGACGCCAGATATTTCCCGCTAAAATGCATAAGGTGAGAGGGTTCCTCACGATTATGGGCTGCTGTTGTCGACGAGTTGAATTCACACACGGCATTTTGTCCAAACGCTCTAGCTAAGGGTGGAGAGAGGGGGTTTCATCCTAATTCTTCTTTTTCATTATACGTATGTCTATATCGATGATATTTAAGTAGACTGAAAAGACTATTTCTTATATCTTTTAGATATTCAAATATCTATCATCGATTTTAGACTTTTTCCCTTCATTAATCCACATTTTTTTTCTTTTAGGAGTAAGAACGCATAGATGAATAAGTAAGTTTTATTATCATATTTTTTTCTATCATAGTCACTATCATTGACATTTTGAATAATTTGTGATAAGGTTGAGAGTTATGAGTTCATATTTTTATTGATAAGGTTGAGAATTTTAACCACAAGTCAGAAATCCAAAAAGAATACGTAATAAATAACAATGAATGGTTTTTTTTATAGACCTGGATTTCATTTCTATATGTTTGTTTTGTTATAAATATTAAAACAATGGCTTAAATACAGAATACAGAAGAAATGGTCTTATCAGCGGAGAAAATTAAACTTAAGAAATCAAAATAGCATCAATATTTACAAAAATATAATATTATAGGGAAATTTCAGTCGTATTATCCTTCAAGGCTGTAAAACCTGCTTGATTTGCAATAGCGTGATTATTTGACACATGTCATGAACAGTTGTTTGTTACAAAATCTATGGTGAACGCACTTTAAAACAAAAGCAGCAATGAAGAGTGCAGATGTCCTGGACTTCTGGCACAATCGGAACCCATCAGAGTCCAGGACTGCAGATGCAGAGAAGCATTTCGTGTTACGCCGTAACTCTCCAGTTAAGATGTCCCTTTATTTCAATTTTCAACATCTGACCACCCTGAGCTAGACGTCCGTGCAGAAGACAGATTTTCATTAAATATACTCCTTGAACAAGTAAGTGTTTTCTTATGCAGATAATTCCATGATGTAATTTATTACAGAAAACGTTGGTAGTCGTAAACTTGTGCAGCCTTTGTATTTGGCCGAGATTAGCGTGTCGGTAAATGTTTACTAAAACACAATATTCCCAATGAAGAAAATAAGTTTTCTTTGTGTATTTATGGGTATTTTGAACTGTTCTTATGCAAATTATTAATAAACAACATATTTTTTAAAGGTAAAGTTATATGTAATAACAAACACTAGGATACCACCTAACCTGAGGTTTCCTATCTAACCTAGGAGCCCTTACCTATTATGAGTAGGGTAGGTTGTTAGGGACCAAATAAAAATTGAGGTACTGTTTTTGGTATGTGATCTTAAAGTCGTGCTTTTGCTTTGGTATGCGATCTTCCCTGATAGTAGCGATCTCGCTTCACTTCACGGCGAAGCAAGAACCATTAGATTTACTAATAAATTATATACCGGGAATAATTATCTAAGGAGCCTTGGTATATCAGCGGCCAGTTCCACACGTATTGATTAATAATGGACATCAACTAACATAAACTTTCCCCCCTAAGTTAGCCTTCAAGCAGTGTCCTTACCTACTTAACTAACAGGGGGCTGTGACCCCATTTACACTGCCGTAACCTGAGTTAGATAAAAATTATACATACAGGCGGCTGCTATTGTACATACACCCCTTATCTAAGAAATAATAATCAGTCATTTGATGTTAGCGCAGCTCAACATTACCGCTTCCCAGTACATATGGAGCTTGATGTTTCTCTTTTTTCGCGAGCAAAGCGAGCTTACACTGAAGCAAGAACCATTAGATTTTCTATTCTTATTTTTTTGCCTAATATAATTGAGATCGCATGTCAAAGCAAAAGAATAATATCCGAGATCACGTCGTAAAGGAGATCGCATGCCAAAACAGCACTGAAGTTCAAAGAGGGTTGTTCTTGAAAATCAAAAGTGATTTATTTGACTGCATAATATTGTGCCATATAACCTACAGTATATATGGTATTCTTTTAACTATCGTAAGATATGATCACAACAAAATTTTATCAAATTTGTCCTAGAGTATTAAATCAAGTAAAGATAATTTATTGTATATTTTCCTGCAAAATATACTTACCTAACAGAATATCACTGAAATAATTTGAATAACATTACAGAATATTAGTAGACCTATTTGCCGTATAAGAGAAATTGTGTTTACCATACTCTTTTTAATTAAAAATTATAATAGGTTTATATAATGACTTTGGTTCATATTATAGTTATGGACGGAAAAAGAGCTTTGCACTGCAAATTAAAACTTCTTAACTAAGGAATAATAATAATTTGGGATAGCGTGTTAAGCTTAGCATGTACCGCTTACCATTTCATAGGAGCTTGATATTTTTCTTTTTCCGCGAGTGAAGTGAGTGCACGGCGGAGCAAAAACCATCAGATGTTCTGTAACTGGAATACAAACCATGTTATTTATTAGGGGTATTACTTTCGGCGGAGCTGAAATGACCAGCCATTAAAATTTAGCAAGGGTTAAATACCCACACCGCTAGGAAGGGGGGTAGTGGATTAGCTTGCTACCACTCCCACTCACACACCTGTGATTTAGCTCACTTTACTTTTGGCTCGGATGGAGAGCCGTTGTTTCCGCTCTTCCTCCTCGCCTATTGTGGACTGCCATTAATTTTGTTCTTATAACACTTGCGCAAGGCCAGTACACTTCCCTTCGTGGGGAACGACCTCTACCCCTCTGGTACATAGAGTCCTGAGCGAAGGGAGTGTGGCCTCTCAGAGATTGACTACGGTCTTTCTCTCCTCAAGGTTGTTCACCTTTCGTTCACCTCAAGAGAGTTATGGGGTCCTTTGACTGGCCAGACAATACTACATAGGACCCTTCTCTCTGGTTACGGTTCTTTATCTTTGCCTACACACACACCCAATAGTCTGGCCTATTCTTCATAGATTCTCCTCTGTTCTGATACACCTGACAACACTGAGATTGCCAAACAATTCTTCTTCACCCAGGGGGTTAACCACTGTACTGTAATCGTTCAGTGGCCACTTTCCCCTTGGTAAGGGTAGAAGAGACTCTTCAGCTATGGTAAGCAGCTCTTCTAGGAGAAGGACACTCCAAAATCAAACCATTGTTCTCTAGTCTTGGGTAGTGCCATAGCCTCAGTACCATGGTCTTTCACTGTCTTGGGTTAGAGTTCTCTTGCTTTAGGGTACATTCGGACACACTTCTATCTAGTTTCTCTTCCTCTTGTTTTGTTAAAGTTTTTATAGTTTTTATAGGAAATATTTATTTTAATGTTGCTACTATACTTAAATACTTTTATTTTTAAATATTAAACTTAGCCGGTGAATATATAAATAGCTGACGTCTCCGACGGCCCGACAGATTCCAAAAAACTCGCGAGCGATTGCCATGAAGGTTGCGGGTGTGCCCACCAGCGCTGACTATCGGCCAGATACCGCATATACTTCTCAACCACTCCAGTTCTTCTCTGTCGGTGTCACCGACAACATTGGTTCCGCTCGCTCTAGACCTCGAGTTTTCTACCAAATTGGTGAAGTACTTTGTTTTGGGTTTTATTGGCTTTCGCTGTGTTGGTGTGTTCCTTCAATAAAACTCTTGAAACCTTTTTTGCTTTTTGTTTTTGTTGATGAACTTGGCTTTACTTTGGATTTTCTCTGGTTTTTCATAATGGCTGACCCTTCTCCTGTATATCGCAAATGTGCGAGAGATTGTAACAAACGTCTTCCGAAAGCCTCTATCGACCCTCATACTGTTTGTTCTAATTGCCGGGGTAAATCCTGCCAATTAGGAGATCGGTGTGAGGAGTGCGTGGTTTTGTCGGAATTTGAGTGGTTAGAGTATGAAAAGTATACTCGTAAGCTCAAAAGAGATAGGGTGAGAAGCTCATCTAGATCTTTAGAATTTTCCTCCTCCCATGCCCCTGAACCTAATCCTTCCCCTGTAGTGGTAGTTTCTGAACCCCCTATTAGCACTCATGAACCTTCAATGCGCGATATGTTCTTAGCTATTCAAGCATTAGGTGAGAAGGTTGAAGCCTTAGCCTCGGACAGGAACCAGCTTATGTCCGATGTTAAGTTGTTAAAGTGTCAAAGTGGTAAAGTAGAAAATCAAAGTGGTAAAGTGGAAAGTGCGCAAAATGTGTTTAGTGTTGTGACCGAGGGTTCGTCTGTTCGTGCTTGTCGCTCCCCTAGTCCGAGACCTCTTTCAGGCTCCCCTGCACCAGGGAGAAGGAATGTCGCAGGACTTAAGGGAGTGAGAGGTGTAAACCGACGTACAGACGTTCCCTCTATGGTATCAGACGTTCCCTCTATGGTATCAGACGTTTCTCATCAAGAACGTCCTTACCATAAGACAGGGGAGACTAAGTTCTCCTCGTCTTCCGACGACTTGTCGCATAAGAAACCTTGGCGTAAGGTTTCTAGACCCTTAAAGCGCAAGTCAGTCCCTTCAGGACAGGTCCAGCGTCCTGGCTGTAGCCATTGGGGCAGCTCTGACCACTTTCAGTCATCGGATGGCTGTTCGCCTGTTAAGCGAAAACGTGACACCGAGTCCGAGGGTCTCGGTAGGTGCGATGATTTGCATGCACAGACGTTACCGACGTCACGGCCCGTTCCGACTCCCGTTGACCCGAAGTGGGTTGTCCTGCGGGACATGCAGTCTAAACTTTCCTCTTTAATGGAGGTTTACGAGCATGAGCAGGTTCGTAAAGATCCTTTGCTTGCGGTTCGCCAGTACGATAAGTGTGACTCTGGCCTTCAGCCGCCTAAACGAGTGTTTTTTAAATATTTAACTTAGCCGGTGAATATATAATAGCTGCTGCTCCAGCGGCTCGACAGAAAAACACACAAAAACTCGCGAGCGATCGCTATGAAGGTTGCGGGTGTGCCCACCAGCGCCAACTATCGGCCAGATACCGCATATGCATGTAAACAAGCCTCAATTCTTCTCTGTCGGTCTGAACGACAAGACGTACCATTACTCGCTGTATAACCTGGAGTTTTTCAACAGACTTGGTGAAGTACTTCATTTTGGTTTGAGCTTTCGCAGTGCAGGTGTTTTATCCTCAACTTAAACTCTTGAACTCTATTTTGGACAGATTTAATTGTTGATGACTTTGGATTGTTTTTTGGACTTTCTTTGACTTTTTCAAAATGGCTGACCCTTCTCAAGTTCCTAGATTTCGTAAGTGTAATGCTAGGGTTTGCAATAGGCGTCTTCCAAAGGCCTCTCTCGACCCACATACTGTGTGTTCTAATTGTCGGGGTAAAACCTGTCAATTAGGAGATCGGTGCGAGGAGTGGCGTGGGCCTTTCGGAATTCGATTGGCTCGAATATGACAAGTATTCTCGTAAGCTAGAGAGAGATAGGGTGAGGAGAAGTTCCTCTAGATCGGTAGATTTTTCCTCTCCCCATGCCCCTGAACCTAATCCTTCCCCTGTAGTAGTTGTGCCTGAACCCTCTACTAGCACTCAGGAACCATCAATGCGGGATATGTTACGTGCCATTCATGCTTTGGGCGAAAGAGTTGAGTCGTTAGCTACAGATCGTAATCAACTCATGGCTGACGTTAAAGAGCTAAAGTGTCAGAGTGCCACAGCGGAAAATCGTGGGAAAGTGATTAGTGCGCAAAGTGTTTTCAGTGTTGCGACCGAGGGTTCGTCTGTTCGTGCCTGTCGTTCGCCTAGTCCGGGACCTCTTGCAAGCTCCCAAGCCCAGGGGAGAAGTAATGTCGTACGACTTATGGGTTCGAGAGGCCTTGATCAGCGAACAGACGTTCCCTCTATGGTAACAGGCGTGTCTCATCAAGACCGCCCCTACCATAAGACGAGAGAGACCATTTTCTCCTCGTCATCCGAAGGCTTTTCGCATAAGAAACGGTGGAGCAAGGTTTCAAGGCCCTTAAAGCGAAAGTCGGTCCCTTCAGGACAGGTCCAGCGTCCTGGTTGTAGCCATTGGGACAGCTCTGACCCTTTGCAGTCATCGGAAGACTGCTCGCCGCCTAAGCAGAAACGTTACACAGGCTCCGAGAGTCTTGGTGTAGGCAAGGTTTTGCAGTCTCAGACGTTACCCTCGTCTTTTACCGCACCCATTCCCGTTGATCCTAAATGGGTTGTACTGCAAGACATGCAGATCAAGCTCGACTCCCTTATGGAAGATTATTCTGCTGAAAAGGTTCACGATGATCCTCGCCGCTTAGCTATTCGAGATCCTGGCCTTCAGCCGCCAAAACGAGCCTTTGCTCGTCCTGTTGACGTTGGCGTTACTAAGTCACGTCAGTCACGCTTTGTAGAGCCTCACTCGATGCAGTCCCGTGTTGACTTTCAGCCGCATATGGACGTTCAGCCGCTTCCTAATGCTCTTGTTGACATTCAGGACGTTCGCCAACCAGCAGAGTTGACTTGTTTTGACGCTGAGCGTCAAACACCGCAGTCAAGAGTTGTTTTGACTGCTCAGTCTAGGCAGTCAAGGCAGTCTCGAGTTGACGTCGAGCGTCCTCCCGCTCCTGTTGTTGTTGACAGTCAGGCTGTTAAGCAGTTACATGACGTAGCGTCCTGGACTGCTACTGATGCACCAGTGCGTGTGGACTCTGCGTGTCAAGCATTGCCAACCCCTTTGCTTGTTACTCAGCAGTTGTCGGACGAAGATCCCTCAGATGAGGACGTTGCTGATCCTCATCATGATGATCATCCTTCAGATGTAGACGAACCTAGGACGGTTCCTCCTTCGATGGACTTTAAGAAAGTCATGTTAATTTTCAAGGAGCTTTTTCCCGATCACTTTGTTACCGTTGCTCTTCGTTCGCCTCCGTCTGAGTTTGCTCTAGGCTTACCTGCTAACATGCCAGCCTTTACTAAGCTAGTGCTTTCTCGCTCTTCCAAGAGGGCTTTACGACTTTTAGGCGACTGGTTGGATACCAGGAGGAGTTTGGGGAAGACGGCCTTTGCCTTCCCTTCTTCAAAGCTCTCGTCTAGATCGAGCGTTTGGTATGCCACGGGAGAAGTTCTCGGCTTGGGAGTCCCGGCCTCTGCCCAGGGTGACTTCTCAAGCCTCGTAGACTCTCCTTGCTGTCTAGCCATGAGACGCTCGAAGATTAGTTGGTCCTCCTCGGACCTTGACCATCTGCTTAAAGGCGTATACAGGGCCTTTGAAGTATTCAACTTCCTTGACTGGTCATTAGGAGCTTTAAGTAGGAAAATCTCGTCTGCTGACAGAGATGTTTCCTTACTTATCATGTCATGTATGGATAAAGCTATCCGCGATGGTTCCAATGAGCTCGCCTCCACTTTTACGTCGGGAGTCTTAAAGAAGCGAGATTCCCTTTGCTCTTTTCTTTCGCCAGGAGTTACTCCCTGTCAGAGATCAGAACTGCTCTTTGCTCCCTTATCAGCGTCCTTGTTTCCGCAACAACTGGTTAAGGATATAGCTTCTTCGCTTGTGCAGAAGGACACCCATGACTTGATGGCGTCCTCTGCTCGCAAAGGGACTCCTTCTACATCCTTTGCTGTAAGACCCAGGATCAAGACTCCGGCATCCAGATTTATCCCGCCCTTTCGTGGCAGAGCTCCCAGCAGGGGAAGCGCTCGTGCTGAGGGAAAGAGAGGTAAGAAGAGAGGAGCCAAGTCCTCACGTGGCAGAGTCTGACTGCCCACAGCCTCAGACAGCGGTAGGAGCCAGATTGAAGAGCTTCTGGCAGGCCTGGGAGAAGAGGGGCGCAGACCAAGAGTCTGTTCGGTTGCTCAGAGAGGGGTACAAAATTCCGTTTGTACGCAAACCTCCTCTAGTGACAACTCCCATAGACCTCTCTCCCAGGTACCGAGAGGAGTCAAAGAGACAAGCCCTAAACCAAGAAGTGTGTCTGTTGCTAGAGAAGGGAGCGGTGGTGAAAGTCTCGGACCTTCAATCACCGGGGTTTTACAACCGTCTCTTCCTAGTCCCAAAGAAGACAGGAGGTTGGAGACCGGTGCTAGACGTCAGTGCGCTCAACGTTTTTGTTACGAAAACAAAGTTCACTATGGAGACCACGAAGTCCGTCTTAGCAGCAGTCAGAAAGGGAGACTGGATGGTCTCTCTCGACCTACGAGATGCGTACTTCCACATTCCTATACACCCAGATTCCCAACCGTTTCTGAGGTTTGTTTTCAAGAATGTGGTATACCAGTTTCGGGCCCTGTGCTTTGGCCTCAGTCCTGCTCCTCTCGTGTTTACGAGGCTCATGAGGAATGTGGCAAAATTCCTCCATTTATCGGGAATCCGAGCCTCCCTGTACTTGGACGACTGGCTTCTCAGGCCATCGTCCAGTCATCGCTGTCTGCAGGATCTTCATTGGACGTTGGATCTGACCAAGGAATTGGGACTTTTGGTCAACCTAGAAAAGTCCCAGCTGATCCCATCCCAAACTATTCTATATTTAGGGATGGAGATTCGCAGTCCAGTTTTTCGGGCTTTTCCGTCTGCCACCCGAATAGATCAAGCCCTGCTCAAAGTCCAACTAATGCTGAAGAGAGAACGGTGCTCAGTCAGGAATTGGATGAGTCTCATAGGAACTCTATCATCCCTGGAGCAGTTTGTCTCGCTAGGAAGACTACACCTTCGGCCTCTCCAGTTCCATCTAGCCTTTCACTGGAACAAGGACAAGACGTTAGAGACGGTATCAATCCCGGTCTCCGAACCAGTAAAGGCATGCCTGAAATGGTGGAACAGCAATATCAGTCTGAGAGAGGGACTATCCCTAGCAGTTCAGAACCCAAACCACGTGTTGTTCTCAGACGCGTCGGATTTGGGTTGGGGTGCGACCCTGGACGGTCGGGAATGCTCAGGTCTGTGGGCCTCAAGTCAGAGGAGCATGCACATCAACGGCAAGGAGCTATTGGCAGTCCACTTGGCCTTGATGAAATTCGAAAGTCTCCTTCGAAACAAAGTGGTAGAGGTCAACTCCGACAATACCACAACTTTGGCGTACATCTCCAAGCAAGGAGGCACGCACTCCCTCACGCTGTACGAGATCGCAAGGGACCTGCTCATTTGGTCAAGAAATCGAGGCATCTCCCTGTTAACGAGATTTATCCAGGGCGACTTGAACGTCTTGGCAGACTGTCTCAGTCGGAGGGGTCAGGTGATTCCCACGGAATGGACCCTCCACAAGGACGTGTGCAAGAGTCTTTGGGCGACTTGGGGTCAACCCACCATAGACCTCTTTGCCACCTCGATGACCAAGAGGCTTCCAATCTATTGCTCTCCAGTCCCAGATTCAGAAGTAATACACATAGACGCATTTCTACTAGATTGGTCTCATCTGGACTTATATGCATTCCCACCATTCAAGATTGTCAACAAGGTACTGCAGAAGTTCGCCTCTCACGAAGGGACAAGGTTGACGTTGGTTGCTCCCCTCTGGCCCGCGAGAGAGTGGTTCACCGAGGTACTTCGATGGCTGGTAGACTTTCCAAGAAGTCTTCCTCTAAGGGTAGATCTATTACGTCAGCCCCACGTAAAGAATGTTCATCAAAGCCTCCCCGCTCTTCGTCTGACTGCCTTCAGACTATTGAGAGACTCTCAAGAGCTCGAGGCTTTTCGAAGGAGGCAGCCAGTGCAATTGCAAGAGCGAGAAGAGCTTCTACCATTAGAGTATACCAGTCGAAGTGGGAAGTCTTTCGAGACTGGTGCAAGTCAGCATCTGTGTCCTCGTCCAGTACCTCTGTAGCCCAAATCGCAGATTTTCTTTTACATCTGAGAAATGTTCGCTCCCTCTCAGCTCCCACGATTAAGGGCTACAGGAGCATGTTGGCTTCGGTCTTTCGTCATAGAGGCTTAGATCTTTCCAACAATAAAGATCTCCAAGATCTCCTTAGGTCTTTCGAGACCTCTAAGGAACGTCGTTTGGCAACTCCTGGATGGAACTTAGACGTGGTCCTAAGGTTCCTCATGTCAGACAGGTTTGAGCCATTACATTCAGCCTCCCTGAAGGATCTCACCCTCAAGACACTTTTCCTAGTGTGCTTGGCTTCGGCTAAAAGGGTCAGTGAACTTCATGCCTTCAGTAAGAACATCGGCTTTTCTACAGAAAAAGCCACTTGTTCACTTCAACTTGGTTTCCTGGCCAAAAATGAACTGCCTTCTCGTCCTTGGCCTAAATCTTTTGATATTCCTTGCTTATCAGAGATTGTAGGCAACGAACTGGAAAGAGTGCTATGTCCTGTTAGAGCTCTTAAGTTCTACTTAGCCCGTACTAAGTCCTTACGAGGTAGATCTGAGGCATTATGGTGCTCAGTTAAGAAACCATCATTGCCTATGTCAAAGAATGCTTTGTTATATTTTATCAGATTTTTAATACGAGAGGCTCATTCTCACTTGAATGAGAAAGACCGATGTTTGCTTAAGGTTAAGACGCACGAAGTAAGAGCTATAGCAACCTCCGTGGCCTTCAAGCAAAATAGATCTCTGCAAAGTATTATGGACGCGACCTTTTGGAGAAGCAAGTCAGTATTCGCGTCATTTTACTTAAAAGATGTCCAGACTCTTTACGAGGACTGCTACACACTGGGTCCATTCGTTGCAGCGAGTGCAGTAGTGGGTGAGGGTTCTACCACTACATTACCCTAATTCCAATATCCTTTTTAATCTGTCTCTTGAAATGTTTTTTAATCTTGTTTTTGGGTTGTACGGAAGGCTAAGAAGCCTTTCGCATCCTGGTTGATTTGGCGGGTGGTCAAAGTCATTTCTTGAGAGCGCCCAGATTAGGGGTTTGATGAGGTCCTGTTGTATGGGTTGCAGCCCTTGATACTTCAGCTCCTGGGAGTCTTTCAGCATCCTAAGAGGATTGCTGGGCTTCGTGAGGAAGACAGACTAACAAGGCAGAGTAATCGTTTAAGTCAACTTCCTTACCAGGTACCTATATATTTGGGTTTTGTTATGTTATAACTGTCATAAACTCTAAGCATATACGCTGTAAACTTAATTAACTCTGGTCTCTACCCACCACCATGGGTGTGAATCAGCTATTATATATTCACCGGCTAAGTTAAATATTTAAAAATGATATTTTAATTATAAAATAAATTTTTGAATATACTTACCCGGTGAATATATAAATTAAAGGCCCTCCCTTCCTCCCCAATAGAGACGCAGTGGGACGAGAAGAATTGAGGCTTGTTTACATGCATATGCGGTATCTGGCCGATAGTTGGCGCTGGTGGGCACACCCGCAACCTTCATAGCGATCGCTCGCGAGTTTTTGTGTGTTTTTCTGTCGAGCCGCTGGAGCAGCAGCTATTATATATTCACCGGGTAAGTATATTCAAAAATTTATTTTATAATTAAAATATCATTTCTCGCCCTTATGATGTTAGCGCTAACGTTTCTAGTGCTGTTAAACGCGATTCTGATCGTGTTCCTCGTCATTCACGTCAGTCACGTGACGTGAACCCCCTTTGCCGCAGTCTCTAGGTGACGTTCAGCCGCTGTCACCGCAGCCCCGCACTGACGTTCGTCGGCCGACTCCATTGCCCCGACGTGACGTTGAACGTCTGTCGCCGCAGTCAGGTGTTGTTTTTCCTGCTCAGACCCTGCAGTCAATGCAGTCTCGACGTGATTTCGAACGGCAATCAACTCAGGCTTTTGGTTTTTTGTCAGTCACAAGACTTTCAGTCTTTGCAGCCGCGGCGTGACGTCGTTACCTCAGCTGTTGCTGCTGCTCCGTCGCATGTTGACATAGCCTGTCAAGCGTTGCCTCCTCAGCATGTCTCTCCGTATCGCGAGACTCGGCAGTTGTCGGACGAAGTTCCGTCGGATGAGGAAGTCGTTGATCCCCTTCCAACTGATATTCTTTTGGGGACTTTTTCGGACGGAGAGGAGCCTAAAGTTGCTCAGCCCTCTCTTGATTTTAAGAAGATCATGCTAATTTTTAGGGAACTTTTTCCTGATCATTTTGTGTCTGCTGCTCCTCGTTCGCCCCCATCGGAGTTCACGCTGGGCCTAGCTGCTTCGACTCCGTCGTTCACAAAGTTAGTGCTCTCTCGCTCTTCTAAGAGAGCTTTGCGTTTATTGGGCAACTGGTTAATGACCAGGAGGAGTTTGGGGAAGTCAGCTTTTGCTTTTCTCCCTTTCAAACTGGCTTCTCGTGCGAGCGTCTGGTATGACACGGGAGAAGTTCTCGGCTTGGGAGTACCTGCCTCTGCCCAGGGAGACTTCTCAAGCCTCGTAGACTCTCCTCGTCGTCTGGCCATGAGACGCTCGAAGGTTTGCTGGTCCTCCTCAGACCTAGATCATCTCCTCAAAGGAGTTTATCGGGCCTTTGAAGTTTTCAACTTTTTGGATTGGTCGCTGGGAGCCTTGAGTAGGAAGATCTCGTCGGCAGACCGTGATGTCTCTGTGCAAATTATGTCCTGCATGGACAAGGCTATTAGAGATGGCTCTAATGAACTTGCTGCTACTTTTACAGCAGGAGTTCTTAAGAAGAGAGACTCTTTGTTCTTTCCTGTCTGCAGGTGTCACTCCTTGTCAAAGGTCAGAACTACTCTTTGCGCCATTGTCTTCTGCCCTGTTCCCGCAGCAGCTTATTAGAGATATCGCAGCGTCTCTTGTGCAGAAGGATACTCATGATTTGATGGCCACGTCTGCGCGTAAGGCTGTACCTTCGTCCTCTTATGTCAACAGACCTAAATTTGATACTCCAGCGACAAGGTTTATCCCGCCCTTTCGTGGCAGAGCTCCCAGTAAGGGAGGCTCTCGTGCCGATAGTAAGAGGGGTAAGAGGAGAGGATCTAAGTCCTCCCGTGGCAGAGTCTGACTGCCCACGTCCTCAGACAGCAGTAGGGGCCAGATTGACCAACTTCTGGCAGGCCTGGGAGAAGAGGGGTGCAGACCGGGAGTCTGTTTTGTTGCTAAAGGAGGGTTACAAAATCCCTTTTGTATGGAGACCTCCTCTAGTAAACGATCCGATAGACCTCTCTCCCAGGTATCGAGAGGAGTCGAAGAGACAGGCATTATATCTGCAGGTGTCTCAGTTGTTAGAGAAGGGGGCGGTGGTGAAAGTCTCGGACCTTCAATCCCCAGGTTTTTACAACTGTCTCTTCCTAGTTCCAAAGCACACAGGAGGTTGGAGGCCAGTGCTGGATGTCAGTGCTCTCAACGTTTTTGTTGTCAAAACAAAGTTTACGATGGAGACCACCAAATCCGTTCTAGCAGCAGTCAGAGAGGGAGACTGGATGGTCTCTCTCGACTTGCAGGATGCGTACTTCCACATTCCGATACACCCAAATTCTCAGCCGTATCTAAGGTTTGTATACAGGAATGTGGTGTACCAATTCTGAGCACTGTGCTTCGGCCTCAGCCCTGCTCCTCTTGTTTTTACGAGGCTCATGAGAAATGTAGCAAAGTTCCTACATTTGTCGGGGATCAGAGCCTCCCTGTACCTGGACGACTGGTTACTCAGAGCGTCGTCCCGTCATCGCTGTCTGCAGGACCTACAGTGGACTTTGGATCTTGCGAAGGAGTTGGGCCTATTGGTGAACATAGAAAAGTCTCAGCTGACTCCCTCCCAAACGATTCTCTATTTGGGGATGGAGATACAGAGTCTAGCTTTTCGGGCTTTAACGTCTGCCAACAGGATAGAGCAAGCTTTGCTCAAAGTCCGTCTCATGCTAGAGAAAGACCATTGCTCTGTGAGAAGCTGGATGAGCCTCCTAGGGACGCTTTCATCCCTGGAACAGTTTATCTCTCTAGGGAGACTTCACCTACGCCCTCTCCAGTTCCATTTAGACTCCCATTGGAACAAGGAGGAAACTTTGGAGGCGGTCTCGATCCCGATCCCCGAACCAGTCAAGACTTGCCTGACCTGGTGGGACAGCAATATAAGACTTCGAGAAGGTCTGTCTCTGGCAGTCAAGAACCCAAACCATGTGTTATTTTCAGACGCGTCAGATTTGGGTTAGGGGACGACTCTGGACAGTCTGGAATGCTCGGGTCTTTGGGCGGCAGACCAGAGGAGCCTTCACATCAACTGCAAGGAGCTGTTGGCAGTCCATTTAGCACTGACGAGTTTCGAGAATCTGCTTCGAAACAAGGTGGTAGAAGTGAATGCGGACAATACCACGGCCTTGGCTTACATCTCCAAGCAAGGAGGCACTCACTCCCACGCTCTTTTCGTCATCGCAAGGAACCTCCTCATCTGGTCAAAAGATCGAAACATCTCACTTTTGACGAGGTTCGTCCAAGGGAAGTTGAACGTCTTGGCGGACTGTCTCAGTCGGAGAGGTCAGGTGATCCCTACAGAGTGGACCCTCCACAAGGATGTGTGCAAGAGTCTTTGGATGACTTGGGGTCAACCCACCATCGATCTCTTTGCGACCTCGCTGACCAAAAGGCTCCCGACTTATTGCTCTCCAGTCCCAGATCCAGAGGCGGCCCACATAGATGCCTTTCTGTTGGACTGGTCTCACCTGGACGCTTACGCATTTCCACCGTTCAAGATCCTCAACAAGGTGTTGCAGAAGTTCGCCTCTCACGAAGGGACCAGGTTGACGTTGGTTGCTCCCCTCTGGCCCGCGAGAGAGTGGTTCACAGAGGTACTTCTATGGCTGGTAGACGTTCCAAGGAGTATGCCTTTACGGATGGATCTCTTACGGCAGCCTCACGTAAAGAGACTTCATCAAAGCCTCCCCGCGCTTCGTCTGACTGCCTTCAGACTATCGAAAGACTCTCAAGAGCTTGAGGATTTTCAAAGGAGGCAGCTAGAGCAATCGCGAGGGCTAGGAGATCCTCTACCATCAAGATCTACCAGTCGAAATGGGAGGTATTTAGAGATTGGTGCAAGTCCTCCTCTATTTCCTCCTCCAGTACCTCTGTAGCGCAGATTGCGGATTTTCTCCTGTATCTGAGAAATGGTTGCTCCTTCTCTGCTTCCACCATTAAAGGCTACAGAAGCATGTTGGCTTCTGTTTTCAGGCATAGAGGCTTGGATCTTTCAAATAACAAAGATCTCCAAGACCTCCTTAAGTCTTTCGAGACCTCTAAGGAGCGTCATATTTCAACTCCTGCTTGGAACTTAGACGTGGTCCTACAGTTCCTAATGTCAGACAGGTTTGAGCCTTTAAATTCAGCCTCCCTGAAGGATCTTACCCTCAATACACTTTTTTTGGTGAGCTTGGCTTCGGCTAAAAGGGTCAGTGAGATCCATGCTTTTAGTAAGAACATGTCTTCTCGACAAATAAAGCTATATGTTCTCTTCAATTTGGTTTTTTGGCCAAGAACGAACTTCCGTCTCGTCCTTGGACTAAATCTTTTGAAATACCTAGTCTTTCAGAGATCGTAGGTAATGAAGTTGAAAGAGTGCTGTGCCCCGTTAGAGCTCTTAAGTTTTACTTATCTAGAACTAAACCAATACGAGGTGGTTCTGAGGCTTTATGGTGCTCCGTTAAGAAGCCCTCATTGCCCATGTCTAAGAATGCGTTATCTTACTTTGTTAGACTTTTAATCCGGGAAGCACATTCTCATTTAAGTGAGAAGGATCGTAGTTTGCTTAAGGTCAAGACTCACGAAGTGAGAGCAATAGCGACTTCGGTGGCATTTAAGCAAAATAGATCCCTTCGAAGTATTATGGACGCGACCTTTTGGAGGAGCAAGTCAGTGTTCGCTTCATTTTACTTAAAAGACGTCCAGACTCTTTATGAGGACTGCTACACACTGGGTCCATTCGTTGCAGCGAGTGCAGTATTGGGTGAGGGTTCTACCACTACATTCCCTTAATCCCAATATCCTTTTAATCTTCTCTTGAAATGTTTTTAATCTTGTCTTGGGTTGTACGGAAGACTAGGAAGTCTTTCGAAATCTTTTTGGTTTGGCGGGTGGTCAAATGTTGTTTCTTGAGAGCGCCCAGATTAAGGGTTTTGATGAGGTCCTGTTATATGGGTGTTCGGCCTGGATATAACAGCTCTTGGGAGTCTTTCAGCATCCTGAGAGGATGGCTGGGCTTCGTGAGGAAAGCGGACTAATGAGGCAGAGTAATCATCAGAGTCAGCTTCCTTACCAGGTACCTATACTTAAGTTTGTTTTTTATGAAATATTTGTCAAAAACTCTTGAGCATATACGCCTTTATTGTATTAATACTGGTCTCTACCCACCACCATGGGTGTGAATCAGCTATTTATATATTCACCGGCTAAGTTTAATATTTAAAAATTATATTTTCATTATAAAATAAATTTTTAAATATACTTACCCGGTGAATATATAATATTAAAGGCCCTCCCTTCCTCCCCGATAGAGACCCTGCGGACTGAGAAGAACTGGAGTGGTTGAGAAGTATATGCGGTATCTGGCCGATAGTCGGCGCTGGTGGGCACACCCGCAACCCTCATGGCGATCGCTCGCGAGTTTTTTGGAATCTGTCGGGCCGTCGGAGACGTCAGCTATTTATATATTCACCGGGTAAGTATATTCAAAAATTTATTTTATAATGAAAATATAATTTTTCTTTATTTCCTTTCCTCACTGGGCTATATTCCCTGTTGGGGCCCCTGGGGTTATAGCATCCTGCTTTTCCAACTAGGGTTGTAGCTTAGCATTTAATAATAATAATAACAACAGTGTACTAACGGGGGGAGCACCTTTCCCGTTCACGAGTTAGGTTGCGCTTCAGATTGTTTTTCTCAATTATTTTAGTGAAATTATAATTGTTTGTAATTTTAACTTTTCAGCTTCATCTCCGTGGGGAACACTTCCCTTCGGAGGATCAGTGGTTCTCACTATTAGTGAATATTTTTAGCTGATATAAATAATTGTAATTCTTGTTTTTATTACAGTTACTCCACTCCCCCTTCTCCCGTGGATGATGACTGGGGAAGGGATGGCGCAATACTTATTTTATGTTGTTCCCTCGTTGGTCCTCTTCGGCGTTCCTCCCTAGGAATTTTCTGTTACATAATTTATTTTATTTTTCCTCAGTTAGCTATACAGTTTTCTTCGTTCGCCTAAGAGTGCCGACGAAGCAGAGCTGTTCTGGTCATGCCTGGGGAATCTGTTGTCACTGTCGCCCCTCAGAGGACATCATCATGGGCGTCATCCCTTTTCTTAGAAGTACTCCCGTGATAACATGATAGCACTTCAGGTCATCTTAGAACGCTAACAGGAGGTTCGCCTCCAGGGGTTGGACAACTTTCCCTTCCAAGGGAGAGTTTCCTCCCCAGGTGTGAGGAGGTATCTCGCATCCGAAGGAGAACTTCTCACATCTTAATCACTTAATCGACTCCGACTGCTGTTGCTGCCTTTGCCTAGACTACTCTCCCTCCTTGCTAAGTCTCTCTTCCTTCAGGGGCGGAGCATAGTCTAGGCAAGTCTCTCCTGCGAAGTGATCATCTCTCTCGTTCGCGAGAGGGGCCACTCATAGAAACTCCTCTTCGGAGGATTGCTACTGCTGAAGGTCAGCTTGCTGATCCACTGGCCCTCATGGGCGTTGTCCCTTCTCTCAGAAGTATGACCATGGTAACACCTGATCGGCACTTCATCTTCGAGGAAAGGTTGTTTCCCCTTTCCGAGGGAGAACTGCCTGCATCTTAGTCACTTCACAGACTCCGACTGCTGCTTCTGTCTTCACTTAGACTAACACTCTCCCCTTGCTGAGTCTCTTTTCCTTCGGGGGCAGAGCATAGTCTTAGGCAAGTCTCTCCTGCGAAGTGATCACTTCTCGTTCCCAAGAGGGGCCACTCATAGAGACTCCTCTTCGGAGGAGCGCTACTGCTGAAGGTCAGCTTGCTGGTCCACCGGCCCTCATGGGTGTCGTCAGTTCCAGATCGTCCTACCAGCTGACCTACCAGCGCAACCTTGCGCTGCAGCTTAGTCCCTGGACGGTCCTGGACTTTTCTGTGGACAAAGTTCACGGTCGCCATTGGTGGATGTTTGCCCTTCCAAAGGGAACATAATAGTTCCTGATCGTCCTACCAGCTGACCTGCCGACCTACCAGCGCAGCCTTACGCTGCAGTTAGTCCTTGGACATCGGTCCTGGGCTCTTCTGTGGATCGTTCCTGCTTACTAATGATCTCCTGCATCTGTGCGCCATCGCTCTCCTGCACCTGCGCCCCATCGCTCTCCTGCACCTGCGCCCCATCGCTCTCCTGCACCTGCGCCCCATCGCTCTCCTGCACCTGCGCGCCCCCGCTGTCATGCGTGCCAGCATTCTCATGCACGCGCCCGTAGTCTTCCTCGCGCGTGCCAGCACCAACAGTCTTCCGCGTGCCCGCGCCAACACTCTTCCACGCCCGCGCGCTAGCCCTCTTACGCGCACGTGGGCCAAGCAATCGCGTGCCCATGCATCCCCAGTCACGCCCTTCTGCGCATTCTAGGGAGACTGCAGAAAACCCTACACAGTGCCCTACTACGCGTCATTGCTCACCTGGCACCCTCCTGCTCACTTGCGCTCTCAAATCCAGCGCTCACCAATGCGCCAACTCTTCACAAAGAGCCAGCGCTCTCAGACCAGTGCTCTCCTGGGCAGTTGCGGTCTCAGATCCAATGTGCCAGCTCTTGCCAAAGAGCCAGTGCTCGCAGATCCAATACTCGCCAATACACCAGCTCTTTCCAAAGAGCCAGCTCTCACCTGCGCACCAGCGCTTGCCTGCTCTCCAGGGCTCTTCTGCGCATTTACTGAAAACTGCGCTTCAGCAGAAACTGAGCACAACTGTGTGCCATTGCTCCAGTACTCTCCGACACATGCGCAATAGGCAAAAAGAATAGAACTTTTTGGACAGGTCACCATTGTCCCATTCCTCTCCCCGCAAACGCATAACATGACCGCCGGGAAAAGAGGAAAGAGGCTTCACAGAAGGATTCAAGATCCCGAAGATTGCATCTTCCAAGGGGAATCATTCAAATGAAGAAATCGACTACAGTAATTAGAAGATATTCATTGCATGGCATGATTTCTCAAAAAAAAAAGGAATTATAGTTGAACGAAACGTACTCCAAAAATCTTTTATATCTTGCACTTTTATCAATCCCGTGAGTAAAGTAAGAACTAAAAACTTTTTCATTCTTTCACGAGTTACTGGTTTCCAGCTTCTGTATTTGCTTCGTCGATGTTCTCTAATCCACTCTTCCTTACTAGCTGTTAGTTTTGCGAACAAGAATATCTATAACATCATCAGTTATAAATAAAGAAAAGTATTCAATAGGCTTTGAATTACTGTTAGGAATCCCAAAAGAACCCACATTTCTTTGGGTAAAAAGAAAATCACCCCCCACAGTCTATACCATCAGGCGGATAAACACGTGCCCAGGATGAGGCAACAGGTTCAAGGTCAAGATCGTCGTCATAAACATTGCTATCAGTAATATAATCATCATTATCATGCTCACTATGGCTGTCCAAATCATCAGCACTTGTTTCTGAATCATAAAGGTAATCAATATTAGCCATTATAAAACAAATTAACTCTTAATTTTGCATGAAAAAAAAGTTATCTTTCATCGCGCCAACAGATACCAAAATCTCGATTGATAAACCAAACGGCACCTACCCCCACCGACAATGGCGCATGCTTAGCACACTCCTATAACCTCAAAGTATAAGATTTTTGGCAACTTTGCTTTGTAAACGATCACTGATTGGTTAAAGTAGCCTGTAACGTCAATAGAAGGCGAAGCTAAAGTCATACATATGAGGGAGAAAGGATAGAAAAAATGCATCCGCAATATAGATGCTCGCAAGTTGATGACAATTAATGCATCCATTATATGGACGGGTCATCCTTCGTGGGTTAACAGGTAAAAACGATCACTCAACCTTGAGCCTTCACCTTCAAACTGAAGAGAAGGGACATCCTCTCATCGCTAGACCTTTCCTAACTCATACGGACTTACAACTTGCCTTTCCCCAGTCGGAATTGAGACCTTTCTCTTGGAACATGGTTCAAATTCTCCGGTCTCTAAGGAGACCTCATGTTCCTCTTCACCAGGCAACAAATTTCACCTAGTTTAAGAAGACAATGTTCCTACACACTCTGACAGCAGCTATACGAGTCAAGGAACTTCATGGTCTCTCTTTCGACATCACCCATTAATGAGAAGGGCGAAAGGCTCCGTTCAGTTTCGTCCCCGAGTATGTCGCCAGTCACAGTCTCCAGAGGTGACGGAACCTACACAAGTCTCCACTGGGTAACTGACGATCCAGATCATCCGTTACTATATCCAGGGTAAGGTATGAGACCCTACCTTAAGAGAACGGCAACAGCCCACCCAGGTCCCTTCTCTTGTCATCAGCCCTGGGAGAGACTAAAGGAGGATCACCAAAACATCATCCCTGCTGGATTCACAGAGTCACCAATTATGCGCTGAATCCAGAGCGACATGACGACTCATGATGTCAGGGGCATAGCTATGGCCCTGGCCCTTCTAAGCAGATTACTCTGATGCAGGTTTTACAAGATGGGGTGTGAATGCTCCAGTTGACTTTCACAACCTTTCAACTGCAAGACGTGACCCACAGGAACCCAATACGATCTCTGTTGGTCCTCGGGTGCCTGCACTCTTCGTCAGCACAGGAAGGACCAAGAGGAGGGTCACCAAGAACACCATATCAGCATGGATTTGCAAGGTCATAGACCATGCATTGAATCCAGACCCTCCTCCTTCACGTCGCCCCAAAGCTCATGATGTCAGGGGCATAGCTACGTCCCTGGCATTCAAGAGAAACTTCTCAGTGACGCAGGTTCTTCAAGCTGGGGTGTGGAAACATCAAACTACGTTCACATCCCACTACCTGCAAGATGTGACCCACAGGAGACTCGATACGTTTTATATCGATCCTGTGGTGGCTGCACAACAGCTGGTTTAAGACATCAAGCTCCTTATTAGACAAGTAGCAGAAGGTTGAGGGCATTGTTACCCGGTTTTAGTCTGCGTGAATTAAAAGGTTTGACTGGCTCTTATTCTTTTCTTCATCCTCCCCTCTCTTGGGGAAAGCAGTATCCTGGGTTCTTTGCACAAGCTGACCTCAAACCACTGCAGGTAAACCATGCTCCCTTGTGTACCTAGTATTAAATTTAATACTGTTGCGTCCCCGTACCCTAGCGAGGTTGTATTGGGAAAGTCTTGGTTACTACAGTTTTTCCTTCCAAAGACTAAGGAATAACTTTACCTGGACGGTCACACTTCTATATATCTCTAAGCAAGGTTTTAGCGAGGTGCTGACATACTGACATACTCAGATAAGGAGCCCCCGGGAAGAGCCAAAAGCCAGATTGGCAGGGACGTCCACCCTTCCTAATGGGTGAGTCACCCCTAATAAATAGCGTGGATTGTATTCCAGTTACGGAACAAATGACAAATTCGTAGATAATTTGTATTTTTCCTAACTATACAAACCTTAGCTTTTTATACAAACTTGCCTGCCAGCCCTATCCCCCTTGAAGTCCTACCTCCAAGCAAAGTGAGCTAAATCATCTGTGTGTGAGTGGGAGTGGTAGCAAGCTACCCCTCCTACCCCCCTACACTAGCGGCGTGGGTAGTTAACCCTCGCTAAATTTTAATGGCTCGGGATTTTAGCTCTGCCAAAAGTAATACCCCTAATAAATAGCTAAGGTTTGTATAGTTAGGACAAATACAAATTATCTACGAATTTGTCATATTTCTAAAAAAAAAAAAAGATCTGGTCTTAGATGGTCTAGCAGGTTTTCGTTTTTTTTTTTTTTTGCTGATGAAATGAAGGTCAAATTCTCTGAAAGCACATTATTTATTACAGGGAAAACTATTTTTTATGTTCAAAATGTTGTTCCGTTCATAACTATAATTTTACCATTACTTTGATTTTTTTACGAATAGAACTTACCCGGCAGTTATATATATACAGTATAGCTATAGTCTCTGACGTTCAGCAGAATTTTTCAAAACTCGCAGCAACCGCCATGTGGTGGTTATGCGGTTAGGTGGTCAACAACCCTTACAGGGTGGTACTTGGAATCATTCCCATTTTCTGTTCCTCAGATCATCTCTGCCGGTTGGACTTACAACATCGTTGGTCCGCCATTGGAGTTTTTCGTTCGCTTTCCCTGTGTCGCTGTACCGGACTTATTTTTTGGTGACGTACAGTGACCTGTGGTTTTGCAATCGCATTTGTGATTATTCTTTGGCTATTTGTTTGTTTACGATGACTGATAAACTTTATTTTTGTGTTTGTGTGAATGAGGAATGCAAGGTGAGGTTACCGAAAGTTTTGGTAGACCCTCACACTGTTTGTTTGGGGTGCAGGGATTTTGAGTGTGCCCTTGATAAAACGTGCAAGGAATGTAAAGTTTTTAAACATAAGTTGTTCCGTAACCGAAATACAAACCACGCTATTTACATTGGGTTTACCTTTGGCGAACCTGAAATTGACGAGCCATTAGATTTTAACGAGGGTTTACTACCCCGCTCTAGTTAGCAGGGGTAGGGGGTGGGGTAGCTTGCTACCCCTCCCCCCTCACACACCGGTGAAATGTCTCACTTCATTTTTGGCTCGGACGATGGACACACGTGCCTGTCTTCGTCCTCGCTTGGCAGCCATTATTTGTTTTGTCTTTACTTAATCACTTACTTTTCTTATACTCAATATATATGTAAACATTTTTTCATGTTTATGTATATATTTGGGTATAGAAATCAGTAAGTTTCCTTTTCAGAGTTCGTGCTTGTGTGTGTAGTGTACGATATCTCCGTGGAGCCCTTGGCAGTTAGGCCACCACGGTGTAATTTCATGGGTCGCGATCGAGTTTGACTACGGTCTCTCTCTCTCTCTCTCTTGAGGTCGTTCACCCTTTACTACGTTTTACCTTTACTACATCTGAGTAGCTTCCTTCCCGTGTGGGTGGAGTTGCTACGCTGTACATTTTATCTCAATTAGTTTATGAATCTAATTGTATTTGTTGACTTTTCAGTTTTTGTAGAACGATTCCTTTCGGGGTTTTCGCTCTTTATTTAGTGAACATTCATATCTAAATTACATAATTACATAATTATAATTGTTATAATTCTGTGTTTGTTACAGCTCTCTTTCCGTGAGTGTAAGTGGTTTTGAGGGCACGTACCTGTTGTGTAATTCTTGTGTTCTTTTCCCTCGGGATTCCTCTTCGGAGTCTTCCCGGGGGAATGAATGTTAACTAATGATTTTTGTTTTTTTTATTTTTCACAGTTAACGATCTAGTTTCGTTTCTGTAATGTGGCAACGAAGCGATCTGTCTTGTTGGGGCCTGGGGAATCTGCTGTTGCTGCCTCCCCTATAGATCTTCGTCAGGGGCGTGTCTCCTTCTCCTGGAAGTGCTCCCGTGACGACTGACAGCTCTCCAGTTCATTTTAGAACACTCAGGAGGCTCGCCTCCTTGGGTGGGTAACTTCCCTTCCAAGGTAAGTTTTCCCGTCCAGGCTTGAGTTTTTTCTCTTCGGGGGGAACTCCTCTTGCCTTTATTTTGTTCCTGGTCCTCCGGCGGTTTTGCTCTTGGTGCTGAGCGACCGCTTTTGTAACCTTGCTCAAGGGGCTGAGCGGTTGCAAGCTCGGACCATGGAATTCGTGCGACTATGCTCTTGGTGCTGAGCGGTCGCACCTGCAGTTACGCTCAAGGGGCTGAGCAACTGCAGGAGCCCCTCTTCGGAGGATTGCTCTTTTTAGGTCACTGGCTGACCCGTCTCTTCTACGAAGTGTTCCTCTTTCGTTCGCGAGAGAGGACACTCATAGAGACTCCTCTTCGGGACTCTTCTGCTGTTGTTGCTGATGTTGCTGAAGGCTCAGTCTCCTTCGGGGGGCTTCTGAGCCCTACTGTCTCTCCTGCGAGTGCTTCTCCCCCGGGGGGGAGTTCACCCCAGAGACTCCTCTTCGGAGGACTCCGTCTGCTGTTGTTGCTGAAGCCTCTGTTCCCTTCGGGGGGCAGTTGAGCCTACGGTCTCTCCTGCGAGTACTTCTCCCCTTGGGGGGAGTTCACCACAGAGACTCCTCTTCAGAGGACTCCTGCTGTTGTTGCTGTTGTTGCTGAGGGCTCAGTTTCCCTTTGGGGACAGCTGATGCCTACGGTCTCTCTTGCAAGTGACTCTTCCCGTCGGGGGAGGTCACGTTCAGAGACTCCTCTTCAGAGGTCGGAGGGTGTTGCACCTGTCCGAGGTCGTCTTCATCTTTGGTCGATGTTCTCCGCAGAGGACCCTCCTCGACGAGTACCGACCGTTGCTGCTGCTTCTCCTGCCAGACCTTCTAGTCTTCACCTCCGTTCCTGGATGCAGATGCGCAGTGGGCGCCAACACCCCGTTTACAATGAGCACAGGTACCTTTGGGTCTAAGGGGCTTATTCCACAGTGTGGGTAAGTCTCTTAAGTGCCAGGTTTTTTCCTGCGCGCCCACGATCTCCTCCACGCGCAGTAGCGCTCTAGCGCTCGCCTGCTGTAGACCACGATCTCCGGTAGCTGATTCTCGCCGTAGATCTTCTTCCTGCTCGGCAGCACTCACCTGTCCTTCTGTGCGCCAGCTCTCTTCAGTTCGCCAGCGCACATCTGCACGCCCTTTCCTGGTACGCGCCATTGGGCGCCAACGGTTTTCCTGAACGCCCAGGATCGCCTGCTTGACAGCTCGCATCAGCGCTCTCCTTCCTGATGCACCTGCGCGCCTTCTGATTAGCGCGATGCGCGCTAACGTTCGCCCTCTCGCCCACGATCTATCAGACCTGGGCTCAGGCAAGAAGTTTTCCTGTCGCCTTCTCGCCGTCAACCTTCTCTAGTCTCTTACGCGTCAGCGATCTCCTACGCGCCTGCGCGCTACCGTTTTTAACGCACCACCGCTCGCCAACGCGCCTTCATTCGCCTTCGGGCCATCGCTCGCCAAGACGCGCCATCGCCCGCCTACGCGCCATTGGTCTCCCGGCCGCCTGCGCTCGCCCAAGCGCCCACGCGCCCGCGCCACCACACGCGCACATGCGCACCCATGTTCGCCCGCGCGCGAACCAACGCTGTTCCATCGCGCGAGCGCCAGCGCGATTCCTGCCAGTAAGCCATCGCTCGCCTACGCGCCGTCGCTCGCCTACGCGTCATCGCTTGCCAATGCGCCGTCGCTCGCCTACGTGTCATCGCTCGCCTGTGCACTATCGGATTTCGACCGCCAGCTCTCGCCCTTCCAACCACGCTCGCCCTCCTTCTGCGCTCCCTCGCGCGAACCATTGGTTTACCATCATGCGAGCTCCAGGGCGATTGCGACCGCGATTCCCGTCGGGGTTTCGCAACACGGGCAACCTGGCGAGTCTTCTGGAGCGCGTATTTCCAGAATACGGTCTTCACCCCGTAAATGCAGAGCATGGCACGTGCAAGAGCAGGAAGAATCTTCAGGGAGGTCTGAGCAACATTCTTCTTTCCAGAACCTGGTTTAGCCCTTCCTCCTCACCATTCCCTGGAAGGGTCTTGCCAGGGAGTTTTTCTTTCGAGATTTCTCTGTCGGGCAGGGGGGACTGGTTTAGCCCTTCCTCTTCACCATTTCGTGGAAGGGGCTTACCAGGCCTTTCCCTCCCCGGTTGCGACCCGAGGTTTTGTACAAGGAAGCGCCAGGAAGATCATGGGTACTTTCCTTCTCTCGGGCTCAAACACCTTTGCGTTCCGTCGCCAAGTTTCGAACTTGCGGGCAAACTCGTTGTTGGAGCATCTAGACGCAGTGACCGAGGGCTTCCTCTTGTGAGTCCCATCCGTGGATGTCGACAAGCTCAGACACACTTCCATCCTTGGGAAGAGCTTGTTTGAGGCTAAGGACAGAGAAATGGACAGCTGTTGTGCGGAGGAAGTCGAATTCCGTTTTCACTCCTCCAAGGCGCTTACTTCCAGACCCTGCAAGCCTCCGACGCCTCTTCATTCAGCCTCGTCAGCCTAGGTTATCGGAACCGGCTATGGCAGCTAAGACAAGGTGTACAATAGCAGTCCCCTCCTGTCAGGGACAGGTAGGACGGGAAGTTCTTCCGGGGAGGCATAATCCTAGAGGGAGCGGCAGAGTTCACAAACTCTAGGATTGGCAACCCCCCTTGCAGGTCTCACGCTGGGGGGATGCCTAAGGTTACTCGTCCGGATAACAGCTTCCCGATGCCGATTCCTGCACGATCTCCGTGATCAGCCAAGGATATCGCGCCTCGCTCTTAACATCTCTCCTCCACTGTCAGCGAATCCAGTGTTGCTGAGCCTCTATGCCATGGGGTCGGCAAGAGGTTTGCTCGTTGGGCAGAAGGAGCCATGCTTTAGGAGAAGGTCCTCCATAGGGTCTTCAACGGCTTCCCCCCGGCTTCTTCAGTCGATCCTTTCTTGTAGGAAAGCATCTGAGACGGGAGTTCCGTCGTCGACCTCTCAGCTCTGATCTAGTTTGTCGAACAAACTTCGTCCAGCGTGGAACAGCAGTGTCGATCAGACTGGTAACGAGACCGCAAGACTCCTTATGCCCTGGATTGGAAGGACGGGTACTTCCAGGTCCCATTCCATCCATCTTCTAGGAAGCACTTGGAATTCAGCCTAGACTACAGATGTTCCTGCTTAAAATGCTGTCTGGCGATCCCGCCGCAGCATCGCAGGTTTTCACCAAAGAACTCTCACTGCTTTCCTCATGGCCACTCAGGAGCAGGCTTCCGACTCCTTCGCATTTTGGAGGTCTGGCCAACTCCGGTAGTCTCGGGTTCGACCTTCTTCAACACCGGGAAAAGCTTCTGGGACTTTACCAAGAGTGAGGGATCATGGTAATTCGCTAGGAGCCTTCTCTACTTCTGCCTCAACATCTGGAATATCTAGCCATGATATTGACTCCTTCTCTGAGCCTTCCCTTCAGTGGACTGTGGCAAGGCTGAGGAGAGTCGCAGAACCTTTTCTCAGTCAAGGAGAGCTTTCAGCCCCATCTTGGAACGTTTCCTGGGTCTCCTTTCCTCATTGACCCGTCTAAGTCCCGAACGGTCGCCTCAGGATAAGTTCCCTGTTAGGCGGCCCAAGTTCCGATGGAATCAAAGCAACGATTAACCGGACTTTCTGGCTCCTATGGGACCAGCGGAACAATTAGACCTGCAATGGGTGTTGACCTGTGGAACCTCTTGCATGGGAGTGGATATTCTCGTCCTTTCCCCGCATTTGATGCTGTTCTCGGACTCGTCAAAGAAAAGGGGGTGGCCCGGCATGTTCCGGTTCAGGCCTATGGTCAGGACCTGAAGGGTACCTCCTCATCATTCAGGTAGGCTTAGAGGCCGTAGTGTGGCCCTTCTACAGATCCTACAGATCCTGCCGAGTCGCTCCGTGCGCAACAACTCCATGGTACTGGCGTATTCCAACCAGCAGGGAGGTACATTTTCATACTTTTGCATCTTGCAGTAGGGATACTGAGATGATCCGAAGTCCACTGAATACCACTATCGGCTCGCTCATTCCGGACAGAGGAATGTTCTCTCCAACAATCTGAGCAGAGCCTCACAGATAGAGAGCACCTGGGGGTCTTTGGCCTCTAGTAACCAGCAAGTCCTGGCCTGGGGGACCTGATCATGACAGCCTGGAACTTCAAGCTTCTGCTATACTTCCCCCCCAGTCTCAAACCACAAGACTCTTTTGACAAGATGCTTTCCGGTGACTGTGGGACAGCATCGACGCCTACGTCTTCCCACCATTGTTGTCTGTTGAGGAGGGGTCTCAACGAGACCAGGTTGTCTGTCAACCTTTTGATGGCCCTGAGAGCTCCGCTGCAACTATACGCAGTACGGTTTCCGGACCTTCTGCATCCCCTGACGGAACTCCCGGGAGAGCTTCTTCCACGACACAGGCTACTCAAACAACCACACTACAACATCTTTCACAAGCAGTAGCATCGCTTCGGCTTCACGCTTGGAGACAACCCACATCAGTCGCGGAGCGGAGGTTGCGTCACCTGCGATAGTCATCCGCAGGGGTCTACCAGGCGAAGTGGAGAGTCTTCTGTGGTTGGTGTCGTGGGAGAGGTACCTCTTCCCTTGAGGCCTCTACTCCAGCAATAACGGCAGTGTAGCCTATCGCTCAGCCTTTCCCTGGCCTTCAGGCTGAAAGGAATAGGTTTTTGCCTTCCCGCTGGATCTTTCTTCGCTCGTGCGAAGCTACGAACGTACCTGCCCCCAGTCGGAGTGAGACCTCCTCCATGGAGCATGGTTCGGACTCTTAAGTTCCTTAAGAGATCTTACAAACCATTACGTCAGGCCTCTGATCGTCATCCGTCTTGGAGGACGGTGCTCCTGCTCGCTCTGGCCTCGTCCAGTGTGTAAGCTATCTTCATGGTCTCGTATGACTCCGCCCTTTCAAGAGGATAGGGGGAGGTAACATACAGGTTCGCTCCTGAGTAGTTTTCTAGACTCAGAATCTTGGAGTCCCGGACCTTCGGTTCGACTCCTTCAAGATTTCGAGTCTCCGTTCTGTATCAGATGACCCAGACCTTCTCCTTCTTGCCAGTAAAAGAACCGAGGGGTTATCTTTGAGAACAGCTGCAGTTTGTCCTCACGTGCAAGCCCAGTTTGGGAGCACAGGAAGGACACGGGAGAGTCACTAGTATGCCTTTTCAGCTCGGACTCAAGGGCATTCATCTCGACCTGGATCCATACCCTCCCCCGTCACGTCGCCCTACAGCACGATGTCGGATGCATTGCAACGTCCCTCGCCTTCAAGAAGAACTACTCTGTGACGCAGGTGCTACAAGCTGGAGTCTGGAAGCGTCTAGTGATCTTCGCAGCCCGCTTCCTGCAGGACGTGACCCACAGGGGTATCGATACGTTTCTATCGCTCTGTGGTGGCTACACAACAGCTGGTCTAACCTCAGGCTCCTTTTTGGACAGGTAGCAGAAGGTTGAGGGCATTGTTACCAGGTTTTAGACTGCATGAACGGAAGAAGTATGTCTGGCCCTTACTTCTTTCTTCATCGTCCCCTCTACTGGGGAAGCAGCATCCTGGTCTCTGCATAGATGACCTCAAACCTCTGCAGGTAAACCATGCTTCCTTGTGTTCCAAGTATTGAGACAATACTGTCGCGTCCCCCATACCCTGACGAGGTGGTATTGGGAACGTCCTAACCCAGAGTTCCTTCTAGAACTCCAGGTCAACTGCCTAGGACGGGTCACACTTTCTTCCTTCACACACAAGCTTATGTAGGCCACACGTTTCCTTGCGGAGCAAGGAACTTGTGAGGTGCAGGGACTCCTTTTCTCGAGTGCGACTCACTCGGATTCTGAGTCCCCGGGTAAGCCAAAGCCAGTATGGCTGGGGACTTTCCACCCTTCCTAAGGGGTAAGTCACCCAATGTAAATAGCGTTGTTTGTATTTCGGTTACGGAACAAATGACAAATTCGGAGATAATTTGTATTTTTCCTAACCATACAAACCTTAGCTATTTACACATATTTGCCCGCCAGCCCTGTCCCCCAAGTCAAGACCTTCCTCTAAGTGAAGTGAGACATTTCACCGGTGTGTGAGGGGGGGAAGGGTAGCAAGCTACCCCTCCCCCTACCCCTGCTAACTAGCGCGGGGTAGTAAACCCTCGTTAAAATCTAATGGCTCGTCAATTTCAGCTACGCCGAAAGTAAACCCAAATAGCTAAGGTTTGTATGGTTAAGAAAAATACAAATTATCTCCGAATTTGTCATACTTACCCGGTAGTTATATATATAGCTTTATAAATCCCTGACGTCACGCCAGAAAATTCAAAACTCCCGCCAATCGCCGATTGGATAGCCAGGTGTACCACCCCTGCGCCCTAGCGAGGTACCTAGGAACCATTCCAGGAACCCTCATATATTCCCTGCTGCGCTAGCGGCAAGATGTTGGATTTTTCACTGGCTATAACCTGTATATTACAGTTATCTTGGTGATGTACAATTTAGTTTTAGCCTTTGCTGGTTGGATTTTATTTTTACTGAGTGTTAGTGCTTTAACTACGTTTGTATCTTAACAGAGGTAGGAATGGGAGTTTTTTCCCCTTACTGACTGTAAAACTTACGAACCTACTCTCTAAACATGATGGCGGAGATCGTTCCACCATCTCTATGACGTCACAATCGTGTGACGTAACTACGTAATATGTTGCATAATTCTTTTCTTTGCTTTTTCTTGTAAAGAATGAAAAGGAAATCTAACTTACAATAAGTATTTAACTTTTAATATAAAAAGATTATATTAATTTTTAAGAAATTTTTGTGTTTTTAGTATTCGTTCTTTAAATCATCGATACTATTTTCAAAGATTAAATAGAACTAGCGTATTGTTAATTTTCGCTGCGTAGTTCTCATGAAAATACGATGCAGTCCCAACAATTCTTGATATCGTTTTTTATTTTCTTTCGATGTTGGGATTCTAGTATTATTCGTATATTCACATATGTGTTCCGATTGTAAAGTGTAGCAATCCACTATTTTTGGAAACACTTAAGATTTATGGGTTGTTTACATATATATACTGTACAGTGAACCGTCGTTTATCGCGGTAGATAGGTTCCAGACGCGGGCGCGATAGGTGAAAATCCGCGAAGTAGTGACAGCATATTTACCTATTTATTTAACATGTATATTCGGACTTTTAAAACCTTCCCTTGTACGTAGTACTGTTAACAAACCACCCTTTAATGTACAGAACACTTAATGCATGTACTACAGCACCTTAAACTAAAACAGGCACAAATATTAAAGGCGATTTTATATCATGTGTTTCCTAAACACCTAAAAAGCACGATAAAAAATGGCAACCAATGTTTTGTTTACGTTCATCTCTGATCATAATGAAGAAACAAACTCATTTAGTGTACACATATATGTACGTATAGGTTAGTTTTTGCATCGATTATATTGATTATACAGTACTGTATGTTGATTTTTTTATTACCAATGTTTTAGTTTACGTATTTTTCTTAGGACTTCCAAATGAAATCTTTTTCTTTATGACGCCGCCTGAAACGACGGCGTGTACGCTCAGTAAACAACCACGCTCAGAACAAACAAGGCATTTAACGCGCATGATGATAGTGATAAATAATGATACAGTACATACAGTATTTACAGTAAAAGCATTTACAAAATATGTTACCTTACAAATATAAATTATACAGTACTTGTACGTAGCAAAGCAGGAAAACAATTTAGAGAGAGAGAGAGAGAGAGAGAGAGGAGAGAGAGAGAGGAGAGAGAGAGAGAGAGAGAGAGAGAGAGAGAGAGAGAGAGATTGTTATACGTACGTAAATGTAAATTTTAAACAAAAAAAATATGATAGGTTACAACATGTAGACTTTTAAAACCCTCCCTTTAACTTAATGCATACAGTACGTACATTACTAAACTATAAAACAGGGTTAAAGTAAAAAATAAAGATTGTTACTGTACTCACCACGAAAGAAGTTCAAGAAAAACTTGAATGACGATGGCGATGAATTTGCTGCACAGTAGAAAATGATGATGATGAAGCTGATGATGTATTCTACTGTGCAGTCAATGATAGTATTTTACGTCTCTTCAGACGGAGGTGTCTTTTCCTGGGACACCTCTTCAACTTCTTCAATTTCTTCCGAAGGCGTACTAGCAGGAGGAACTGGCTCTTTTTTGCGAGGCTGGAAGAACATTGTGATCGGAAGTTGTTGCCGCTGCTTCTTTTTTCGATCCAAGAGCATCTGTAGGGAGTCATGATGTCATCGACCTTATTTGAGAATTGCATCGAGCGAACCATATCCTCGTCCCACTCTTGTAACATTTCTTTCGCCTCCTTCATATGGTTGCAGAACTTGGCAAGCCGTTCTAATGTTAAGCCCGTTTCTTCGACATTTTCTTGGGTCTCTTCCTGGGTACCCTCACTCTCTTCCTCACTTGCCGATTTCGTCAGGTCTTCGAGGTCTGCGTCAGTTAGGGGCTGGGAATGGCAGTCCAACAACTCGTCGACGTCTTCAGTCGTCATGTCGCCAAACCCGTCACCTCCAATTATGGCAGCCAACTGCACAGATTTCCGTATTGCAGAGTGTTGGATTTCCGACGGAGTAAATCCCTTGTCGTCGTAAACAATATCGGGCCACAGCTTCTTCCAGCTCGCATTTACGGTTGCAGGTTTCATCTCTTGAAGTGCCTTTTGAATATTCTGCAGGCACGTGGCTATGGTGTACTGCCGCCAGTACGCCTTCAAGTTGAAATCTTCATCCTCGTCATCTTGGGCAGCATCCACACACGCAACGAGGTCCGCCAAGGTATTCTTCGTGTAGAGGGCCTTGAACGCCCTGATAACCCCCTGGTCCATCGGTTGAATTAATGACGTGGTGTTGGGTGGCAGGAACTCAACCTGAACGCCCTCACGCGACAGGTCAGTTGCGTGTCCACCAGCGTTATCCATAAGGAGAAGGATCTTGAATGGCAAGCCCTTCTCTAAGAGATATTCATGGACTTGCGGGATGAAACACTGGTGGAACCAGTTGGAGGTCAGCATCTTCGTAATCCATGCTTTTTGATTATGCATCCAGTACACGGGAAGGAGATTCTTATTTTTATTTTTCAAAGCGCGAGGATTTTTCGACTTATAAATAAACCCCGGCTTTAACAAAAATCCAGCAGCATTGCCACACATCACGAGGGTAACGCGATCCTTGAATGCCTTAAAGCCAGAGGCTTTGGCTTCCTCTTTGAACAGGAAAGTTCGCGACGGCATTCTCTTCCAAAACAAGCCGGTTTCATCCATATTAAACACTTGTTCCGGCTTGTATCCACCTTCAGCGATAATGTTCTTGAAAGTCTGGTTCACGTAAGTTTCAGCAGCGGCAGTGTCAGCGGAAGCAGACTCCCCATGCAGGGAAACGCTTTTCAGGGCGAAGCGTTTCTGAAACTTCGCGAACCATCCTTTGCTTGCGGAAAAACGTTTCTGAGGCTGGGAATCAGTGGATGTCCCTGGTTGAGGATCATCTGCATCATCATCATCTTCAGCATGGTTGCCGTCGTCGTCTTTAGGTTCCTTTGCAGCAAAATTCTCATATAAGCTCAAAGCCTTTGTTTGGATGGTGTTCGTATCCAACGCTATGTTCTTCTTCCGGCTGTCGGCAATCCACACAGCTAAAGCACCTTCCATGCGTACGATCGTTTTATTACGCGTTGTAACGACTCGCTTCGCTGATCTGCTAAAGGTGATTGCAGCAGTCTTTCTAATGTTCGCCTCGTCCTTCTTGATGTAGCGAACGGTGGATTCGTTGATGCCAAAATGGCGGCCGGCGGCCGCGTAACTTCTACCATCTTTTAACATGTCGAGAAGCGTAACCTTCTCAGCTATCGTCATCATCCTTCGGTGGCGTTTAGGCTCACTACCAGCCTTACTAGAAGCAGAACGCTTGGGAGGCATTGTAACAGAAAGTTCAACAAAAAGTTCAACTTAAAACAGTCGCACACAGCACAGATTAAACTTCACAAACTTAAGAACGTCTACTCAGCAATACGCGGAAAGAGAAAGTGAACGATCCAGCCCCGCGAGAACTTTGATGCTGCGGGTAGAAGATGCGGGCAAAACACCAATCACAGGCTAGATAACAAAACTTGAGTTTTGATTCGTCATCTATCAGCGCTTGAACCAATCACAACCCGTCTTACAGTACTATGGTGCGTTGGTTACTCATAGAAGATGCCCCCGCGCATACTGAACGTACGTAGATTAAGTACAATACCGTAATAATAATAA
Source organism: Palaemon carinicauda (assembly GCF_036898095.1). Lineage (NCBI taxonomy): Eukaryota > Metazoa > Arthropoda > Malacostraca > Decapoda > Palaemonidae > Palaemon > Palaemon carinicauda. Next base: position 121,871,884 of record NC_090738.1, on the reverse strand, counting down.
ATAATGATAATGATACTGTACAGTAATAATAATAATAATAATAATGATTAATAATAATAACAATAATAATTTTATTAACAACAACAACAATAATAATAAATTTACGTACGCTATTTTACGCCTCTCTCTCTCTCTCTCTCTCTCTCTCTCTCTCTCTCTCTCTCTCTCTCTCGTACGCTTACAGTATTCGAAATGTGATTTTTGCAACAAAGAATATTATTGGATGCAGTACTGTACTACGTACGTATACATACAAAAGATTCATGGAAAAGAAGCACATCCATTACAGTACACACCATTCTAATATGGTATGACTGCATCTGATTTGCGTTTCATGTTCGATTTAATTTTACTACGTACTGAATTATCGTATGATCACATTCTCTTTTCGTGTTTTATTTCTTTCTGTGCTGAATTATATATCATATGTAATGCAATGAACAATCAGTAAGAGCAGATATTACTAATTACAGTATTAATGGAATTACAGGTAACAAAATATCGTATTTGGTTGTCTTCAGATTTCGCGGTATTTTCGAATTTTCCGGAAAATCCGCGATATGTATATATATATGGGTTATGGGAAAACCCCGCGAAGTGGTGAATCCGCGATTGTCGAACCGCGAAGTAGCGAGGGTTCACTGTATACGTTATTGCGATATCTGTTAATTTTAATAATAACAAATCACTATTTTTGGGAACCTTCAAGAATTAAGGGTTGTTTACATATATATATGTTATTTCTATATCTGTTCATTTGAATCATATAACATGTAACTTTCCCGGTAGTTATATATAACTACCGGGTGAATATGTATAACATTTATCTTTACCGGTAGTTATATGTAACTACCGGGTAAGTGTGTTCAAACATTTATTTACAATGAAAATATCAGGGTAATATTTTTTTAGAAATATTTTGTTACATTTTTATATAGCAAGAACTAGAAATGATTTTGCATTCTCATTCAAGCCCTTAGCAGTAGAGAAAGATCTATCACAACTGGCAGGACTAATTATGGTCTTTTGTGTAAGAGTTAAAAGTGCAAGTTTCAGTGCTAAATTAGTGCAGTGAATTTATTGAGCACAGTGGACGTTTCTTCCTAGCCTTAGACCTCTTCCAAGCTCCCCAACCCCTGGGAGAAGGAATGTCGATCGGCCAAAGGAAACGAGAGGCGTTAGCTCACGAGCAGACGTCCTCTCGAGCGTTCCTGTTGACGTTCCCAAGAATGCTCGCCCTTGCCATGGGAAAGCAAAGAGCGTTGGACGTTAAGCTACTAACATTGCTGTTAGTGTCTTGCATTCCATCACATTTGCTAATAATAGCAATACTATAATGCTTACGAACCAACATAGACACGGTTTTTGTTCCAGAGCGCCAGTCGGCCATGAGAACCCTCTGATGAACTGAACGCGCCGAGTGATGTAATGAAGATCATTTTACGCTCGGCGCTAAGTCTTTCAGGACGCTCGGCGCCACGTCTTTCAGGACGCTCGGCGCCACGTCTTTCAGGACGCTCGGCGCCCCGTCTTTCAGGACGCTCGGCGCCACGTCTTTCAGGACGCTCGGCGCCACGTCTTTCAGGACGCTCGGCGCCACGTCTTTCAGGACGCTCGGCGCCACGTCTTTCAGGACGCTCGGCGCCACGTCTTTCAGGACGCTCGGCACCACGTCTTTCAGGACGCTCGGCGCCACGTCTTTCAGGACGCTCGGCGCCTCGTCTTTCAGGACGATCGGCGCCTCGTCTTTCAGGACGATCGGCGCCTCGTCTTTCAGGACGATCGGCGCCTCGTCTTTCAGGACGATCGGCGCCTCGTCTTTCAGGATGTTCGGCGCCACATCTTTCAGGACGCTCGGCGCCTCGTATTTCAGGACGCTCGGCGCCTCGTCTTTCGGGACGCTCGGCGCCTCGTCTTTCAGGATGTTTGGCGCCACGTCTTACAAGATCTTTGTCAGTAGAAGACATTGGTAATCACTTTTCTCCTGTTGAATTTGAGATTCTCAGACGAAGATCCTTATTCCTTTCGTCATTCAGTTGATTTAGAAACTCATGAAAGTTTTTATGATTAGTTTCCAAATTATTTTATGCCTGTTGCCCCACATTCGCCACCCTCTGAATTTACGCGTGGTCTTCAATGAATCTTTAAGGATGGTGGGAGACTGTTTAGAGTCGGAAGCACCAAGGAAAGACAGCTTTCTTTTTTCCTCTGAATAACCTGGCCTCTAGATCTTGGATCTGAGGTACGAGATTATTTTTATTATCATCTCTAGCCAAGCTACAGCCCTAGTTGGAAAAGTAAGATGCTTTAAGCCCAAGGGCTCCAATAGAGAAAAAATAGCCCAGTGAGGAAAGGAAATAAGGAGATAAATAAATAATGAGAATAATTTAACAATAAATCATTCTTAAAACAGTAACAACGTCATAACGTCTAAAACAGATATGTCATATAGGGTGTAGGTCTAGCCACATTAAGGTCGAGGACCTTGTGCCAGCCCCACAGAGACTGTTACAGCCCCCTGGGTGGATTGCTGAGTCTCTCAAGGAATGCAGGTAAATGAGACATATAAACCTATGAAGCCAGCTTCCTTGTCAGGTATTCCAGGATAGCAAGGGTGGAGGTCTAACCACGTTAAGGTCTAGGACCTTGTGGCAGCCCCACAGAGATTTTTACAGCCCCCTGGGTGGATCGCTGAATCTCTTAAGGGATCCAGACAATGGGGCAAGATAACTTTGAGGTCCGTGCTATTCCTTTAGGATGGATGCAAAATCTTTTTCCTAGTGAAACCTCCTTTGTTAGTTACTCTGATAAGACCTCTCTGCAAAACAGACTTTGCAACATCAAATGTGTCTCTTTTGGGAGAGGGAGGCTTTTATCCAGTCCTGGATGTAACTGCTCTCAATGCCTTCGTTCAGAAGTCAAAGTTCTCCATGGAGACATCGAAATCATGAACTATTTAAAGTCTCATGTCAGCCTGGTCACAAGGCGAAGCAGAGTCTGACTGCTTTCGCTTTCAGGCAGTAGAGCCAGACTACATAACTTCTGGCAATCTTGGGAGAAGAGGGAGCAGACCTTTGGTCAGTACATCTTCTGAAGGAGGATTACAATTTCCTTTCATAGGAAAACCTCCTTTAGTTTTAGCTCCAATAGATCTCTCTCACAGATCTAGAGAGGAGTTTAAGAGGCAGGCTTTGCATTTAAACTTTTGCTAAATGTAGCAGAATACTGCACTCAAGAGACATCAGAGCCTCCCTGTATCTGGAAGATTGATTTATCAGAGCTCTTTCTTACGATCTTCATGAAGGATTTTCAGATAACTTTGAACCTTTCAGAAGAATTCCGTATTCCTGTTAACTAGACGAGTCTCTTCTGACACCAGGACGCTTAGCGCCACGTCTTACAGGACGCTCGGCGCCACTCCTTCCAGGACGTTCGGCACCACGTCTTACAGGACGCTCGGCGCCATGTCTTACAGGAAGCTCGGCACCACGTCGTACAGGAAGCTCGGCGCCACGTCTTACTTACAGGACGCTCCACGTCTCGCCTTTCAGGACGCTCCACGTCTCGCCTTTCAAGACGCTCGGCACCACGTCTTTCAGGACGCTCGGTGCCACGTCTTGCAGGAAGCTTGGCGCCACGTCTTTCAGGACGCTCGCCGCCTCGTCTTTCAGGACGCTCGGCGCCACGTCGGAGATCCTGAAGGAGGCATGACATTGAACATGAGAACCTCGGACTTCGTGGTGACACTAGTCGAATCGAATGTCGAGATCAAGGACGCCTTAGTTCTGATCTCTTTGATCACGAAAGTTTTTTATTGAGCGTCTAGCCTTAGTACAACGTGGAGACATAGGCGGTGATCTGGGTTTCCTTGACGCCAGGAGTCAGGACCTTAAATACATGTATCCTGATAAACACAACGTCACTACTTCCGTTAGATCTTCTGACACCATCACAAAAAATACTTTATTTAAGGATGGTGATTCAGAGTCAAGTTTTTTTGGGCTTTTACGTCTCCTCTTAGAACGGAGCAAGCCTTCTTGAAACTGCAATCTTTCTAAGATACAGAAGTGTTCTGCGAGGAAGTGGATGAGTGTGTTGGGAACCTCTCCTCTTGGGGAGCGGTATTTTTCCCTGGGAAGAGTGATTCTTTCTTGGTGACCATTGTTATGTCACTGTTCATCCTAGTTTTCCTGGACCAGGGTTCGATTCCCAGCCAGTCAGAAGCTAGAAGCTATGATCCTTATGTGAGTTATCTTTATTCTCTCCATTTCAACCTCAATCATTTTGGGACAAGGAGAAGGTCTTGAGTCGATATGCCACTCTTTTAGGATGCTATAAGAAGTTGCCTTCAGTGGTGGTTCGATCCAGTCAAACTTCCGGAAGGTCACCCCTTTTGAACAGAGGATCTTAGACCTTGTGTTGTGTCTCCTCACCTCGGATTCGGGGTGGGAGCAACACTAGACAGTTGGAAGCTTCGGGACTTTGGACAGAGGATCAGAAGAGCTTCCTCATCACCCAAAGGAACTGTTGACAGTCCAGTTGGCTCTCAAAAAGCTTTGAAGGGTCAGTTTGGAACAAGGTGGTGCAGGTCTATGCCGATCACCACAGAATTGGCTTTCATTGCTAAGCAAGACGGAACCCACTCGAGGTTCCTTTACGGGACTGGGAGGAGTCTTCTCATCTGGGCTAAGGAGAAGAATGTATTCCTTCTAACAAGGTTCTTTAAAAAAGAGAAGAACTTATGGAAGAACAGCCTCAACTGGACAATGGACACTCCATTGAGAAATCTGTGGCGACTTTGGTGTCGTTCTTGTATAGTCCTATTCGTGACTTAACAGACAAAGAGACTAGAAACTGACTGCTCTCCAGTGCCAGATCTCGAAGCAGTCCACATAGACGCTTTCCTATTAGTCTGGTCCAATCTGGATGTGTACGTTTTCCTCGTTCTATTTCCTTACAAGGTGACACAAAAGTTTGTGTCACACGAAGGGACCAGGTGACTTTAGTGGCCTTCTTTTGGCCCTCAAGAGGATGGTTCACAGAGATACTGGAATGGATGGTGGACTCTCCTAGAAGTCTTCCATTAAGAGTAGTTTTACTCAAACAACCTCTCTTGGAAAGTTACCCTTCTAGTCTCCAAGCTTTTCTTCTGGCTACCTTCAGCCTTTTGAAACCTCACAGGATCTAGACATTTTCGAAAGAGGCAGCTAAGTCTTTTACAAGAGCAATAAGAACTTCTACCATCAGGATTTATCAATCCAAGTGGGAAGCTTTAGAGAATGGTGCAGAGTCATCTCTGTTTTTCTCTTCCAGTATCTCTACAACTCAGATTGCTGACTTCCTGTTTTACCTTCGAAGGAAGCTCATTTGTTCATCCTCTTCCATCAAGGGATACAGGTGTGTGTTAGCGACTGTTGTCAGACACAGTATCTTGGACCTTTCGATTGATCAAGTCCTACAGGAACTTCTCAACTTGTTTGAAACATCAAACAACCAGGATTCACCAGCTTGGATCCTGGACTCAATCCTGAAGTTCCTTATGAGTGACAAGCTTGAGCACTTGCTTTCATCTTCATTTTAAGGACCTCTCGATGAAAACTTTTTTTTTTTGTTAGTCTTGTGACTTCTAAAAAAATCAGTTAATTCATACGTTTAGTAAAACATTGGATTTCGAGATAACGAAGCTATCTGCTCATTGCAGTTAGGCTTTCTCGCCAGGAATGACCGCCTTTCTCAACCTTGACCTAAGGCTTTTGAGTTTCTGAATTTTTTGGATATGGTTGGCGAGGAGTTGGAGAGAGTCCTGTGTCCAGTAAGAACCCTGAAGTTTTACCCAGGCAGTATGAAAGAGTTGCGAGGCAAGTCGAAAGCTCTTTGGTGCTCGATTAAGAAGCCCTCGTTATCAATGTCAAGAATGTCCTTTCATTCTTCATCAGACTCTTATAAGAGAGGCTCATATACATTACAGTGAGACTGGCCTCAAGTTTTTAAGGTCAAGATGCATGAGGTTAGTACTGTAACAACTTGAATGACCTTCAAGCAGAATAGATTGCGGTGGAGTATAATGGACACAACCTTTTGGGGGAGTAAATCTGTGTTCACTTCACACTATTTTAATCGTGTCCAGACTCTTTATGAGGACTGCTACACTCTGGGACCATTCGTGATAGCGAGTGCAGTAGTGGGTGAAGGATCTACGTTCCCATAATCCCAATAACCTCTTCTTCTCTTGGAATTTTTATTTGTTTTTATGGTTGTTTGTGGAGACTGTGTCATTCTTCCAAAATCATTGATTTTAGTCAGGTGGTCAATTTTGTTCCTTGAAGAGTGCCCGGAACTGGTTATTGGAGGAGGTTCTGTCATAATGAGGTATATACACCGGTTTGACAGTCCCTACAAGATCTTCAGCCCCCTGGAAGGATCGCTGGATCTCATAAGGCTAGCAGACATAATGAGACAGAGAATCATTGAAGTCAGCTTCCTTATCAGGTACGAACCCTCAAGTTTGTTTTAATTAACTCTCAAGAAAACTTCCAGATATATTAGCTGTCTCTAACCTTCCACCAAAGGTGTTAATCAGCTATATATATAACTACCGGGTAAGTCTTATGTTTAAAAATGGTATTTTCATTATAAAATAAATTTTTGAACATACTTACCGGGTAGTTATATATAATTAAAGTCCCACCCTCCTCCCCTCTAAGAGACTAGAGGCATGGAATATATGAGGGTTCCTGGAATGGTTCCTAGGTACCTCGCTAGGGCGCAGGGGTGGTACACCTGGCTATCCAATCGGCGATTGGCGCGAGTTTTGAATTTTCTGGCATGACGTCAGGGACGTAAGCTATATACATATATAACTACCGGGTAAGTATATTAAAAAATTTATTTTATAATGAAAATACCATTTTAAGCGAGAAGGAATGGTTGGGTATGAAACGCTATGTGTGTAAGTTAGAGTTAGATAAAGCCAGGAGGGCTTCTAGATCTAAATCTAAGTCTGCTAGTGAGGTTAGCATAGACATTTCCTTTGATCCCTTAATTAATTCTTCTGTTGAAGTTGAACCTTCTCCTGAGGTAGTAGCTCCTGCCCCTTCTACAGGAACGGTAACTACGGATGACCCTCAGTACGCCAGGATGGCGGCTGAGATGAAGGCTCTTAAAGACCAGCTTGCAGCCTTGAAAGGTAAGAGTGAAAGTGTAATTAGTGCTAGTGAAAGTGCAGTGGAGGTGGCGACTGATCGAACCTGTCATGCCTTTAGGTCTAGACCTCTACCAAGCTCCCAGGACCAAGGGAAAAGGTATGTCGATGGCCGCAAGGGAGTGAGAGGTACGTATCCTCGGTCAGCCGTTGCCTCAGGCAACCCTGTTGCTTTTTCCCTGGCTGCTCATGACCGCCACGGAAAAGGCGTGTCAGAAGTGATGGTGTCTTCTCCGAACCCTTCTCCTAGAGGCAGATGGCAGTATGAGGCTTCGAGACCGACCAAGAGAAGGGGGAAACAAGCTGACCAGACCCGTTCTCGCTCTCCCCTATCAAGTAGCCCGGAACCTTTTCCTTCCGAGGATGACTGGGACGCCGTTCTAGCGAAAAGGTCAAAGCCTAGAGATGGAAGGAAGGAAGGTTCTCCTCTTCTTTTAAGTGACGAGAGATCGTCGAGAGACCCTTCTCTTACGACCAGCGTTACTCGGCAGCCATCGCCTTCAGAATTGCAGGACCCAGCAGCAGTCGCGAAGTCTTTTATGACGGTTATGCAGAAACAGCTGTTTTCTCTTGTGCAAGCTTTTAGCTGCCCTTCCCCCCCAGTTGGGCAGGCGTAAGGACGACACTTTACCGGTTAAAAAATCGGCCTCTAAAGGGAACGGAGTCCCTCTTCCTTGCAGGACAAACAGTGTCAATCCTCTCTCAGGGAACCGCGGTGCGATTCGTCAAGCGCTCTACACCGCGCTTCTTCCTCGACACGACGCCAGAACGCTTGCGATTCTCGTCATCAGGACGCATCCGTCTCTCGCTCGCGACGCCAGGACGCATCCAGCCTGCCTCTCCAGGATGCATCCAGCCTGCCTCTCCAGGATGCATCCAGTCTGCCTCTCCAGGATGCATCCAGCCTGCCTCTCCAGGACGCATCCACCCTGCCTCTCCAGGACGCTTCCGTTTCGCGACGTCAGGACGCATGCAGCTCTCGGCGCAAGGACGCTTCCATCTCTCGGCGCCAGGACGCTTCCATCTCTCGGCGCCAGGACGCATCCTCCTCCCGACTCAAGGACACTTCTAGCGCGCGACGCCAGGACGCCTCCAGCATGGGGCCCAGGACGCACGTGTCTCTTGGTGTCAGGACACATTCAGCCCTCGCCAATAGGACGCATCCGACGATTTGCTTTTCTCGGAAACATGAACAATTGGAAGGAATTGATCTTTATGCTAGTCGTATTGGTACTGATCGGCATGTTAAAGGAACCTCCGACTTGTTCCTTCAGCCCAAAGAGAGACTGAGTTGGAAGGAGGGCAAGATTTAGAGAATATTTCAGAGGATGAGGATAAGCCTGCTAACGTGGCTGCGGATTATAAGGTTCTCTCTCACTCCCTCCTCGAGCTGTATGGAGAGGAGTTTAAACCTGCTGCCCCTCGTTCTCCTCAGTCGCAGTTTAGCATAAAGAAGGCCAAAAAGCAGTCGGCTTTCATCAAAATGAATCTGTCCATCTCGGCTAGGAAAGCTCTTGCTAGAATTGATAACTGACTAAAGGAGTGTAGGCAAGCTGTAAAGACCACCTTCTCGTTTCCACCAGCTCGACTTGCCTCTAAGGCGGGCATGTGGTATGAGACTGGAGAAGCTCTGGGCCTGGGAGTGCCTGCCTCCTCCCAGAGACTTCTCTGGCATTGTAGACTCTTCTAGAAGACATGCCCTTAATTCGGCCAAGGTAATGGGGTCTATGTCAGAGCTTGACCACTTCGTCAAGGGAATCTTCCGAGCGTTCGAAGTCTTCAGCTTTTTGGACTGGTCTCTGGGTACGCTGGCCAGGAAAACGGAACTGTTAGAAGAAACAGAAGACCTTACCAGTATTATGGCCTGCATGGTCAAGGCTCTTAGGGATGGGTCAAATGAGTTGGCTTCCCTATTTTCTGCAGGAGTTTTAAAGAAGAGGGCTCTTTTATGTTCATTCACATCCACATCGCGAAACGGGACGAGGGGGCTGGGAACCCCCCTCTCCTGTATAAAAATCCTACGAGGCATTGACAAAGAGATGGAGCTGGGGGGAGAGTGACTGCTCCCCGCACTCTAGTTTTGGGGTGTCTGAATGTGCGTGGATGTAGTACGATAGAGAGTAAAAGATGTGAGATTGTAAGTATGTTTAGAAGTAGAAGGATGGATGTATTGGCCTTGTGTGAGACAAAGATGAAAGAAAAGGGTGGAGTGATGTTTGGTGAAATTTCTGGTAGAGTGTCTGGGATTGAAAGGGGAAGAGCGAGAGAGCGTGTGGCTTTATTGCTGAGTGAATGGATGACAGGTAAAGTAGTGGAATGGAAGGAGATATCATCTAGGTTAATGTGGGTAAGGGTTAGGTTGGATAGGGAATGTTGGGCGTTTGTCAGTGCGTATGGGCCAGGTAGTGAGAAAAGTGAAGAGCGGAATGAGTTCTGGAATGAATTAACTAGGTTTGTAGAAGGACTGGGTAGAAGGAATTATGTAGTTGTCATGGGTAACTTAAATGCTAGAGTGGGCGCTGGAGAGGTAGAAGGTGTCATTGGGAAGTATGGCGTACCAGGTGAAAATGAGAGTGGTGAGAGACTGGTAGATATGTGTGTTGAACAAGAGATGGTAATAAGTGCTAGCTTTTTTAAAAAGAAAGATAAAAATAAGTATACATGGGTAAGAGTGGCAAATGGAAGAGTAGCAGAAAGGGCATTAATGGATTATGTGTTGATAACTAAAAGAATGTTTGGAAGGTTGAAAGACGTGCACGTGTTTAGGGGTATGGCAAACGGTATGTCTGATCATTTTTTGGTGGAAGGAAAATTAGTTGTAGCAAAAGAGTGGGAAAATAGAGTAGGTGGATGTAAAAGGGAGCTAGTGAGGGTTGAAGAGCTAATAAAACCGGGGGTAAAAAGTAAATATCAGGAAAGGTTGAAAATGGCATATGACGTGGTGAGAGTAAGAGAAACTGGTAATTTAGAGGAGGAGTGGAAGTTAGTAAAAGAAAATTTTGTTGGGATTGCAAGTGATGTATGTGGCAAGAAGGTTGTTGGAGGCAGCATGAGGAAGGGCAGTGAATGGTGGAATGAAGGAGTGAAGGTAAAAGTGGAAGAGAAAAAGAGGGCTTTTGAAGAATGGCGGCAGAGTAATAGTATAGAGAAGTATGAAAAATATAGAGAGAAAAATGTGGAAGTAAAGCGCAAGGTACGTGAGGCAAAGAGGGCAGCTGACCTGAGGTGGGGTCAGGGATTGGGTCAGTCATATGAAGAGAATAAGAAGTAGTTTTGGAAAGAAGTGAAGAGAGTAAGGAAGGCTGGCGCAAGAATTGAAGAGACAGTGAAAGATGGAAATGGAAGGTTGTTAAAAGGAGAGGAGGCAAGGAAAAGGTGGGCGGATTATTTTGAAAGTTTGCTGAATGTTGAGGATAATAGGGAGGCAGATATAATTGCTGTTCCAGGTGTTGAGGTGCCAGTGATGGGAGATGAGAATGAGAGAGAGATTACAATAGAGGAAGTGAGGAGAGCACTAGATGAAACGAGAGTAGGAAAAGCATCTGGTATGGATGGTGTGAAAGCTGAGATGTTGAAGGAAGGGGGTGTGACTGTACTTGAATGGTTGGTGAGATTGTTTAATATGTGTTTTGTGTTGTCAATGGTACCAGTAGATTGGGTTTGTGCATGTATTGTACCACTATATAAGGGTAAGGGAGATGTGCATGAGTGTTGTAATTCAAGAGGTATTAGTTTGTTGAGTGTAGTTGGAAAAGTGTATGGTAGAGTAATGATTAATAGGATTAAGGATAAAACAGAGAATGCAATCTTGGAAGTACAGGGTGGTTTTAAAAGAGGTAGGGGTTGTATGAATCAGATTTTTACAGTTAGGCAGATATGCTAGAAATATTTAGCAAAAGGTAAGGAGGTGTATGTTGCATTTATGGATCTGGAGAAAGCATATGATAGAGTTGATAGGGAAGCAATGTGGAATGTGATGAGGTTATATGGAGTTGGTGGAAGGTTGTTGCAAGGCGTGAAAAGTTTCTACAAAGGTAGTAAAGCATGTGTTAGAATAGGAAATGAAGTGAGTGATTGGTTTCCGGTGAGAGTGGGGCTGAGACAGGGATGTGTGATGTCGCCGTGGTTGTTCAACTTGTATGTTGATGGAGTGGTGAGAGAGGTGAATGCTCGAGTGCTTGGACGAGGATTAAAACTGGTAGGCGAGAATGATCATGAATGGGAGGTAAATCATTTGTTGTTTGCGGATGATACTGTACTGGTAGCAGACACAGAAGAGAAGCTTGACTGACTAGTGACAGAATTTGGAAGGGTGTGTGAGAGAAGGAAGTTGAGAGTTAATATGGGTAAGAGTAAGGTTATGAGATGTACGAGAAGGGAAGGTGGTGCAAGGTTGAATGTCATGTTGAATGGAGAGTTACTTGAGGAGGTGGATCAGTTTAAGTACTTGGGGTCTGTTGTTGCAGCAAATGGTGGAGTGGAAGCAGATGTACGTCAGAGAGTGAATGAAGGTTGCAAAGTGTAGGGGCAGTTAAGGGAGTAGTAAAAAATAGAGGGTTGGGCATGAATGTTAAGAGAGTTCTATATGAGAAAGTGATTGTACAAACTGTGATGTATGGATCGGAGTTGTGGGGAATGAAAGTGATGGAGAGACAGAAATTGAATGTGTTTGAGATGAAGTATCTAAGGAGTATGGCTGGTGTATCTCGAGTAGATAGGGTTAAGAACGAAGTGGTGAGGGAGAGAACGGGTGTAAGAAATGAGTTAGCGGCTAGAGTGGAGATGAATGTGTTGAGGTGATTTGGCCATGTTGAGAGAATGGAAAATGGTTGTCTGCTAAAGAAGGTGATGAATGCAAGAGTTGATGGGAGAAGTACAAGAGGAAGGCCAAGGTTTGGGTGGATGGATGGTGTGAAGAAAGCTCTGGGTGATAGGAGGATAGATGTGAGAGAGGCAAGAGAGCGTGCTAGAAATAGGAATGAATGGCGAGCGATTGTGACGCAGTTCCGGTAGGCCCTGCTGCTTCCTCCGGTGCCTTAGATGACCACGGAGGTAGCAGCAGTAGGGGATTCAGCATTATGAAGCTTCATCTGTGGTGGATAATGTGGGAGGTTGGGCTGTGGCACCCTAGCAGTACCAGCTGAACTCGGTTGAGTCCCTGGTTAGGCTGAAGGAACGTAGAGAGTAGAGGTTCCCTTTTTGTTTTGTTTCATTTGTTGATGTCGGCTACCCCCCAAAATTGGGGGAAGTGCCTTTGGTATATGTATGTATGTACATCCAGAGCAGTTACGGTCGCACAGAAGGCTGAGCTCCTTTACGCCCCTCTCTCGGAGCACCTTTTTCCAGAGTCCCTTGTCGGGGATATTACCCTTTCGCTAGTGCAAAAGGCCACACAAGACCTCCTGTCACGCTCTGCAAGGAATCCTTTACCAGTGATTCCTTCGTCACTGAAGAAAGAGGAGAGGAAACTTCAGCAGCCCTTTCGAGGTAGAACTCCTACGAGAACAGACTTCAGGGGACGAAGGCAGGAGACGGGCAGTAGAACGAATAGAGGTTCGTTCAGGTCCCGTGCCAGGAGATGAAGCTCAAGTCCTCCAGACAGTGGTAGGAGCAAGGCTGTCACCTTTTTGGCATGCCTGGAAGAAAAGAGGGGCGGACGCCTGGTCCCTCTCGGTCATCAGAGAGGGATACAAGATCCCCCTCTTGAAGAAGCCTCCGCTTTCAAATACACCTCTAGCCTTAGAGGCGCAGTACTCAAACGCCGTGAAACAAGGGGCGCTACTGGATCTGGTGAACTAGATGCTGGAGAAGGGAGCGATAGAACCAGTTCTGGAACTATCTTCCCCAGGTTTCTACAATCGCCTGTTTCTGGTACCCAAGAGCTCGGGTGGATGGAGACCCGTTCTAGATGTCAGCGCTCTGAACGTCTTTGTGGAAAAGACAAAATTTACCATGGAGACGACTCAGTCGGTGCTGGCAGCGGTACGTCCTGGGGACTGGATGGTGTCTCTGGACTTACAGGACGCTTACTTTCACATCTCCATCCATCCAACTTCAAGAAGTTCCTAAGGTTCATGGTCCAGGGCAAGTGTTTCCAGTTCAAGGCCCTTTGCTTCGGCCTCAACACTGCTCCTCAAGTTTTCACCAGGTAATGGCGAACGTGGCAGGATGGCTTCATCAAGAGGGGATAAGAGTATCTCTATATCTGGACAACTGGCTGATAAGATCTCGGTCGAAGTAGAAATGTCTGGAGGACCTACGCAAGACTTTTATGATGGCTCAGGAACTGGGTCTCGTCATCAACAAGGAGAAGTCTCAGACCGAACCGAGTCAGACGATTCTTTATTTGGGGATAGTTCTGGACTCAGTTCGTTTTCGGGCTTCTCCCTCCCAAGAAAGGCAGACCAGGTGCCTTGGGAAGGTTCAGGAATTCCTGGAGAGACATAGGTGCTCAGCGAGGGATTGGATGAGTTTGCTGGGAACCCTCTCCTCGCTCGAACAGTTTGTTTCTCTGGGAAGACTGCACCTCAGACCTCTTCAACACTTCCTATCAAGGGTGTGGGACAGGAAGATTCAGGAGGACTCCTTTTTCTTCCTCATTCCAGCAGAAATCAAAAGTCATCTGAATTGGTGGCTGTATCCATCTATTTTAGGGGAAGGAATCTCCCTGTTCAGGAAGAACCCAGACCTAGTGTTGTTCTCAGATGCTTCGGAGTCAGGATGGGGAGCAACACTGGGAAGCAAGGAGGCCTCAGGCTCTTGGGGAAAGGAACAAAATGGATGGCACATCAACAGGAAAGAGTTGAGGGCCATTCTGTTAGGACTGAAGGCCTTCAAAGACTCCGTTTCGGGGAGGATAGTGGAGGTCAATTCGGACAACACCACGGCTTTGGCTTACATCAGAAAGCAAGGGGGAACTCACTCTCTGTCCCTGTTCGAAACAGCAAAAGAGCTCCTTCTGTGGTCGAAGGAGAACAACGTAGATCTTTTAACAAGATTCGTGCAGGGACAGAAGAATGTAAGGGCAGACATGCTCAGCAGGAAAGGGCAAGTTCTTCCCACAGAATGGACCCTCGACCATCAGGTCTGCCAGTGGCTGTGGAAGTTATGGGGGAGGCCTTCAATAGACCTCTTCGCCTCTAACCAGAACAAAAGGATCCCAACTACTGCTCCCTAGTCCCGGACGAGGAGGCAATAGCAGCAGACGCCTTCTTGATGGACTGGACAGGGATAGACACCTATGCGTTCCCCCCGTTCAAGATCATCAATCTAGTCGTCAGGAAATTCGCTCTCCTCGAATCAGGAAGAATGATCTTGGTAGCTCCATTCTGGCCAGCAAGAGAATGGTTCACAGAGGTGGTGGACATGTTAGTGGACTTTCCAAGAAACCTTCCTCCAAGTCCAAAGCTTCTCAAACCCCCACTTCGAGAGGTATCAATAAAACCCCCTCGCTCTACGACTGACTGCCTTCAGACTATCGAGAAGCTTGTCGGAGCGAGAGGCTTTTCTGCGCAAGCTGCAAGAGCTATCGCCAGAGCGAGAAGGGTCTCTTCGCAAAGAGTCTACCAATCGAAGTGGGAAACCTTTAGAGCATGGTGTAAGCAGCACAAAGTTTCTTCAACCACTACCTCTGTGAGCCAAATAGCTGATTTTCTGTTGTTCCTCAGGCAAGACTAAACTGGCTGTATCCACTATTAAAGGGTACAGGAGTATGCTTTCAGCTGTCTGTAGGCACAGAGGCATAGACTTAACACAGGATAGAGACTTGAAAGATCTCTTGAAGTCTTTTGAAACAACTAAGCAGGCTCAGTTAAGACCCCCGGCTTGGAATTTGGATGTGGTTCTGAAGTTCCTATGCAGCAAGAAGTTCGAACCCATCTCACAAGCCACCCTTAGAGATGCTACTAAGAAAACCCTCTTCCTGATGGCTCTGGCCACAACAAAAGGGATCAGCGAGGTTCACGCTATTGAGAAGCAGTTGGGCTTTAACCAGGATGGAGCAGTATGTGCGTTGAGGATCGACTTTCTCGCTAAGAACGAGAACCCATCAAAACCCTGGCCGAGGACGTTTAAGGTTCCTAACCTCACTAATGTGGTGGGTCAAGAGCAGGAGAGGCTCCTGTGCCCAGTTAGAGAGAGCCCTCAGGGCATATTTATCTCGCACTAAGAATGTTAGAGGTGCATCCAATTCTTTATGGTGTTCAGTGAAAGATCCGCAAAGGCCCCTCTCAAAGAATGCATTATCATTCTTCTTAAGGGAGACAATAAGAGAAGCTCACCTCTTGTGTGAGGAGGAGAACTTCGGTCTTTTAAAAGTAAGGGCTCATGAGGTGAGAGCCATTGCTACTTCACTGGCATATCGTAAGAATGTCAGTTAAACAGATAATGGACGCTACGTTTTGGAGAAATACCTGGGACAACCCGACACAGGCATACTCTCACAAAGTCTGAGGAATTGGTGTAATGTTAGCCTTTTGGAAGAATCTGTTTGTGGGCCTGGTCCTGAAAGCAGGAGTTTGGAAATGTCAGACGACCTTCACTGCCCACTACCTAAGGGAATGGACCCACTAGTCACTCTGCACTTTCTCCTTAGGACTTGTGGTAGCTACCCAGTAGGTGGTTTAGCGTACTTAGCTCCCTCATAAGACAAGAAGCATCTTACTCTAGGTGAGAGTAAAAATGGTCCCTTTTCCTCTTCTCCTTCCTCTTCATTGGCGTTCAGCAGTGGAACAGCTATGCCGTTAGAGTGGACTTTATTACAGGTAAGACACCATACTGTGTAACTATTTTCCTACTGACATCTCGTTATGAATTTGAACAGCTGAGTTTTCATCTCCTGAAATCATAAAGGTAAAGGTGTTTGGTTTCAGTTCCAGTTTCATCAGAATAGATGCTCACCAGAATGTCAGCCAGGCTAGCCCAAGCGCAGCAGTGGCTTCCCCAGTAAACAGTTAAACTCACGGTCCCGGGCGGGCATCGATCTTCCGCCATGCGAATGCTAGGAAAACTTGTTACTACTGTACTATCCAGGAGGCTGTTAGAGGAGTCAGGCTTGTATAGTTGGGAAAAAATACAAATTACTTTTAAATTTTTTTTATTTTAATGATAAAATTAATTACTTTGACACTTCTGATGGATCTAATTATGTCACTCCCTCCTCCCAACTTTAAATGGTTTTGTGTATAACAGGAGTTGTCTCTTTGACTTTGATATTGTGAGAACCAAGGTAGATGTCTCTCCCCAGACATTGAACCAAACCAAGATGATATAGTTTTTAATTATATGATACTAACTTCATACTCATCTAGCTGTAAATTGATCTGCAATGATTTTGACATGGGGAAAGAATGGATGATGATCTTTAGGTAGAAGAATGTCAAACTTAAAAGCATTATGAGGGTTTAAAGGAGGCAGAATTCCAATTGTAAGGTGTAGTGTCTTTTGGGACTCGACATACAGCTGATGCATCTTCTGCATAAATGTATGAAGCCACCAATATTGTGGAGGTATCACTGAATAAGGGAGTCATTCATGATCCAAAACTTAAGGATAAATGAGGCGATGGCATGTATTTCTTTTTCATTCCCAATTCTTAAGGTGCCTGGCCTGTATGCCAATATACTGTTTGGGGGTTTAAGACAAAAAAAACAAAATCATCAAAAATTCACTTAGCTTTGTATGGCATTGGAGAATGTATATACAAAATATTTTGTCAAAATTCCTCTTACTTGCATAGTTACAGGGTAATTAATAAAGTAACCCAATAAACCAAAAACACTGATCCCTACAAGAAAATGCATTATTTCTTCTGTTATCGTAATTTTTGATTTTTAAATATTAAACTTAGCCGGTGAATATATAAATAGCTGACGTCTCCGACGGTTGACAGATTCCAAAAACTCGCGAGCGATCGCCATGAAGGCTGCCGGGTGTGCCCACCAGCGCCGACTATCGGCCAGATACCGCATATACTTCTCAACCAAACCAGTTCTTCTCTGTCGGTGGTCCAGACAACATTGGTTCCGCTCGCGCTTAACCTCAAGTTTCTACCGATTGGTGAAGTACTTGGTTTTGGTTTTATTGCTTTCGCCGTGTTGGATTATTCAATACGATCTTCAAAAGAAATGCTTTTGAAAGGAGAGGAAAAGTTTTTGCCCTTGCTTTTTTAATCTCGATCTGGTTTTTCCATAGAGAAAAGATGGCCGACCCTTCCCTCAGTGTACGGAAGTGTGTTAAAGGCTTTTAGTAATTATTTTATCACTTTATAAATTATTGTTGATATTTATAGATTTACCTCTATATATTTTATTTTTAAATATACTTACCCGGTGAATATATAATAGCTGACGTCTCGGACGGCTCGACAGAAACCAAAAACTCGCGAGCAATCACCATGAAGGTTGCGGGTGTGACCACCAGCGCCGACTATCGGCCAGATACCGCATTTACTTGTAAACAGCTCCAGTTCTTCTCTGTCGGTCTTATCGACAAGTTGATTCCGCTCGCTGTTGACCTTGAGTTTTCGTCATTTTTGGTGAAGTACTTTATTTTGGTTGTTTTGAGCTTTCGCTGTGACGGGTGTTTTTTCTTCAATTAAAACTCTTGAACCCTTTTTTGGCTAGTGTTTATTGATGATGATTTTGGATTTGTTTTGGATTTTCTCTGATTGTTCAATATGGCTGACCCTTCTCCTATCCCTGAACCTAAATTTCGCACATGTAATGCTAGGGATTGTAACAAACGTCTTCCCAAGGCCTCTCTCGACCCACATACCGTTTGTTCTAATTGCCGGGGTAAATCCTGCCAATTAGGAGATCGGTGTGATGAGTGCGTGGTCTTGTCGGAATTCGACTGGCTTGAATTTGATAAATATTCTCGTAAGCTGGAGAGAGATAGGGTGAGGAGAAGCTCCTCTAGGTCATTGGAATTTTCCTCCTCCCATGCCCCTGAACCTAATCCTTCCCCTGTAGTAGTTGTTCCTGAACCCCCTACTAGCACTCATGAACCGTCCATGCGGGATATGTTTCTTGCGATTCAAGCTTTAGGCGAGAAAGTTGAGTCCTTAGCATCGGACCGTAACCAACTCATGTCAGATGTGAAGTTATTGAAGTGTCAGAGTGGCAAATCAGAAAATCGTAGTGATAAAGTGATAAGTGCGCAAAGTGTATTTAGTGTTGCGACCGAGGGTTCGTCTGTTCGTGCTTGTCGCTCCCCTAGTCCGAGACCTCTTTCAGGCTCCCCTGCACCAGGGAGAAGTAATGTCGTAGGACTTAAGGGGACGAGAGGCTTTAACCAACGTACAGACGTTCCCTCTTTGGTATCAGGCGTTTCTCGTCAAGATCACCCTTACCATAAGACGAATGAGGCTGTGTTCTCCTCGTCATCCGAAGGCTTTTCGCAAAAGAAACCTTGGCGCAAGGTTTCTAGACCCTTGAAGCGAAAGTCAGTCCCTTCAGGACAGGTCCAGCGTCCTGGCTGTAGCCATTGGGACAGCTCTGACCCTTTGCAGTCATCGGAAGGCTGTTCGCCTATTAAACGTAAGCGTAACACGGGGTCCGAGGGTCGCGGTAAAGGCAATGTTTTGCCAACACAGACGTTACCGTCGTCTCGGCCCGTTCCGACTCCCGTTGATCCTAAATGGGTTGTCCTGCAGGACATGCAGACTAAGCTTGCCTCCCTTATGGAGGAGTATAATGTTGAGCAGGTTCACGATGATCCTTCGCTTTCGAATCGCCGTTACGCTGATCGAGACTCTGGCCGTCAGCCGCCCAAACGAGCTTTTACTCGTCCTTTTGACGTTAGTGCAGAAGTTTCTTGTACTTTGAAACGTGATGTCGGTAGTTTTTCACGTCAGTCACGTGACATGGATCCTCCCTTGCTGCAGTCCCGTGTTGACTTTCAGCCGCTGCCGCAGTCTCGTGTTGACGTTCAGCCGCTGCCGCAGTCTCGTGTTGACGTTCAGGACGTTCGCCGACCGGCTCAGTTGCCTCGACTTGACGTTGAGCGTCAATCACCGCAGTCGAAGGTTGTTTTGACTGCTCAGTCTATGCAGTCAAGGCAGTTCCGACGTGACGTCGAGCGTCCATCAACGCCTGTTGTTGTTGTTGGTCAGTCACAAGGTTTTCAGTCCTTTCAGCAGCGACGTGACGTCGCTTCCTCTTCTGCTACTGCTGCTCCTTTGCTTATTGACATTGCCTGTCAAGCGTTGCCGCCGCGGCAGGTCTCTCCTTTTCATGAGACTCGGCAATTGTCGGACGAGGTTCCTTCAGATGAGGAAGTTGCTGATCCTCCTCCTACTGATATTCCTTTGGGCATTTTGTCAGACGGAGAAGAGCCTAAAGCTGCTCAGCCCTCTATGGACTTAAGAAAATCATGCTGATTTTTAAGGATCTTTTTCCGGACCATTTTGTAACTTCTGCTCCTCGTTCACCTCCGTCAGAGTTTGCGCTAGGCCTAGCTACTTCGAAGCCTTCGTTTACTAAGCTAGTGCTCTCTCGCTCTTCTAAGAGGGCTTTACGTTTGCTAGGCGACTGGTTGATTACCAGGAGGAGTTTGGGGAAGACAGCCTTTGCTTTCCCTCCTTTTAAACTAGCTTCTAGAGCGAGCGTCTGGTATGACACGGGAGAAGTTCTCGGCTTGGGAGTTCCTGCCTCTGCCCAGGGAGACTTCTCAAGCCTCGTAGACTCTCCCCGTCGCCTGGCCATGAGACGCTCTAAAGTTTACTGGTCCTCCTCGGACCTTGACCATCTCCTCAAAGGGGTTTACAGGGCCTTCAAAGTTTTTAACTTCTTAGATTGGTCGCTAGGAGCCTTAAGCAGGAAGATCTCGTCGGCCGACCGGGATGTTTCCGTGCTTATTATGTCCTGCATGGACAAAGCCATCCGTGATGGCTCTAATGAGCTCGCCGCTACCTTTACGGCTGGAGTCCTGAAGAAGAGGGAGACTCTTTGCTCGTTCCTTTCGGCAGGAGTAACTCCCTGCCAAAGGTCGGAGCTTCTCTTTGCCCCGTTGTCATCTGCCTTGTTTCCTCAGCAGTTGATCAAGGATATTGCGGCTTCTCTGGTGCAGAAGGATACCCACGACCTGATGGCTACGTCTGCTCGCAAGGCTCCTCCTTCATCGTCTTATGTCGTAAGACCCAAGATCGATACCCCAGCGACGAGGTTTATCCCGCCCTTTCGTGGCAGAGCCCCCAGTAGGGGAGGCGCTCGTGCCGACAGTAAAAGAGGCAAGAGGAGAGGATCCAAGTCCTCCCGTGGCAGAGTCTGACTGCCCACGTCCTCAGACAGCGGTAGGGGCCAGACTGAACAACTTCTGGCAGGCCTGGGAGAAGAGGGGTGCAGACCGAGAGTCTGTGTTGTTGCTCAAGGAGGGGTACAAAATACCTTTTGTACGCAGACCTCCTCTAGTAACAGTTCCTTTAGACCTCTCTCCCAGGTATCGAGAGGAGTCAAGGAGACAAGCTCTACATCAGCAGGTTTCTCAGTTGCTAGAGAAGGGAGCGGTGGTGAAAGTCTCGGACCTTCAATCACCGGGATTTTACAACCGTCTCTTCCTAGTCCCAAAGCATACAGGAGGTTGGAGACCAGTGCTGGATGTCAGTGCGCTCAACGTTTTTGTTGTAAAAACAAAATTTACGATGGAGACCACGAAGTCCGTCCTAGCAGCGGTCAGAGAGGGAGACTGGATGGTCTCTCTCGACCTGCAGGATGCGTACTTCCACATTCCTATACACCCAGATTCTCAACCGTATCTGAGGTTTGTATACAGGAATGTGGTGTACCAGTTCCGAGCACTGTGCTTCGGCCTCAGCCCTGCTCCTCTCGTGTTTACGAGGCTCATGAGAAATGTGGCAAAATTCCTTCATTTATCGGGAATTCGAGCCTCCCTGTACCTGGACGACTGGCTACTCAGAGCGTCGTCCCATCATCGCTGTCTGCAGGACCTTCAATGGACGTTGGACCTTGCAAAGGAGTTGGGACTGTTAGTGAACTTAGAAAAGTCTCAACTGAATCCCTCCCAGACGATTCTCTATTTGGGGATGGAGATTCGCAGTCTAGTTTTTCGGGCTTTTCCGTCTGCCACCAGGATAGATCAAGCCTTGCTCAAAGTCCACCTCATGCTGAAAAAAGACCATTGCTCAGTGAGAAGTTGGATGAGCCTCCTAGGGACTCTGTCATCCCTGGAACAATTTATCTCACTAGGGAGATTTCACCTTCGCCCTCTCCAGTTCCATCTAGACTCCCATTGGAACAAGGGCAAGACTTTGGAAGCTGTGTCAATCCCGATCTCCGAGCCAGTAAAAACGTGCCTGAACTGGTGGGACAGCAACATAAGTCTGCGAGAGGGTCTGTCCCTGGCGGTCAAGAACCCAAACCACGTGTTGTTCTCAGACGCGTCGGATTTGGGTTGGGGAGCGACTCTGGACGGTCTGGAATGTTCGGGTCTTTGGACGTCGGATCAGAGGAGCCTGCACATCAACTGCAAGGAGCTGTTGGCTGTTCACTTGGCCTTGACGAGTTTCGGGAGTCTTCTACGAAACAAAGTGGTAGAAGTGAATTCGGACAACACCACAGCCTTGGCGTACATCTCCAAGCAAGGAGGCACTCACTCCCACACACTGTTCGTCATTGCAAGGGACCTCCTCATCTGGTCAAAAGATCGAGGCATCTCGCTGTTGACAAGATTCATCCAGGGGGACTTGAACGTCTTGGCGGACTGTCTCAGTCGGAGAGGTCAGGTGATCCCCACAGAATGGACCCTCCACTAGGACGTGTGCAAGAGTCTTTGGATGACTTGGGGTCAACCTACCATAGACCTCTTTGCCACCTCGTTGACCAAAAGGCTCCTGACCTATTGCTCTCCAGTCCCAGATCCAGAGGCGGCCCACATAGATGCTTTTCTGCTGGACTGGTCTCACCTGGACGCGTACGCATTCTCGCCGTTCAAGATCATCAACAAGGTACTGCAGAAGTTCGCCTCTCACGAAGGGACAAGGTTGACGTTGGTTGCTCCCCTCTGGCCCGCGAGAGAGTGGTTCACAGAGGTACTTCAATGGCTGGTAGACGTTCCAAGGAGTCTGCCTTTAAGGATGGATCTCTTATGGCAGCCCCTCGTAAGGAGTCTTCATCAAAGCCTCCCCGCGCTTCGTCTGACTGCCTTCAGACTATCGAAAGACTCTCAAGAGCTCGAGGATTTTCGAAGGAGGCAGCCAGAGCGATCGCGAGGGCTAGGAGAGCAACTACCATCAAGGTCTACCAGTCGAAGTGGGAGGTCTTTAGAGACTGGTGCAAGTCATCATCCATTTCCACTTCCAGTACCTCTGTAGCCCAAATTGCAGACTTTCTCCTGCATCTGAGAAATGTTCGCTCCCTCTCTGCTCCCACTATTAAGGGCTACAGGAGCATGTTGGCTTCTGTGTTCAGACATAGAGGCTTGGATCTGTCAAATAATAAAGATCTCCAAGATCTCCTTAAGTCCTTCGAGACCTCTAAGGAGCGTCGTATGTCAACTCCTCGTTGGAACTTAGACGTGGTCCTAAGGTTCCTAATGTCCGACAGGTTTGAGCCATTACATTCAGCCTCCCTGAAGGATCTCACCCTGAAGACGCTTTTTTTGGTGTGCTTGGCTTCGGCTAAAAGGGTCAGTGAGATCCATGCCTTTAGTAAAAACATCGGCTTCTCTACAGATAAAGCCACATGTTCACTTCAGCTTGGTTTCTTGGCCAAAAATGAACTGCCTTCTCGTCCTTGGCCTAAATGTTTTGATATACCTTGCCTATCAGAGATCGTAGGCAACGAGGTTGAAAGAGTACTGTGCCCTGTTAGAGCTCTAAAGTTTTATTTAGCTCGTACCAGACCTTTACGAGGTGGATCTGAGGCCTTATGGTGCTCCGTTAAGAAGCCCTCATTGCCTATGTCTAAAAATGCTTTATCGTATTTTATTAGATTTTTAATCCGAGAGGCTCATTCTCACAAGTGAAAAAGATCGTTGTTTACTTAAGGTCAAGACGCACGAAGTAAGAGCCATAGCAACTTCCGTGGCTTTTAAGCAAAACAGATCTCTGCGAAGTATTATGGACGCGACCTTTTGGAGGAGCAAATCGGTGTTCGCTTCATTTTACTTAAAAGACGTCCAGACTCTTTATGAGGACTGCTACACACTGGGTCCATTCGTTGCAGCGAGTGCAGTAGTGGGTGAGGGTTCTACCACTACATTCCCTTAATCCCAATATCCTTTTAATCTTCTCTTGAAATGTTTTTAATCTTGTCTTGGGTTGTACGGAAGGCTGAGAAGTCTTTCGCAACCTTTTTGATTTGGCGGGTGGTCCAATGTCATTTCTTGAGAGCGCCCAGATTAAGGGTTTTGATGAGGTCCTGTTGTATGGGTGGTCGCCCTGGATATAACAGCTCCTGGGAGTCTTTCAGCATCCTGAGAGGATGGCTGGGCTTCGTGAGGAAAGCGGACTAATAAGGCAGAGTAATCGTCAGAGTCAGCTTCCTTACCAGGTACCTATATTTAATTGGGTTTTGTTATGATATAATTGTCAAAAACTCATGAGCATATATGCCTTTATTGTATTAATACTGGTCTCTACCCACCACCATGGGTGTGAATCAGCTATTATATATTCACCGGCTAAGTTTAATATTTAAAAATGATATTTTTCAATATTAATCTTACCCGATGATCATGTAGCTGTCAACTCTGTTGCCCGACAGAAATCTACGGTCGGGATACGCCAGCGATCGCTATACAGGTGGGGGTGTACACAACAGCGCCATCTGTGAGCAGGTACTCAAGTACTTCTTGTCAACAAGAACTCAATTTTTCCTCTGTCGTGCCACCGGCTAGACCTACTTGGATACGCTGTTGATTCTGGAGTTATTGTTCACGATTTGGTGATGTATTT
This sequence comes from Palaemon carinicauda, assembly GCF_036898095.1. NCBI lineage: Eukaryota > Metazoa > Arthropoda > Malacostraca > Decapoda > Palaemonidae > Palaemon > Palaemon carinicauda. The sequence goes on along the minus strand of NC_090738.1, from coordinate 121,847,771 downwards.
GCTCTAGAGTTTAGCCTTCGCTATTCAGGAAGCTTTATCATTAGCTTAGCAAGCTTTTGGAATTAATTTGATTTAATTATGGTGACGAAGAGAGTATGGACTCTCTTTCACTTTTAAATGGCCGACCCTTCCCTTAGACGGAAGTGTTGGTGTCGAAGAGAGTATAGACTCTCTTTCTCTTTTTATACCCACCCTTCCCTTAGACGGAAGTGTGTTTAGGTTTTTGGTAATTTTGCTTAACAAAGTTATAGATTTATTTTATATCTCTCCGCCTTTTGTAGGCCTCTTCGATTAACTTCCATTTATTATAAACTTATAAAAATTAATTTTTATGTTTGTTTATATGCGACCTTTCCTAATAGTAGGCGGTCCTTACTTGGAACCGAAGTTAATTAACATTGAGCCCGTCATATCGTTTTTTCTGTTAAGAATTTATGCTATTTTAATTTTAATGTTTTTGAAAGAATTTCTTTGATAGTCTCGTACTGTTTTCAAAGTTGAACTAACGTTTTGTTTAGTCTCCGCAGTTGTTGACGTTCAGAACGTTCAACTTGCGCTCTATCGTTACGATAGAGAGAGAGAGTTTTTCACGGTTTCACGTTGCAGTAAGAGTAAACCGATTCTAGCGTTTTGTTCATTCTTTCTTAGCTTAAATGGTTTTAATTCTAATAAAGGAACTTTTTATTTGGGAAACCTTTCAGTTTTTTTTTTCCTTTAACAAATAATATTTTTTAACGATATATATAATTGGGCTCATCTCTCAGGTTCTAAGTCAAGAGAGAGAGAGAGAGAGAGATAGAGACGGAGGGAGAGAGAGGAGGATAAACGTTTCGTTCAAGCGGGTAACGTTGTTCTCGTTTTTTGCTCTTCTCCCTAGTCGCTATAGGGGAAGAAGGTAAAACGTTTCTAGAGTTTTATTCTTGTTCCCAGGCTTTATGCGGTGAGAGATTTTAAACGTAGTTTATTTGATCTAGTGTTTAGTCTCTTTTCCAGCCACTGAATTCTTTATCTTTCATTATGTTTTTCTGTTACATTGTAATACTGTTTTCGCAATTACTACCTTTTAATGAAGGATAGGATTGCGTGTTTCAGGTACAAACCACTTAAAAGTTTCGAGTTCAGTGAAATAAGTGCAAACAGAAAATCAAAAGTGATAAAGTGATATGCGCAAAGTGTTACAGTGTTGCGTTCGAGGGTTCGTCTGTTCGTGCCAGTTGTTCACCTAGTCCGATACCTCTTACAAGCTCCCAAGCCCAGGGGAGAAGTAATGTCGAAGGACTTATGGGTTCCACAGGCCTTGATCAACGAACAGACGTTTCCCTCCGTGGTTTCGGGTGTATCTACACACGTTGCCGACGTGATCACCCCACCCACACAAAGACGAGAGAGCCCATTTATTCCTCGTCTGCGGAAGAGGTTTCTCGCAGAAACCATGGACCAAATCTTGCAGCTTTTAAGTGCAAGTCGGCGCGGAACGGCCTAGGTGTAGCCACTGGGTCAGTTCGGACTTGCTGCAGTACGACAACTGCACACCTCCCAGAGAGGCAAGGTGGTACCGCAACAGGCAGTAACTCCGTCTGTTGCCGCACCAGCGGTTTTAGACCCTCAGTCACAACGGACAGTAGCTCCGTTTGTTGTTGTCTTTCATAGACCCTAGTGGTCCATGCTGCAGACTATACAGTCTCAGCTTGCTCCTTCATGCAGGAGTATCATGCTGGAAGGTTGACAATGCAGCCTGTTAACCTACAACCCGCCAAGGTTGTGCGCTCAGCAGATACTGCGGCTGCCTGCTCCCACCCTCCACCTGTGAGAGCTCCACCACCGATGCGCAGTCCACCCTGCCAGACGCATGTTCTTGCTGCACCATCTGCTAACATGCGTGAGCTACCGCATCAGCAGTGGGAAGGTTCTGTAGAGCTGCCGGGTTCCAGCACTATGCGGCATTCTCCGCAGCCCATGCAGCATGCTCTGCATACCTTACAGCATGCTCCGCATACCATGCAGCATGCTCTGCATACCTTACAGCATGCTCCGCATACCATGCAGCATGAGCCGCATACCTTACAGCATGCTCTGCATACCATACCGCATGCTCCTCAACCCACCGCAGCCCCTCCCACGCTCCAGCACTCTGCTTTTGTTGTTGCCAGCTCCCACACTCCGACTGCGGAGAAGGTTGACGATGCACCCGTGGGCCTACACCTCCCACGGTTGTGCGCCCGGCATGGCTTCCTGCTCTCACACTCTTGTTGTGAGAGCTCCTCCACCCATGCACAAGTCAACCCTGCCAGATGTATGATGACTCCCACACACAGAGCACTCCGTTGCCGTGCGTGAGCTACCACAAGCTGCCGTGTTTTGACACGGTGTGTCAGCCTCCGCAACACACTGTGGTTACCGCCACTCGCCAGCAGCAAACTAGTCAGTCAGGAGTTGAGGCTTCCCCACACAACTTTGGTTGTTGCCAACTCACAAACTGTCATACAGTTACATGACGTTGCCTTCTGGTCTGCTACTTATACACCAGTGCTGTATGTCCTCACGCTCCTGTTGTGGTTGACAGTTCAGTTTTTGACAGTTCACAGACTGTCAAGCAGTTTCTTAACGTTGCCTTCTGGTCTGCTGCTTTTGCACCAGTGAAACCCTCACTGAGAGAAGGTTCCTGTAGATGAGAAAGTGCTGTTCTCCCTCCTTCTGATATTCCCTTGAGGACTCTGTCATTTGGAGAGGAGCCTTAAGCTGCTTAGCCTCCTATGGACTTTTAATTAAGCATAACATGCTTCCAGGGAGGGTAAATGGTTCCGCTTCAGTCGCTAACCCCGTCTGTTGCCACACCTGCTCCCATAGACCTTGGGCTTTGTTGCAAGACATGCAGTCCAAGCTTAGTCCTTGATAGAGGATTTTTTACGGAGTCAGTGTGTCACTGGGAAGACGTTCAACAACCAGCAGAGGTGACTTGTTGTGACGCAGTGCGGCAACCTCAGCAACCCGATAAGGAGTTGTCTGTACTACCCAGACAGTCTAGACAGTTTCGGGTTGTCGATGTACTTCCTCGCTTCCCCATGGTTGTCAGTTCACAGACTGTGCAGCAGTACCATGATCTTGTGTCCGGCTCCGTCACGCATCCACCAGTGCGACCGGATTCAGCGAGTCAGACGTTGCCCACTCCGTTGCCGTTTCCTCATCAGTTTCGGATGAGGAACCCTCTGATGAGGACATGGCTGAACGAGAAGATCAATCCCCAGCCCTGCTATCCATCCAGAAGATGCTGAAGAAGGAATACGGCCCTGTCAGGCTGTGGATGAGTCTGGTTAGGACACTGTCATCCGTGGTGCATTTGGTGTCACTTGGAAGACTACACCTCCGTCCTCTTCGGTTTCATCTAGCTCTTCACTGGAAAAGGACAAGACGCTACAAGCGGTCTCGATCCCGGTTTCCGGAAGATAAGTCTGGTCTAACCTGAGGAAAGGACTTTATCAACCTTTTATAGGGTCTTCCCCTGACTGTTCAGACTCCCAACCACGTTCTCTTCTCAGACGCATCGGACGTAGGCTGGGGTGCGACCTTAGGCGGTAGGGAATGCTCGGGATTATGGAACTCGCGTCAAAGGACAATGCATTTTAACTGCAAGAAGCTTCTGGCAGTAAGTCTGACCTGGAAAAGCTTCAGGTCTCTCCTTCAAGACAAAGTAATGGAGGTCAACACGGACAACTCCCTGCTTTGATGTTCATCTCCTAGCAAGGAGGGACCTACTCTCTGACATGGTGCGAGTTCGCTAGTGACCTCCTCTCCTGTTCAACAGGTCTTGACTTTTCACTAGTAACAAGTTTCTTCCAAGGCAACTTGAATGTCTTAGCAGTTTGTCTCAGTAGGAAGGGACAATAATTCCAACATATTGGACCCTCCACAGAGATGTATGCAAGAGACTTTGGGTCACTTGGGGCCATCCAACCATGGATCTCTTCGCAACCTCGATGTCCAAGAGGCTCTCAACAGACCCAGCAGTGGTTCTTTTAGATGCCTTTCTACTAGATTACTCTCATCTAGATCTATATGCATTCCCTCCGTTCTAGTTTGTCAACAAGGTACTGCAGAAGTTCGCCTCTCACGTTGGGACTAAGTTGACACTAGTTGCTTCCCTCTGGCCCGCGAGAGAATAACTTACCGAGGTACTTCGATGGCTAGTAGACGTTCCCAGAACTCTTCCCCTAAGGGTGGACCTGCTACGTCTGCCACGCGTAGGAAGGTAATCCAAGGCCTCCACGCTCTTCGTCTCACTGCCTTCAGAGTATCGAAAGACTCTCGAGAACTTGAGGTTTTTCGAAGGAGGCAACCAGAGCGATTGTTAGAGCAAGGAGAACATCCACCCTTAGAGTCTACCAATCGAAGTGGGGAATCTTCCTAAACTGGTGCAAGTCAGTATCCGTATCCTCGACCAGTACCTCTGTAACTCAAATAGCTGACTTCCTCTTATATCTGAGAAAAGAGCGATCTCTTTCAGCTCCCACTTTCAAGGGTTACAGAAGCTTGTTGGCATCAGTCTTCCGTCACAGAGGCTTAGATCTTTTTAACAATAAAGATCTACAGGACCTCCTTAAGTCTTTTGAGACCACGAAGGAGCGTCGTTTGGTTACACCTGGTTGGAATTTAGACGTGGTTCTAAGATTCCTTATGTTAGACAGGTTCGAACCACTTCAATCAGCCTCCCTGAAAGATCTCACCTTTAAGACTCTTTTCCTGATATGCTTTACCAGCTAAAAGAGTCAGTGAGATTCATGCCTTCAGCAAGAACATCGGATTTTCATCCGAAACGGCTACATGTTCCACATCTTGGTTTTCTAGCCAAACACGAGCTGCCTTCTCGGCCTTGACCAATATCGTTCGTTATTCCAAACTTATCGATATGGTTGGAAAGGAACTAGAAAGAGTATTATGTCCTGTAGAGCTCTTAAGTTCTTTTTTTTAAAAACCTTTATGAGGCCCGTCTGAAGCTTTATGGTGTTCAGTTAAGAATTCATCTTTGCCTATGTCAGAGAATTCTTTATCCTATTATTTTCAGACTGTTAATACGAGAAGCTCATTCCCTTCTGAATGAGGAAGACCAAGCTTGGCTGAAGGTAAGGACACACGAAGTTAGAGCTATCACAACTTCCGTGACCTTTTAATAAAATAGATCTCTGCAAAATATTTTCGACGCAACCTTTTGGAAAAGCTAATCAGTGTTCGCGTCTTTTATCTTAACAATGTCCAGTCTCTTTACGAGAACTGCTACACTCTGGGACCATTCGTAGCAACGAGTGCAGTAGTGGTGGGGGCTCCACCACTACAATTCCCTAATTCCAGAACCTTTTTAATCTTTCTCTTGAAATATTTCTGGGTTGTCCGGAAGGCTAAGAAGCCTTCCGCATCCTGGTTGATTTGGCGGGTGGTCAAATTCTTTCTTGAGAAGCGCCTAGATTAGAGGTTGTGATGAGGTCCTTTAGTATGGGTTGCAGCCCTTAATACTTCAGCACCTAGGAGTCGCTCAGCATCCTAAGAGGATCGCTAGGCTCAGTAAGGAAGACGTACTTAAAAAGGCAGAGTAACGATTCAAGTCGACTTCCTTACCAGGTACTTATTTATTTTATGTTTGTTATTTTGAATAACGGCTAAAATAAGATACGGGATACTTAGCTTCTTTGTTAACATGTATGCTGGTCTCCACCCACCACCCTGGGTGTGAATCAGCTACATGATCATCGGGTAAGATTAATATTGAAAAATGTTATTTTCATTAGTAAAATAAATTTTTGAATATACTTACCCAATGATCATGAATTTAAGGACCCACCCTTCCTCCCCATAGAGAACCAGTGGACCGAGGAGAAAATTGAGTTCTTGTTGACAAGAAGTACTTGAGTACCTGCTCACAGATGGCGCTGTTGTGTACACCCCCACCTGTATAGCGATCGCTGGCGTATCCCGACCGTAGATTTCTGTCGGGCAACAGAGTTGACAGCTACATGATCATCGGGTAAGTATATTCAAAAATTTATTTTACTAATGAAAATAACATTTTGATTATAAAATAAATTTTTGAATATACTTACCCGGTGAATATATAAATTAAAGGCCCTCCCTTCCTCCCCGATAGAGACCCAGCGGAATGAGAACTGGAGCTGTTTACAAGTATATGCGGTATCTGGCCGATAGTCGGCGCTGGTGGTCACACCCGCAACCTTCATGGCGATCGCTCGCGAGTTTTTGGTTTCTGTCGAGCCGTCCGAGACGTCAGCTATTATATATTCACCGGGTAAGTATGTTCAAAAATTTATTTTATAATCAAAATATCATATCTCACCCGCCTTTATTAGGCCTCTTCGATTAGCTTTCCATTTATACTAAACACCGAGATAAATTTTATGTTTTTGTTTATAAGCGACCTTTGCCTATTCTTTGTAGGCGGTCCTGACTTGGAAAACAAAGTTAAACAACGTTGAGACCATTCAACTTTTATTTTTGTTTAGATTGATGAGATGAATATTTTTAGAAAATATTTTAAGAAATTTATTCTTTGAATAGTCTTCGTGCTGTTTTTCAAAGATGAACTAACGTTTGGTTTATTTATGCTACGCAGTTTGCACTCTATTGTTACGATAGAGAAAGAGAGAATCACGGTTTCACTTTGCAGAAAGAGTAAATCGATTTTGACGTTTTGTTCATTCTTCTTACAAACTGAAGTTTTTTAGATACTAATTTAAAGGAACATGTTAATTTTCAATTTCTTAGTCCTTTTAGTTTTTTCCTTTAGTCAAATAACCTGTTATTGACGAAGAGTGAGTGAGCCATTCTCTTGTGAGTGACAAGAGAGAGAGAGAGAAAGAGAGAACGATCCGATCTTTATTCTCGTCCCAAGTCTCTGTACAAGGAGTTTGGGAGCGAGTAACGTTGTTCTCGGTTCAGATATTTACTCTCGTCCCAAGTCTCTGTACGGGGAGAGAGGATAAAACGTTCTAGTTTTTATTCTCATCCCAAGGCACTGTACGGTGAGAGATTGAAAACGTAGTCCTTAGTGAACTAGTTTTAGTCTCCTCCCCAGTCACTGATCTTTTTAACTTTATATATTTCCGTTTTATTCGATATATATGTATATGTTTATTAATTTTTGCATGTGTGTTTCATTTTGTACTAATGTGCTTACATTATACGACATATTTCGCAATTCTAACCTTTTGATTTAAGGGAGAATTGCGTGCTTCAGGTAGAAATCAGCTTTATTCATGTCTGATGTGAAATTATTAAAAAATGCGATATCAGTGAAGAAAGTGCGAAAAACATGTTCAGTGTTGCTGAGGGTTCGTTTGTTCGTGCTTGTCGCTTGCCTAGTCCGAGACATCTTTCAGGCTCCCCTGCACCAGGGAGAAGGAATGTCGTAGGACCTAAGGGAGTGAGAGGTGTAAACCAACGAACAGACGTTTCCTCAAAGGTATCAGACGTTGCTCGTGTAGCACGTCCTTGCCATAAGACAGGAGAGACGAAGTTCTCCTCGACTTCCGATGATTCGTCTCTTTAAAAACCTTGGCGTAAGGTTTCGAGACGGTTGAAACGTTAATTAGTTCCTTCAGAACAAGTTCAACGTCCTAGCTGTAGTCATCATGAGCCATAGTGATGACGTTCATGTACAGACGTTTCCGACGTCACGATCTATTCAGAGTGCGGTTGACCTGAAGTTAAGTGTTTTGCAAGATATGCTGTTAAAGCTTTCTTCTTTCATGAAAGCTTACGATCCTGTTCCTGTGCGAAAGAATCCTTTGCTTATTGTACGTCACGGTTCTGGGATACGTGATTCAGGTCTTCAACCTTCTAAACGAGGTTTGTTACGTCACGCTGACGTTATCCCTAGTGTCAGCTTTGCTGTTAAACGAGATGCGGAGCATAAATCTCAAAGTCAGTTAAGTCGAGTCATGACTTTGATCAGCAGTCACTGCAGTTCCTCCGAGACTTTGAACGTCAGGCACCGCAGTCACAGCGTGACGTTGAGCTGCAGACACCGCAGACACGACGTGACGTTGAGCTGCAGACACCGCAGACACGACGTGACGTTGAGCTGCAGACACCGCAGACATGACGTGACGTTGACGGTAGACACCGTAGACACGACGTGACATCGAGGGTCAGTCACCGTAGTCACGATATAGCATCGAACAGCAGTCACCGCTGTTACTACGTGACGTTTGAATGTCAGTCACTTCTGTCACGACGTGTAGTAGAATTACATTCTCTGCAGTCACAACGTGACATCGGCCCTCCAACTTTAACTTCTGTTCATATACAAGTTGATGTAGCCTGTCAGGCTTTTCCTTCACGTCATTCTGAATATAAATCTCCTTCTTGCAAGACTTTAGATTTATCAGATGATGTGCCTTCTGAAGAAGTTGATGACCCCCCTTTCAACTAATGTACCTTTGGGGAGTCATTCAGAAGAGGAGTAACCTAGGGTTGTCCAACAATCCCTTGTTTTATAATTATGAATTTCTTTAGGGAAATTTTGTCCTACTCGTTTTGTAACGGCTGCTCCGCCATCTGAGTTTACTCTTGGCATGACTTTCTTCGACTCCTACATTTACGAAGTCAGTTCTCTCTTGTTCTTCCAAGAGAGCCATGCTCTTACTGGGAGACTGGTTGGAATCCAGGAGAAGTTTAGGAAAGTCTGCTTTTGCTTTTCCTCCTTCTTAATTAGCATCTTGCTCGAGCGTCTGGTGTGACACAGGAGAAGTTCTCGGCTTGGGAGTACTTGCCTCTGCCCAGGGAGACTTCTTAAGCCTAGTGGACTCTCCTCGTCGTCTAGCCATGAGACGCTCCAAGTTTTTATGGTCTGCTTCAGAGTTAGACCATCTCTTGTTAGGAGTTTTTTTCGAGCGTTTGAAGTATTAATTGTTGGATTGGTCCCTGGGAGCCTTAAGTAAGAAGGTCTCTCCAGCTGTCAATGTATTGCTGTACAAATTATGTCATGCATGAACAAGGCTATAAGGGATGGCTCCAATGAACTGGCAGCCACGTTCACTGCAGGAGTACTTAAGATGTAAGTGCGCTCAATGTGTTCATTGTCAAGACAAAGTTCACGATGAAGACTACCAAATCTGTCTTGGCAGCAGTAAGGGAGGGCGACTGGATGGTCTCTCTCGACCTTCAGGATGCATACTTCCACATCCCGATTCATCCAAACTTTCAACAGCATCTGAGGTTTGTGGACGGGAAAGTAGTGTACCAATTTCGAGCACTGTGCTTCGGCCTCCTTCCTGCTCCTCTTGTTTTTACAAGGCTCTTGCAAAATGTAGCAAGCTTTCTACATTTTTTGAGGAATCAGAGCCTCCCGTTATTTTGACGACTGGCTAATCAGGGCATCGTCATTAAATCGCTGTCTGGAGAGCCTCTAATGGACATTAGACCTAACCAAGGAGCTAGGTCTCATAGTGAACGTAGAGAAGTCGTAACTTACAGTACTCCATCCCAGACTATTCTTTATTTGGGGATGGAGATACAGTGTCGAATTTTTCGGGCCTTTTCGTCTCCCACAAGAATGGAACAAGCTCTGTTGAAAGTCCGTCACTTGCAAGAGAAAAACAGTTGCTCTGTTAGAGTTTGAACGAGCCTCGTGGGAACTCTTTCATCGCTGGAGTAGTTTATCTCTCTGGGGAGACTCAACCTTTGCCCTCTCCAATTTCACCTAAACCATTGGAACAAGGAGAAGGGCTTAGAGAGTATCTCTATCCCAATCTCCAACTCAGTCTCGACATGTCTGACTTGGTGGGACAGCAACATCAGACTTCGAGAAGGTCTTTCTCTTGCGATCAAGAACCCAAACCATGTGTTGTATTCAGATGCATCGGATTTGGGTTAGGGAGCGCCACTGGACAGTCTGGAATGCTCGGGTCTTTGGTCCACGGATCAGAAGGAACTCCATTTAAGGCAAGTAACATCTCTCTTTTGACGAGATTTGTGCAAGGAGAAATGAATGTCTCAGTGGACTGCCTCAGCAGAAGAGGACAAGTCATCTCCATGGAGTGGACGTTGCACAAGACTGTGTGCGAGAAGCTATGGATGACATGGGGTCAACCCACCATAGATCCTTTTGCGACTTCACTGACAAAGAGGCTCTCGACTTACTGTTCTCCAGTTCCAGATCCAGAGGCAGCCCACATAGACGATTTCCTGCTGGACTGGTCTCGCCTAGACATCTTTGCCTTCCCACCATTCTAGATCCTAGACAAGGTTCTTCAGAAGTTCGCCTCTCACGAAGGGACCAGGTTGACGTTGGTTGCTCCCTTCTGGCCCACGATTGAGTAGTTCACAGAGGTACTTCTATGGCTAGTAGACATTCCAAGAAGTCTACCGTTGCGGATGGATCTCCTGCGTCAGCCTCACGTAAAGAGATTTCATCAAAGCCTCCCCGCGCTTCGTCTACCTGCCTTCAGCCTATTGAAAGACACTCTAGAGCTCGGGGGTTTTCGAAGGAGGCAGCTAGAGCGATCGCGAGGGCTAGAAGATCCTCTACCATCAGGACTTATCGGTCTAAATGGGAGGTATTTAGAGACTGGTGCAAGTCCTCCTCTATTTCCTCTTCCAGTACCTCTGTAGTGCAGATTGCAGATTTTCTGCTTTATCTGAGAAATGGTCGCTCCCTTTCTGCATCTACCATTAAAGGCTACAGAAGGATGTTAGCTTCTGTTTTCAGGCATAGAAATTTGGATCTACCTAATAACAAAGATCTTCAAGACCTTCTTAATTCTTTTGAGACTTCCAAGGAGCGTCACATTTCTACTCCTTCTTGGAACTTGGACGTGGTCCTGCAGTTCCTTATGTCAGACAGGTTTGAACCGTTGAGTTCGGCCTCCCTGAAGGATCTTACCCTCAAGACACTTTTCTTGGTGAGCTTGGCTTCTGCGAAAAGGGTTAGTGAGATACATGCTTTTAGCAAGAATATCGGCTTCTCCGCTAATAAAGCAGTATGCTCTCTTCAGCTTGGTTTTTTGGCCAAAAATGGACTTCCGTCTCGTCCATGGCCTAAATCATTTGAACTTCCCAGTCTACCTGAGATTGTTGGGAATGAAGTTGAAAGAGTGCTGTGCCCCGTTAGAGCTCTTAGTTTTATTTATCTAGAACTAAACTGCTGTGAGGTTTTTTCAGAGGCCTTATGGTGCTCCGTTTAAAAAGCCCTCTTTGCCTATGTCGAAGAATGCGTTGTCTTATTTTATTAGACTATTGATTAGAGAGGCACACTCTCATTAAGTGAGAAGGATCGTAATTTGCTTAAAGTTAAGGCTCATGAAGTTAGAGCGGTAGCAACTTCAGTAGCATTTAAACAAAATAGATCCCTTTGAAGTATTATGGACGCGACCTTTTGGAGAAGCAAGTAGGTGTTTGCTTCATATTACTTGAAAGATGTCCAGACTCTTTATGAGGACTGCTACACGTTGGGACCATTCGTAGCAGCGAGTGCAGTAGTGGGTGAAGGTTCTACCACTACATTCCCTTAATCCCAATATCCTTTTAATCTTCTCTTGAAATTTTTAATCTTGTTTTAGGTTGTACGGGAGACTAAGAAGTCTTTTGCAATCTTTTGATTTGGCGGGTGGTCAAAATATTGTTTCTTGAGAGCGCCCAGATTAAGGGTATTGATGAGGTCCTGTTGTAGGGGTGTTTACCCTGATTATAACAGCTCCTAGAAGTCTTTCAGCATCCTGAGAGGATTGCTGGGCTTCATAAGGATAGCGGACTAATGAGTCAGAGTATTCATCAGAGTCAGCTTCCTTATCAGGTACCTATACTTAAGTTTGTTTTTTGAATTTTTGTCAAAAACTCTTGAGCATATACGCCTTTATTGTTTTAATACTGGTCTCTACCCACCACCATGGGTGTGAATCAGCTATTTATATATTCACTGGCTAAGTTTAATATTTAGAAATGATATTTTCAATTTAAAATAAATTTTTGAATATACTTACCCGGTGAATATATATAATTAAAGGCCTTCCCTTCCTCCCCGATAGAGACCCTACAGACTGAGAAGAACTGGTTTGGTTGAGAAGTATATGCGGTATCTGGCCGATAGTCGGCGCTGGTGGGCACACCCGGCAGCCTTCATGGCGATCGCTCGCGAGTTTTTGGAATCTGTCGACCGTCGGAGACGTCAGCTATTTATATATTCACCGGGTAAGTATATTCAAAAATTTATTTTAAATTGAAAATATCATAATTATTACATTTTAATATAAAATAAATTGTGAGCAATGGCATCTGTATAGATTCCATGAGTCACAAGATGAAGTATTACACTGTAATGACACCATTTGACCTTCAGTGCTAGCGCAAACCTCATAGAGAGTGCACGTTTTGAGTTTGACTTCTGACATTCACTCGTTTTCACGTATGTTTTTCTTGGTATCGGCAAGAATTTCATCATTTCAAAGAGGAAAAGACAATTTCAACATCTCGCTAACATAAGGAGGAAGAAAATTCACTCTAATATCAGCGATATTAGCAGAGTTAGTGAAGGAGAGAGATGATGAAAGAGCGACCGTCTTGCCCGAAGAAGCAAGATATTGAGCAAAGGGATATGATTAAATTATGATAAATAACATTTTTTTTATTTATTAATATCCAAAAAGGAATATAAAATTCATAATAATCATGATTTATTAATATTGTCTTTGTAAAAATAAAGAAAAACTTTAAATGCCCGTTTCTCAAAACTATACTTATTGGCCTTCAAATTATATCTTCTCCCTTAGTTTTAGAGATATATCATTGAAATTGGTATATAACTTAGAGAGACATTATAAAACAATAATAGCCCTTTTTTCCAATTTTTTTATATCTTTTTTTCTTAGTTTTTCCCCGATTTATAGGGTTTATTTTTTTACCATAATGAAAAAATTCATATATAGCAAAAAATTGCCTTTTAGAAAAAAAACTATTTTATTGGAGGTCTACATCAGGTCTATGTAGGGTAGCAATCCCAGGTCTTGATATTAAGTATCAAGGGAGGAGATAGAATTTGAAAAACACTCATTTTAAGGATAAATCGCCCTGGGTTTGTGAAACCGAAGGTCAGAGGCAAAAATCCTATGCAGTTTGGAGATGTCCTAAGTCACCTTATTAAGTGGTATGAATGTTTAAGTCCTGTCCTTAAAAGACAGCATTAGTCAGCCGGCTCCCTTAAGCCAGCTCATTTGTTCATACACAAATACAAATCATTGTCCTTTAATAGGACCATGTCTTCGGCACAGCTAAAAACAACCGTTTTATCTTTTAACAAGGGGGTTACAGTTCCTGGCGTGTGGTGGGTAGGCTCCGCCCACCCAACAGTTGGCACAAGTTTCACTCAAAAATGGGCTAATTTGATATTTTTGCTCTTTCTCTGATGAGAGTCGTGTTCTTTTGACTATGGTCATGTAGGGATGCCCTGGTAAACCTGGCCATAGGAGTATAAGGTTTTTGAGTAAACCTTTAGTAGATCTTCATCAACCTTGTGTAATTTCCAGAGGACATGAGTGTTCCAAGTCATCCCTTTGTGATGAGCACAAGTTCCATATGGCCATCTCTAGAGTTGGTGGAGTTCGGAAAGAAGAAAACGAAGGCTAAGAGGGAATCTTTGACTTTAGACTTGGCAATGCATAAGCTGATGTTGAAGTAGTTCTATAGTTCCTTTTAATCTTCTGGAAGATCAAAACATATTGTGTTTTCTTCAGGTTCCTCTAGGAATGGAGAAATTTGAGAGGAGGGAGGAGATTCCAACTTGCGCTCGAGTCCTTCTTCTGGGAAAGCAGAAGCATCACCTTCCCTTAGCTAAGATAATACAGTACTATACTTCTCTGCCTCTTGCCCAAAGTTTGCCTCCTTTTGTGCTACCTGACAACTACAGGTGTGAAGACTTGGACCTGAGGAATTTGTGCCCTTCCTTGGGAATTGATGTGGTGTTGTCTGCAGTGAAGCTTCTGGAGATGTTGGCTGACACCAAACTGCTGAAAAATTTCCTTGCTGTGCCATCCTCTTTGACTATTCCATCTGCAGAGGGGCTGCGAGACGTTGTGACCACCAATGAGTCCTGCCCTGATGCTGAGAAGGTACCTGTCTTCCATCTCCACATGCTCAGTCTCCATGTACTCTGTCACCGCATGATTGGTTGCCGTGTGAACTGTCTCCTCTTTATCGTGCATAAGAAATTACTGTAATGAGTGTTTAAGAAAGAACTTCGTAAAAAACATATTGAACATGAATATTAACATAAAGGAGAAAGGTTGAAAGGTTAAAAAAAGACAGTTTATTTTAGATTTTTATTATTTATTGTGATGAGTGCAAAAAGGGAAATAGAAAATAGTAATTTTTAATAGTTAGAATATCCTTAACACTTAAGACTGACATCAAAAGGCAAAGGAAGTCATTGGAAATACTTATATCTGGAAGGTTTGAGGAAAAAAAAATAAACTTATTTCTTCAAATCTAAATCTACTGTGTTAAAGAACCCTGGAAACTTTTAGTAATGGTAGTTGAAATTATAGTAATTTAAAAAAAAAAATGCTCATCAAATAGAAAGTAAATTGCCTTTTGTTGACACTACTCATATAGAAACTCAAATATTGCTTGATCTTTTTATTTTTTTTTTTACATAAAACTATCAAAATAATCGTCTGAATTTTTACTTCCAAACATGAGCACTTCCATGGAAAAAAGAGAAATTTCAAAGATGAATGTAACACTTTGAGAATTTGTTTTATTTACAACAAAGAGGTGAGACACTTATTTACATGTCTTGAATCTGAACATTTGAGTGATATGATCTATTCTTGGTTACTTTTGAGCAGAGAAATTGTAAAAGGCTAAATAATGACGAATAATACTCTTATCAAGAAATCGTCGCATATACAGAAAACTATGCTGACCACACTTACCTTCCAGTCAGAATATTCTCAATTAATTTACTCAAGCTGACTTAGGAAGAAATGTCCACTGAACAACCTTTATAAAATAATTTTGGATAGAGGATGTAATACTCCTGAAATTACTTGAAATTCTTGGAAAAAATTCATGGAAATGCTTCCACCAATCACATGAATTAAGAGTTGCATAACTGCATTACATAACATTTGTAATTGCAGTACTTTCTTTGCTTACAAATTTCCATTAATATTTCATAAAGCATAAAAATGTACCAAAAAAATTTGCAGTCAAATTTTTGGCAAGTATAACAAATGAAAGAGGTCCCCATTCTCAAAGCACTTAAAAGGACACTGCCCAAATTGAAGTACAGTAGTCTTATATTTCCATGGATATAAAAAAATCATACTGCACAGTATATAAGCATATTTTCATGGTGTGATACCTTTGGATGATATATAGATTTACTATAAGACAAGCAGCCTATATTGTCAGTCTACACATAGTACCTACAGTATTTTTCCCCAGAAAATTGTACCCAATATTTTCTGAAATTTTTTTTTTTACAATTTCAGGAAACTATGTACTGTAAATGTAAATGTATCACAATTGCAGTTGATAGGTACAATGCCTCCTATAGTTTCATGAAATATAAGCTTTTTCTCCTGCAATTTGAACGCACACACAAGTACTTTTATCTGAAAATAACTTCTTCATTTGTAGGTAAATGCTAATCAAATATTCAAAAACTAAATTGGCTTCTGTTTATTCATAAGTACTTAGTTGCATAATTAACTTTATAAGGGCACTATCCTTCTAACTTATAGAATTTTCTTTATGTGGGAGCATATCCTCTGGTCTCTTTTTTGAGCATTAACTTTGTTTTTTGTTCTTTTTCATTCTGGATTTGTGATTCATATACTTGAGTTTCAAAAATATAAATTTTAAACGGAACCACACTTTACAATTATTTAATTATTTGCCCTCACAGAACTCGTGCTAACAGTAAGAGGTGCACTTTACAGGGAAAATAGAAGTCTTGAGATATGTTTACAGAAAATATCTTCACTTAGCTTAAAATCTATTTTTTTTTATTTAATTATTAAACAGTATAAAGCATCTCATCTCTATAACATAATGGTACAACAAATTTTCTACATACGACATCTGTACAAACCCACTATCCATTCTTCAAAATTTATGTACAAAAACTTCTAAGGTATGAACAAAATAGAATATAAGAAATTTTTCACTAACACATATTTACAAATAACAATGGTACATGGTATTCTCTGTACAAAATAACAGCTATTTGCCACACTTGTGGCTTTTTAAATGAGTGTAATGATTATGACAAAAAACAATGATTGTTGTCTGTTAAGAAAAAGAAAAATAAAGAATATCAGAAACTACATTATTTACAAAAGAGTAATGCTTAAAACATCCAGTTACAATATACGTAAATGTTTGATGGCATATATTTTATAGGTAGAATAAGGAAATAGTATAGTATCCTTCAATATACTGTATTTACAGTTACACAGGTGGTGATTACTGAACTTTTACAACAAATGTTATCCATTTGGCTGGCTGTGTATAATGAGCTATTTACACATTTTATTTTTTTCTTTTGAAAAAAAAAAATTATTGATATTTATGAGGTAAAGCACTCATATAAACAACTACATTTTGTATTGCTCTACATTCATAAATACTTATTTTTCTTTATTGCTTATTATAAACACTTTGGGAAGTCTCTGAAAATAGTTTGTATTCTTTACATTCAAATCAGAGTTTTATGCATTCCCCAAACATCACCTTTCTAAAAAAAAAAATCAATCACATAACATTACAGTTGAGAAATATCAGAATTATTTTGACCACTACCATTACTGTTTTGAGTTCAGATACATTTATCCTTCATAGATTATTTTGCTCTCAAGATTAACAAGATTTAACTTTCACCGGGAAAATACATTCATGATTTTACAGATACTGTTTAAGTGAACTTTATCAGGCCTATAATAGTTATCATAGTTACAACACTAACAAATTTACCAATGTTTGCTGAGTAATGTAGTGGCTAAAATGCCCCATTGCATGAAACATATCACCTCCTTTAATAAATATCCAATTATGATTTATGAATGGATTCCACCCTAATGACTAATATTAATTATATAGCTAGGTAATTATAATAAAATTACTTTTTTGAAAAACCAGTTCTTTGGAGGGAGTAGGCATAAGTATGAAAAAACTAAGCAAGGTGAAAAGGTTAGATTCTAGTTACAAGAAGCATTACTATTTTCTCCATTTCTGAAAGTTTATCCTTAGATCACATGAATTTCTTAGTTAAATGGCAGAAAACAACGGATTTTTCCAACATGCCCACATCTGTTTGTGACGATGTAATTATACCCAAGTAAAGATTTCATTCCAGTGAAGAGTGGAATGAGGAAAGAAAATAGTTTGGCATTCCTAAGATCAGGTCGGAGCTATCCCTTTATCCTTATAAGTACTGTAGTACCTCTGTTTACAAGTAACTTAACTTATCTTTTGACATATACCACCTCCCTTCCTCAGGCACACATGTGCACTCACTAATATTATACCTCCGTTCCTACTTCTTTTCTTCCATCTTGCTGGCCAACCTTTTAACATTTATTAAGTAATATAACTATGGGGGTTTCAGTACAATATTACACATTGGGACTGACAGTCTCTTGGGCCTTATGGCTGAAGTTCATAAATCTCTCTATCTCTAGGAGAAAACCAACAAAATGAATTATTGAATATGAAATCATTAAACTAGATATCGTAAGTAAACATTAAAAGAAAAAATCCAGTAATCCAGAAATATTATTTCTGCGAAACTTCCTAGATGTTCATAATTCTCTTGAAGCCTGGTTTATATTGACATTTGCCCTAGAACTAAAAATTTCCTCTTTTTTTTTTTTTTTTTTTTTTTTTCAGTAAGGTTAAGCCCCCATTACAGTTTAATACCCCACCCTACATCGTTAAATGGTTCCAAGAGGAGAGCCAATGAAAGGTTATTTTTTATGTGCAGTAGATAGGATTTCTGTATTATAAAGTGACTTTCATGTTCCCTATACTGTTCAAAAAAGTACTTATAACCTGCTACGATTTTTGTTAAAACCAGACACCTACATTAATAAGCTCCCATGTGAGGTATAGTACTGTACTATACAACACTTAACCATTATTTTGTGATGTAGAAGCTGACATAACAAGATTTTATTTTTTATTTAATATTTTGGGATGAGAGCCATAAAGTCAGAACTGACATACTGTATATCAAACCGATGTAAAGTAGGATATTACTGTACACAATTGAAACAATAAGACGTTTAGTGGCAATAACCTTGGCTTGGGTACACTGCAGAATCTTAGCATTTTCAGTTCTCCTGATGGCCTAGCATTACTGAGCCAGCATTTACCCCCATCCAAATTGTGATACTTGTTTGAGTCAAGTTATTTAATAATCACTAGGGATGTCTTTTCTTCTGGATTTTTCAGTAATTCATGTATAAATTGTTCAAAGGAATCATTTTTACACAATCATGATCCTCATTCTCTGTCGCTTGTGACAAGGACTATACTGTATTGTGATTTAGATCACCGCTGCAAGTAATGAGAAGAACTTACTGTTCCCTTAGGAAGTGTGTTCATTGGGTTGCTGACCACATTAAGAGTTCCAAATGTAAAAGGAAGCTAAACTTTATTCACAGGAGAATCCAGAGAACAGTAGGGTATTTGTTTACAGAGGGATGATGATGCTGTAATGATAATGTCACTCATGATAGTAAAAGAGCATTCGGGCCTGGATAGTAATAGTAATGAAGCTCCTTCTTTGGCTTCATTTGTTAAATCAAAGAAGACTAATGAATCTTCAAGCAAAGGCAGAGATTCTAGCTTAACCTGCCTAGTTTTAAACCCTATCCTAACTCCTCACATTTTGCTTAGGGGTTTTAGTGTACCAGTCTGTAAAGGTTCTGATGGTGCACAACACATTATAGAGTTGATTATCACTCACTCACTCACACCATTATTTTAGGTCCTTCTGCTACAAAACCTTAGTATTTCTGTGGTCCAGACTGTTTTTTTTTTACCTCCACGGGACACCAAGGTAATAGACTGAGCTGCCAGCTTGGATCCTAATGTCCCTCTGCTTGCTGAAATAAGCCCTCATGAGCAACCACTTTATTCATATATTAATGTCATGCTATATGGTTCCTGTGGAACAGAGTACAGTACTGAGTAAACCATTTCATGTTTCGACAAAAGCTGATCGTTTATATCATGTTTCTGAGTTGCAGTGAATAGGAATGAATGGCGAGTGATTGTGACACAGTTCCGGTAGGCCCTGCTGCTTCCTCCGGTGCCTTAGATGACCGCGGAGGTAGCAGCAGTTGGGAATTCAGCGTTTTGAAGCTTCATCTGTGGTGGATAACGGGGGAGGGTGGGCTGTGGCACCCTAGCAGTACCAGCCGAACTCGGTTGAGTCCCTTGTCAGGCTGGGAGGAACGTAGAGAGAAGTCCCCTTTTTTTCGTTTTCTTTTGTTTGATGTCGGCTACCTCCCAAAACTG
Source organism: Palaemon carinicauda (assembly GCF_036898095.1). Taxonomy (NCBI): domain Eukaryota; kingdom Metazoa; phylum Arthropoda; class Malacostraca; order Decapoda; family Palaemonidae; genus Palaemon; species Palaemon carinicauda. The sequence goes on along the minus strand of NC_090738.1, from coordinate 121,828,247 downwards.
TATTAAAATGGTATTTAAATGGTTTTCATTTTAAAATTTGGGAAGATCTTTGTTAAAAAACTCACAGCTAAGTCTTATCCTGTTGGCCTTAATGACACGAAAATGCATTAGTTAAAATTTATATGTATGTATGAATGTGGGTGCATAGCACAGGGCACAGTCACCATTCAAATAAAACCAAAAGAAAGGCTGGTAGTTACTATCTTAAAGAATTCATAAAGCCAGAAAGATGAAGATGGAGATAATAAGGAGGAAGAGCTTGACTGATGATGTATCTCCTTTTTCAATCATTTAACAAAACTTTTTCTGAGTGGTATCTAAATACCCGGTAAGTTATTAGGCAAGTATTCTTTTAAGCCATTGGATGTCGCTACCTGTAAGATGACTTATACCTAACAGTTTTCATCAAGTTTAATAGTTCACTAATTATTATCTCAAGAGCAAAGTGCTACTAACTTTGCTTCCTCTTTGGTATTTGTCAGAGACTTTCTCCCTTAAAAGCAATCTGTGATCTATACAAAAAATTAGTGGTTGCACAACCTTGTCTTTGATTCAGATCTAGTTGATTCTCTTGAAACCATCTTTAATGTAAGTAAAAGAAAATGTTTGAATGCAGGATTTTTGTGCTGGTTGACCAAAGAAATGCTGTTTATTGATAATAAAGTTAGAGTATTCTTGAAATCCAATTTTTGCAGATTCTATAGTTGTGGTTAATTTGACTCTTATAGAAGAGAAGTTTTTATGTCATGAGGATTTTAATATCATTTTGGATCATCCTATGTTGCAACAGCCTTTCTGAATTTTGTGGTTAATAGTGGGGAACAAATGTGTTCTTCTATGGTTGGAACAGCATCTGATTAGAAAAATACTCTTTATTTCTTCCACTATTTTTGGTCCTGTTAGGTAACAATAGTATTGATAAGATGGTGACACAATCAGACAACAGGATGCAAAGTGACACTTTTAAGTTGCTTTCTCAAATAAACCCTGTTTATCCCTATCGTCCTGTAACAACTGTGAATAGAATTTTATTCTCCATAAGAATTGTTTCATAACAGTTTTAGTCCATATTTTCAAAGTTATCTAAGCAATTTAGCAAAGGCCACATTTTGAAAGAGTACAAAAATCCTAAAAATAGAATGTACAGTATTATAAGATTTTGTGAATCCATCTCCAGGGTTTTACAACAGGTTACATAAATTTTTGATTGAAAACAGGTCTACAATTCTCACTAAGTTTTTAATGGAAATTCCCTCAACAATCAATGGGGTCAGTAAGGAGAGGAGATTAGATTCTTTTGATGACTTACAGATGCATACGTTCACATTCCTATTCATTGAAATTCAGAGAATCTCTTTTGTGTTTATGATTGGTTCAGACCAGTTAAACGGAAAAAACAAATAGTCTCTGCATCCGTATAGTGTGTCTAGAGATTTGGAATTGTAAGGGAAGACCAAACATGGACATGTTTGCAACATTGCTCAACAAGAAGATAAAAGTGTAGTTCACCAGTTCTGGGTCCTTTAACATGGAAGGTGGATGCCCTGTCACAGCACTGGTTGAATTTGGATCTGTATGCTGTTCCTCTTTTCTCAATGATTCAAGCTACAAAAAAGTTCACTGTCTACAAAGAGCAAAATGATTGTGGTGGCTCCCTTTTGGCCTCAAAGAGAGTGGTTTAAGTCCTCTACTCTATCATAGGTTTCAATATGTAGTCCTCTAATAACTTAAATCGAACACAATGGAATGTTTATTTTGATTGGTAAAAATCAAGGGATATTTCAGTGACTAAAACCTTGTCAAGGTTTTGCAATGAAAGAAAAATTTTCATATCAGCTATTATGGGCTATAAATCCATGCTAAATGTACTTAGACATTTAGGATTGCATTCATCTGCTTCAGGTAATAGTGCAAATATATCTAGGGGTTTTAATGTTAAAAAATCTCTGGTTGTCAGAGCAGTTTTATTTTAATCTAGATGTCATACAGTACTGTGTTTCAGTATTTAAATGGTTTTCATTTTAAAACTTGGGAAGATCTTTGTTAAAAAACTCACAGCTAAGTCATATCCTGTTGGCCTTAATGACACGAAAATGCATTAGTTAAAATTTATTTCATATATTATAAGTTTTGGAGAAAATAGGATGACTTCATCTCTTGTAGCCACATTCCGAGCATAGAATAATTTTGACACACAAGGTTTGCCTCGCTCTTTTCGTAGTCTTTGAAAAAGAAAGTTGATTTTATGCCAGAGAATAGATTTCCTGTACTGTGTAAGCTTTTAAGTGTTATTTAGCCAAAACTTCAAATACTAAGGGAAACGTTCCTACCTAATTGTTTTGTGTGTGTGTGTGTGTGGGGGGGGGGGGGAGAATTCTGAATTGTCCTGTCCAAAATTGGCATCAATGACTTAAGATGTCAGGATGCCAGATAACTCATAATCAATCAATCCTGTCCAAAAGTGCCATGTCCTTTCTTATTAAAATGTTAGTCACAGAGGCTCACAGGGAATTTCATCTAAGTCGGGTGAACGACTTGAATGTTAGGGTTCATAATATTAGAAGTGCAGTTACATCTATTAATATCTGTAGGAATCTTTCTTTAGAATATCTTAGCAGCAGGTCAGTGGCATACTAAATTAGTTTTCAATAAGCATTAGCATAAAGAAACTTGGTTATCTTATCAAAATAGCAGGTGATGTGATGTAAATGAAAAGTTTCTGTTGTCTCTAAATTTAAATAACTTCATGATTAATTTTTTCACAGAGTTGGGTAATGCTGTTTATATTTTGTGTTTTAGCAACACAATCTGAAGGCTCGAGTTATAATGGACTTGTATGGTGACAGTTATTTACTGTGGTACAAGACTAAGAGGAGTCCCTCAGATGCTAGATAAGTGTATTATTTTATGACCAAGTTTTCTATCTCTTTCCTCCACTGACCCACCTCCATCATAGTATAGGTGTCAGCATTGTGAACATCAGGGGAGAATTATAGATATGAACAGAAATTTATAATGCAATTTATTATTTCTGCACTCACCTGGTGTTCATATACATACCCATCCTCCTCCACATTGACTGGTAATGTCAGGTGGAAAAGGAGCTTGTTTTGATTTTGAAACTTAAAAGATAGCTTTTGTGGCCTACCCAACCCAAGGTTATCGCCATTAACTGCCAGATTGTCTCATTACTGTACTAGAGGCCTAAGCCTATTGAAAAGATAAAATACTTTGAATTTTTAGTTTTAGGGTAAACATCAATGTAAACTAGATTTTGAGAGAAAAACATTATGAACATAAGGTGAATGTAGAAATATAATTTTTTTTAATAAAATCCTATTTTTCACATGTACATATGTAAATAAATCTGGCCTAAGACCTCTAAAAAACCAGACAATGTGAACTTAATTTAGCAAATATGTTATTTTACAATCATGTTAGTACACAAGACAATGTAGTAACTTACTTTATATAAACTTTGCTTAATGTCAAAGAAACACTTCACAAAATGGCAACTTGTACAGCACGTAGGCTAGAATGAAATACTGTCTGTACAAGCAGTACTGAAAAAAACTCATTCACAACATAAAGTTTGGTATAGTATTAATGAATGCAAGCAGAGGTACCTGGCACTGACTGCTTCTGTGATTAATCACATTTAAATTTTTATTATACTGTATTTATCACTACTATATTGGGCCTAATCCAAGTTTTATATATCAAAAGGGAATGCTACCTCACAGATCCTGTCCACTATCTTTGACGAGAAATATGGTACAGTTCAGTAACAGCTATAAATATAGGTTCTTATTGGTAATGGACTTACATTACTGTATTGTATTTCATTTTGGTTATATATGACTAGAGATGAATATTGTATTCTCTTGATAAAAAATACTTTCTCGCATAATGACACACAGTACAACATTTTCAGAACTAATAAAAATTATACAGGTTAGCATAGTAATGTAGGACTTCGTACATTAGTAAATTGAAATAAGAGTTGTTCGAATAAGGTCCTATGGAATAAATTATAGTTACATCACTGCATACAGTAGAGAGGTAGCTTTACCATAAAATAATTCAATAAATAGAATAATCACTTAGTGATATTCTTATGAGTAAGCATTTGAAAAACAGTAGAGGCTTTTGACCAGACGGTTTATCACAAATGGACAAATGTTGTTTAGCTAATTGTTAAAAATTAATTTAATGATGACAAGTATGCATAAAACTTTTCAACCATATTCATGAAACTGTTGGGATTTTTTTTTTCAATTCGGCTAGCCTGATGAATACAAAATTAGATGGGTTGGAGAATGGGTGTTATAACTGATTCAAAGTACACTATAGTACAGTACTTGAGGTAAGAAATTATTTAATTTCAGCTTCAGTATAGCCTCCAGAATTTTAAATGACAACCTGTTACTACTGACTCCTCTCAATTATATATACTGTACAGTATCAGCCTTACTTGGCAGATAGCTCTGCAAGTCAAGAAATTAATAAAATTTTCATATTTTTTATAAATATATCATGCATTACATTTTGTTTTATTGTATTCAAATTTTTGATTGCTTAAGCATTTTAATTCATTCCAAACAATTAATTTGATTGACTGTATCAGCTCAAGTACAGTATTCTTCATTTCAGCTACCAAGAAAAGGAAAGATCTTGTCCTGCATTTGCTTATAATTATTCTTATATACTTCAGGTATGTACAGTATGTGGCTTCTTTCCGATCCAAACTACAGTTTCTGTATCATAATTTTTTCCTTTTAACTTAATGTTTCCATAAATTTTACTTTATTTTTATGTATGGCTGGGGTCTTCATTCTCATAAATGCATTTTTCCCCACAGTTTCCTTATGAAATAATTATTTGCAAATGACATTTGAACAAAGTTAATAAATTTACAGTGGTCACTTCAAGCAGAGTTATTATTACACTATACTGTACTGTATATAGATATCTAACATTTTCTGTTGAAGTACAATTCACCTTGACTACAGACTAGATAAGAAAAATAGCGAACTGGTAACGCAAATTTGGTGGACGAATTTAACTGTGTTTTTTAGTCTTAATTAGTAGTGAATTGGCTAAATGTAATCGGTATAAATATTGTGATCATTCATACTTTTTTGGGGTTAACATGCCCTGTGGTCTCCAAGGACTTTCCTGGAAAAGGCAAGAACCGGGAATCCAATATGTCACGAATTACCAAAGAAATATCATTTCATCTGCTGTGCAGCCATTGTTTTAACATGCAAAGCACAGACTCAGTGTGTATAAGGGAGACCCAAGAGTAGGTGCTATTGAACTCATCACAGTACTTCCAATGCTGAAGTCATCTGGCAACCAGTGACACGTCATCGAGAACCAACACTAATACCGGAGACCATACTACTTGTGCCCAAACTTGCATGAACCAAGCCTCCATCTTCTTTCCAGTCTCTGAACAGCCAAGAACAGTTCCAGTAGAAACCAACAACGAAGTTTCCTAAAGAAGAATAGAGGAAGCAAAGTTATCCTGCTCAGGCAGTCTCAAATACCTGGACCTTCAAAATTTTGTTTGAGAAAAAGGGATAACTGGAGTCACAACAGGGGAAACTGAAGCCTGGTCAGTCTTATAGAGGCAAATGACATTATCAGTGAATGTACTCTGATCTGGGGGTCGTCTCCATAGCTTTCAAGAAAAAAACTATTGGTGGGTCAGAGCATGGTTTCTGAAGGTCTGTGTTGTTCATGAATTTCAAAACCACCACCACCACACCATTTTATTCAGAGCAGAACCCTGGAACTCAACTCCTTTGTAAGTAAAATGCTGAAAAAAGGAGTCCTAGAAAAATGCAGGCTCTTAAAATTCTAGAGCAGACTATTCAGTGTACAGTATTGTACTGAAGAAAGACTCGCCTAAGAGAAGTGACCCTTGACCTGACTTGTCTCAACAACCACATCAAATGTGATGCATTCAAAATTATGACCATCATAGATGTCAGGCAATTACAACATTGAGGGCCTTGCCCTTGATATATAGATGTAAAAGATGCTTATCGGAACCTGCGACCTTACCTAAGGGTTCAGCTTGCGAGTGGTTCATACAGGTTCGAAGTGATGCCTTTTGACCTTAATATTCCCACAAGTGGTAAAAAGGATAAAGTGAGTGATTTAAATCCTGCGGTTGCAAGGAGTTTAGATCATTGCCTATTTGGATGCCTGGCTAGTTAGATGGGAGAATTATGCCTCAAATACACAAATCAAATCTTGCAACTTCTTCAAGATCTAGGTTTCCTGATTGACTTTGCCAAAATCAAGACTATTGTAGTTTCCAGAAGGATATTTCAAGGGTTAAAGCCTTCATTACAATATATCAAAAGCCACTCCAAGTCTACCAAAAGCATCTCAGCAAAGAATTCTAAGCCAGTTCAAATTCTTCCTTCAGAGCCATTTCTCCAGAAGATGACTAGAGAATGTCTTAGGCCTCCTTTAGTTTGCTTCAATAATAGATCCTTAGTTGAAGATTAGGTTTAAGGACCTTAATTATGTGTGGAGAAGAACAACTCAGAAAGGTTGTCAAGAAAATTTAGCCTAGCTTCCCATTAATGCAAATTAGCAATCAGGCTGTGGACAAAAACAAAGACTATTCACATGTCAGTCTCATGGGTCCATCCCCCGATTTCCATGATCTATCTACTGTATGTACAGACACTTCCAGGTCGGGTTGGGGAGACTTAGGTGTTGGGAAATGGTTCCCTTAGTTCATAGCCTATCACATAAATGTGCTGGAATGGATGATGATTTTCCTGACAATGAAGAGGGACTGCCCTAAAAGGAACTCTTATATCAAGATTTTCATAAACAGCCCAGCTTTAATTTAATGCCTCATCAGGAGAGGTGAATCCTGCTAGATAAATTTAAATACTGTAACTTATCCCATTATTAAGTTCCATCAGGAGAGGAATTTTTTTTCCCCCATTCCCTCTCTTGGGCTCTCAATATACTGTAGTAGCATACTGAAACAGATGGTCCTAGATTTTTGTTTCCTCGGAGTTTGATCTCGAAGACTTTGAGTGTCCTTCATGACTTTTCAGGATCAGCTTTGCTGGTAGCTCTACATTGGCCAAACATCCCTTGGTATCTACTGATCCTAAGTCTGAGACCAAAGTTATACCCTTTTTGATCAGCACAGCTGAATCAGAAAGAAAGGAGTCAGAATATCTCTGGTTCCTCCTTTCTGACCTGCTTACAATATCTTTGGTTCCTCCTTTCTGACCTGCTTACAATATCTTTGGTTCCTCCTTTCTGACCTGCTTAGATTATCTCTCCCGTGTATATGATAGGGAATTTTTAGATCACAATGTGATAAATTTGATGGCCTGTAAGTGGTTTTCTTCCACTAGACAATACCAGTCAGTGTGGAAGGCATGGATGGACTTCCTGATAGACAGGTCTCCATAACAGATTATGCCAGACTTCATGGATTCCTTTCTGGTCCACCTCTTGAATGATAGGAAGCTTAAGCCATGAATTTTTTTTCATACAAATCTGCATTGACAGTACCTGGCAAACGTGCTCTTGGGATAAATTTAGAATCGTACACTTTTCACAAGATTTGCCTTTTAATGACCATCTTTACTAATCCCTTCAGTATCTTGGTCTCTTTATAGAGTGGTTAAGTTTTTGACAAATTTAGATAATTCCTCCATTTCCCCTTCAATATCGGTAGATAACCTCTGTCCAGTGTTTCCTGCAATTATATCGGCAGAGATCAACATCTTCAGAAGGTAGTTAGTTTCAGAAATACCAAACAATTCACCTCTCAGGGGGGCTATCGGTATTCTAATGACCTCCTTATTAAAACCCACTGTGAGAAAATTGCTTCCTCATTACCATTCTTTGTGAGTACGCAATTCAGGACATCCACAGCTTTAAAGGTTGGTCTGAGCATAGGATGTATGTAAGACTACCCGAGACAAATACTAGTGTTGCAACATGCATGTGTGATACTATGCTCATTCCTGGCACCTACAATGGAAAACTGGATAGGAAAATGCCTACATCATTCAGGGCCTTCAACAGAAGCATGATGATAGGCCTTCAGCTTTTTTTCCGGAAGTTTCTCTTATGGGATTAGTGTTAGACTTACTAGATTTTCTTTTCGCTCATACACACGATTGAGTTTTTTGCTTGTTGACGGCTGTCAGTTATTGCTCTGATATTATTCTTTGGAGACCACAAAGTTTATTAACCCCTAAAAACTGGTTTTAACAAAGGAAAACCATATTTTTTGGGCAGTTGCAGTGTGGTTTAAAAGACTCGCCCTCCTCCCTATCGTCATGTAGGGAAGGGGACATTTTATTCTCACTGTGAGCATAGAAGACAGCAGGTTGGTGCAAAAGTAGCATTGCCTCCATTATTTCTTTGTTCTTGGTAACAATATTTCATCATTTTCCAGATATTTAATTTTCAGAAGTGCCATGATGAGTTAAATAGCAACTGAATTTGTTGGCATCTCTTTTACACACAGATTACATGCTTTGCATATTGAGACATTGGTCCTAAAGTAATAAAGACCATAAGTCTTTTGTAATTTATGTCATATTGGATTTCCTGTTTTAGCCTTTTGCAGCTAAGTCCTTGGAGACCAAACAGCTCCTCCCTAAAATTGGGATTTTCTTTTGTCAAAATCCCCTTTATTTTATTCATGTGGGAGAAATTCCACCATATATTTTTAATCCCTATATTACACTGCTAAAAAATCATTTCATGTACAAAATAGTGATAAAAATGTGTAGGAAATTGATATACATCAATTTTGTGTCCTGGTTAGATAGAAAAATACATACAATATACATATACATTTCAATCACAGACATATAAAGAATGTGTTTACATAATATATTTATCTAGCATCTATACATCTTATAGATTTGAATTAGAAATAACATTTAATGCAGAATAGTAGAGTACATTATATACAATTTATGATTCAAATGCCAATTTTTAAGGGCGAGTGAGTTTGCATGTTTTTTCGACCCTACGCAAATGCACAATGTACTAAAATTTTGTCAGGCAAAATTTTTGTCAGGCAAAATTTTTTATTTTTCACATGGTAACCTATGAAACCAGCACTAGGATCTTGGGATACTTATAAGAAAAATTACTTTTAATTATGATCTTGACATGTTTATAATAAAATAACGGCATTTGAATCTGAATGAAATTTGTTTCTGCAATATTTTGAAAATAAGAAATAATTTTTTAAATACAGTATAAAGTTAATAAATCCAAAATTCATATTTTAGTTACTTAATTCTTGGAAACTATCAAAATTAACAGTTTATTTTCCTTTCAAACATAAAATCTTTGAAATGAAATTATAATTTCAGGAATAAAGTTATCAGACTTTCCTCTAAGTACAAAAAGATAAATGTAAATATTTAGTACCTGTACATTATATTTTACATAATCTGAACATCAGAAGAAACTAAATGTACTACATTATAATTACTAATAGGGAAACTGAGGTATAAAAATTATAAATACATTTTGCGAGTCATTTTCAGTGACTGGATGAAGATAAAATCTCACTCTTTTTGAGTTCTTTCACTATCACTGTCTTCTTTCATTTTTTCAGTCGCTACTTTCATTCAAAATTATTATTGAAATTATTGAATCTTTACCCCTTTATCTCCACTTCACACAAAACTTTATCCATTTGATAGGTAAAGGCCTAATATAATGTCAGACAAATGAGTAATTTCTTGAATTTAAAACAGTGATTTTTTCGTACATATGTAGTCAAAAATCACTTCATGAATTATAAACACAAAAAATGTTAAACTACTGCATTTACTTTTGCAAAGCAGTTTTCTCATGATAGGATAGGATTAAAAGGTTTTTGGTTTCCTTTTACAAATACTATATTGTACCGTATTGTGATATCACATTTTCAAAAATTTTTACTTTTAACTTTCAGGTCACGGTAAGACGGATGGGTACTGATGACTTAGATTTCATGGCTGTATTTTTCAGTAATTAGACGAGTTGGTCAAGCTGCTCTTCCATAAGACTAACAAGATGACCAAAACAGTCTCATAATTGACAAGGACACAAATATGACCTTGCTCTTTTCAATCACATCAAAGTAGGATGTGTAGAATTTTATCCTGTTGTTTTCTATCAGCCAATGAAACCCTCCGTCTTCCTTCGCCTTACTCATGGACGCTTCGGTTCGTGACGCTGAGAAAGGGCCAAAAGACGTCGTTGATTGTCAATAACTTGTAGATTCCTCACATAGACTCTAATGTCATTCTCATTTTTAGGCACCAGTGGTAACTCTAGAGCTGCAAAATAACAAATATATGACAGGCAAACATTCTGTGAAGATTAGAAATTGTACAAATAGGTTTTGAAGTCTCAATATTTTTGTTATCCATAGTTAAATATTTCCAAATAATGTAACTTTATAAAAACTAACCTAGCGGACGGGAGCGACAATAACGGATGGTTCTGAGGGTGTCAGCAAGCATGTGCATCTTCTCGAAGTTCACCAGGCCATCATGCTTGGTTTTATTTCCTTCATGTGTGAAGGTCATATCTACAAAGAGATCAGTTGAAAATGTATGCTCATATGGCAGGATTGTCTACTTTTTGCCCAAATACATTCCCCTTGAAGGGAAGTGACTTAAGATAAAACAGAAGTCAGTATGGGTGTATGAGTGTAAAAATTGTAACTTATTCTTTAAAATTGTCAGTTTCCCTTAATGTATAAAAATTTCAATATCTTTACAAACATTGATTATGAGGGAAATAATAATACTTACCCTTCATCAAGAGTGGTGTAAATGGCAGGATTGGTGGTTGCAATTTTGCATAATAGAGTCTATAAGATCGATGATTTCTTGAAGGGTCAATTAACATCTCAAATTCTGTGTACATCTTGCGAAACCTAAAATCCACCAACAAGAGTTCAAGGTTATCTTAAGGAAATCCAGTGAAATGAGAATAACTTTACTTATGGCTTCTGTATTGTGTGTGCATAACTAGCTATATTTTACCTTTCATATGTACATGCAAAAATATGATTTTCTATAAATTTCTCATATAAGCAATTGAGAACTTTTAGACATGTTTTTTCTGGATATTTAAAAACCTATCAATCTTTAAAATAGGTTAATGGTTTCAGCTGTGCTAGAAGAGCCATTAAAATCACTAATGAGGTAGTTAACAACCAGTAAACTTTTATTTAGCTACACCTTGTATAGACACACTGTTGCACAATATATAAAAGGCTGTTGATCTTTGTCTTGTATTTTTTCAGATTGAATAGTGGACTGTGGCCTCCATTCAACATTATAGTATTCTTCAGATTCAATAGTGGACTACAGGGTTTGTTCAACATTATGAAGACGTAGCAGGATATGTGTAAAGGCCTCTTGGAAGGATGGAAATGTAATAGGTTTATATAGATTTTAATTTATCCTAATAATCTTTGTTCTTTTGTATGGACCATTATTGCATGCAATAATCCCCGTCTCAAGTGCAGGTCAGGGCCTCCTGTTACTATTTATTTTTATTTCTACACGGATACAAACCATTGCTTTATACTATGGATCTATGTTTTCAGCATAGCTGTAATCTAGCCCAAAACTTTAACAGTAGTAGCTGGAATCTAACCATAAACTTTAATGTAAGGTGTCAACGGCGTTCCGCTAGTTAGTGGTGCTAGGGCAGCAAACCCTCGCACACACTCAACCAGTGTATTATATCACTTTTATTTTTGGCTTGGTAGAGTGTAGATATACTGTCTTGCTCTCCTGTTAAACTGGCTATAAACCAAACCATTTTTATTTTTTTTCTCTTGCAGGTGTATATGGTTTGTTTGAGGATTGCGACGATGCAGGTTTGCCCTGGAGTGGTGGGCCGCTGACGGATCTCACCTGCTTTTGCCCTGCGTGCAGATAACACACCTGCATGTAGTCCTCTCCCTGCGACGAGAAGCCATCCTCCCAGTGGGAGTGGGATGGTAAGTAATGGAAGAAGTGAAAAGGGGATTTTTCTCCCTTAGGGTCTACCTCGAGGTCTGCTTTCTCCAGCACCTCGTACTCTCCCCGCTGACTGCTCATTCAGCCTCCTCCATTGGACAATCGAGCTAGAGTAATGACCATTGAGTTCGGAGGACCCCGTTGCTTCCCCTAGTAAAGTGCTGGTGCCTGCTACTAGTGGGGAGTCTAGCTTTCTTGACACCTTGCATCATTTGTGGCCATCCTTGGGGCTTTCGGGTTCCTCAATGAATGAACGGCTATTGGAGTTGCTGAAGCTTTGGGCACCGGAGGAGTGCACAGCTGCCTCTGCAGGGGTTGGTCACAACCTCCCCCCCCCACCATCCTATGAAACAGAATTTTAATATTGTCACTGTTCTTAAAAAATTTATTTGTTCCTTAACTGGAATTCAAACCATGCTATTTAATAGGGGTATTACTTTCAGCGAAGCTGAAATGATGAGCCATTAAAATTTAGCAAGGGTTAACTACCCACACTGCTAGTTAGCGGGGGCGGGGTAACTTGCTACTGCTCCTGCTCACACAACGGTGATTTAGCTCTCTTTGCTTTTGGCTTGGATGGTGTACAGTTAATGCCATTCCTCATCCTTCCCCGTTCTAATTGGACTGCCATTAATTCTTTTGAACATTCTCTTTGTGTTAGTGTGTGTGTGTTGACTCCTGCGACCATACGCACCTGCCCTGGACTCGATGACCGGCCCTGCAGGACCTTCATGTGGGCCATGGAAACCGATTGCCACACCCTTTGTCCCGCCTGCAGAGGTCAACGGTGTGATAGTGGTAATTAGTGTATTGAGTGTCGGGAGTGGTCTGCCTCCCAGTGGGAGAGGTTTGGGCGACGATGGAAGAAGTTTAAGCGTCATATTTCTCCTTCAAAGATCCCTTTGAAAGGGAAAAAAGCCCAAGATCTCTTCTTCCATCTCCCAACCATCCTCTGAAGCTATTCGTTTAGCCTCTTCCGAGAGACCGTCAAGTAGAGCATAGACCCTTTAATTTGTGGCCAACCCTGGTCCTCGAGAAATGGTGATGCTTCCCCTAGTGAAGTGCCTCACCGTCCTCCCCGGATGATGACTTGTCTATGTCCATGTCGTCTGTTTTGCAGGTGTGGTCGTCCTTGGGTCTTCCGGGTCCACCCTCCAAGGACTCTTTGGTGCAACTCCTCCTTCGTGGTGTGAGTGTGCAGCCGTCATCAACTTCGGAGTTGTGGCGCTCGTCTACGTTGTGGTGTCAGAGGCATCTTCTGTTGCCGCTGCTGACGCCCCTGCCCCTCCAAACTTTCCGGCTGTTGCTACTGACTTAGTTTCCCCCGTTCCTAATCATCCTTCGAGGGGGAAACTTAGGCCTACATCTGTTTCTCCTGCGAGTGTTTCTTCCCCTCGGGGTAGTTCTCTCATAGAGACTCCTCTTCAGAGGATTGCTGCTTGCTGATCCAACGGCCCCTAGTGGGCGCCTCTGTCGCAAAGCTCGCTTTAGAGATTGACCTTCACCATCAGTGAAAAGGTGCCGCTTCTGCTCTTCGGCCTCGTCATCGCAGCCGTCCCCCGCAGTGGAGTCTCCGATTCAGTCATCTCCTGGCCCCTGACCTTCGCCCGTCCCTGGACCTTCTCACAACGACATGGCTGTTAGTCTTTGAACTTCGGTCCTGGACTCTTCTGTGGATCACTCGCGATCTCCGTCGATGGATGTTCGCCCTTCCAAAGGGCACATCCTGGTTCCTGATCGTCCTACCAGCCGAGATGTTTGCCCTTCCAAAGGGCACATCCTGGTTCCAACATGCCGTCGCCATTCCTGTAACGCTCTCTAATGCCGTGCAGCGCACCAGTGCTCACCAACATCTCGTTAGCGCCAGCCTGCTCCTTCACGCTTTCCAGAGCGCCCGCGCTCTCCAGCTCGTCAGCGCTCTACAACACTTCAGCGTTCGCCTAACTCTGTCTTCTCCTGCTCGTCCACAGCACCCTCCAATGCCCTAGCGATATCACTATCGCTAGCACTCTCCAGCACAGCCTCACCGTTCCAGGGAGCAAGGTTTGCCAGCTCGCCAGCGCTCACCAGACAACCTACGCTCTCCATCTCGAGCTTAGCAGCGTTCATCGAAACCACAGCGCGCTCCTGCACAACCTCGGTCTCCGGATCGCCAACGCTCTCCTACATGACAGCGTTCTCCCAAGCCGCAGCACTCTCCTGGGAGCGACAGCGCTCTCCAGTGCTGAAGCTTTCATCAGCAACCTCCGGCTCGCAGGTGCTCTCCAGCTCTCGCCAGCGCACACCTGCGCACCTGCATTCTCCAGTATCTGCTCTCTAGCAACCTCCTGCGCAGTGCCGTACTGCACGCCAGTGCTCTCCTGCTCATTTTAAGGAGACTATGCAACACCCTGTGCAACGTCTTACTGCGCGCCAACGCTCTCCTCCGCATTCCAGGGAGACTGCACAACACCCTGCGCAACGCCTTACTGCGTGCCAATGCTCTCCGGCGCACCAGTGTTCTCCTGTGTAGACTAAGCGCTCGCCAATGCGCCAGCACTTGCCAAGGTGTCAGCGCTCACCTGTGCACTCGCACCATGGCCATGAGCAGATTCTACAGGCATAGGAACAGCGTATCGACAGCTCACCATCGCCTCGTCCTCCCCCCTCCCACGCAAACACATTTCAGCGCGACCACTGGGGAAAGAGGAACAGGCCTCCACAGAAGGATTCTGGATCCCGAAACTGCCTTCCTCTAAGGAGGACCCACCTAAAGCAGAGACTCCTCGCAGGGAAGCCTTCAAACCTGCTCTGTCTGGCCGTTTGGAGCATCTTACAGCTCCAGCAGACCTTCTGCAAGGAACCACAGCTTATTCTTCTCCCCTGGAGAGGAAGAGAGGAGTCTCAGACGCAGTCACTTCCCCAGGGTAAAGCTGACTTCTGTTAGACCATTGAGGACCGCTCCTCCTACATCATCCACCGGATATTCTCCTACCACACCTCTGCTGAGTGATTCGCATGAGGAAAGGATTTCCTCCCTTCCACCTTCGGAGGAAGTTTCCCCTCGCGCGGAGAGTTCTCCACCACCGAGATGGAAGTCAGGAGGGACACGACATCTCGGCCTTCAATGCTGTAGTCCTACCTCCTTCCCCGGAAGGAATCCAAGGACTCCAAGACTCTTCTACAGTCCTCTTCAAGGACTTCTAAGTCTACAGAGACAGCCAGTCACTCGAGGGATGTCCACGACCCACCTTGAGGTGAGCTCTTGGGGATGGAATAAGGAGACTTAGCTCTCAAGTCCAACATCGGAAGGAGAGCAGAAAGAGACGGAACATGCATTTAGGCAGGTTCTGACTCTGAAAACCCTTAGAGATACCCCCACAAGAGGGCAAAAACACGGTCTTGGACTGTGTGTTTGGCACCAAGAAACCCTCAAAGACCAGTGTAGCCTTGTCCTAGTCTCAGGGGCTAAAGGGTGCCAAGGCTAAGATCGCCCTACAGTTATCCAAACGCACTCCTCCCAACGTTCTGGCTCTACCAAAACGCTTCTCCCACCTCCTCGTGTCCAACAGAGGAGATATTTTGAGATCTTGGACGAGCCTCGTCCAGCTCTTCCTCTCCATCACTCCTTAGAAGAGCTCACCAAGGGAGTCCCTCTACAGACTCTCCAACCGACAGGTCTCTTTTTCAGCAGCCAAGATCCTTAACCAGTAGAAGGTCACAAAGTGCGCCATGCAGGGTACTTCGTGGCATGATGTCTGGTTAGGGACCTTGGGAATCCTGGTACGAACTGAGGATTTCTCCAAGGAATGTACCAGGAAAGCACTGGAGACTTTCCTGCTCTCAGGCACCCGTACGATCGAGTTTCTCGCCCACCAAGTTCAAACTTGTGGGCAAATACCACCCTAAAACATCGAGACGCAGTGTCTGAGAGATTCCACCAGCAAGTCCCAAATGCCAAGATTGCTAAGCTCAGGTATTCCTCTCTAAAGGGAGTGCATCTATTCGAGCCTAAGGACGTGGAACATGATACTAAGAGATGGAGGAAGTCCCGTCAGGACTCCCTCCTCCATAGGGCTTGGACATCCAAGCCCTATAAACCACAAGCTCCACAGCAGTCCCATCGAGCCAAGACTACGATGAACGAGACAGCAGTGAAGACCACGGTGTCTAAGAAGGCCTTTCCTGCCAAGGACAGGAAAGGCACAAAGTCCTTCAGGGGAGGGAAATATCCCAGAGGGAGCGGCCAAGGCCGCAAATGCTAGGATAGGCCCTCCCCCTGCTTGTCCACCAGTAAGGGAATACCTACAAGGTTGGTCGGACAAGTGGAAGCAACTCAGGGTCGAGCCCTGGACAATCTCTGTGATTCGTCTGGAGTATTGCGTAACGTTCATCACATCTCTCCCTCCCCTGACCAGGAATCCAGTGTCAATAGACTCCTTTGCGATAGGCTCAGCAAAGGGGCTGGCCCTTCTGGCAGAAGTCCAGACCCTGTTGAAGAAGGACGGTCTCCAGGAGGTCCTCGACTGGTCTCCAGGCTTCTTCAATAGACACTTTCTTGTGGAAAAGGTGTCTGGAGGCTGGGGACCAGTCATCAACCTCTCAGCTCTGAACAAGTTTGTCAAACAATCGCTGTTCAGCATGGAGACGGCAGACATGGTCAGACTAGCTGAAAGACAACAGGACTACATGTGCACATTGGACCTAAATGACGCGTACTTCCAGATCCTAATCCAACTGCCCTCAAGGAAGTACTTAGGATTCAGCCTAGACAACAGGAAATACCAGTTCAAGGTACTGTGCTTTGGACTTTCGACAGCACCTCAAGTCTTCACCAGAGTGCTTGCCTTAGTGTCATCTTGGGTACACAGGATTGGTATCCGTCTCCTTCGTTATCTGGACGACTAGTTAATCATAGCAGACTCGGTGTCGACACTTCTTCAAAATCAGACAAACTTCTGAGGCTTTGCCAAAGATCTGGGGCTCGCAGTAAACCTCGAGAAGTCCTCCCTGCTCTCTACATATATATCTAGGCATGATAATAGACACCAATCTACAAAGCCTTCCCATCAGATGACAGAATATCGAGGCTAAGAAAGGTCGCAAGGCCCATTCTCAGATGAGAAGAACTTCCAGCCCAGACGTGGTTACGTCTCCTCGGTCATCTTTCATCGCTGGCCCATCTTGTTCCCAACGGTCGCCTCAGGATGAGATCCCTCCAGTAGCAACTCAAGTCTCGGTGGAATCAGGCTCTCAATACCCCAAACATTCGGATCCCCATGGGATCAGCGGAACAGACGGACCTTGAATGGTGGGTGGCAGACTTGAACCTAGGAAAGGGAGTGGATCTTCTCGTTCTCCCCCCAGATTTGATGCTGATCTCAAACGCTTCAAAAAGAGGGTTGGGGGGGGGGGGGGGGCGCCACGTGCTGCACCACACAACTTCAGGCCCCTGGTCAGAGTCACAAGAGTACCTCCACATAAATTTCCTAGAGATGAAGGCCGTCTTTCTGGCCCTTCAACAATAACAACAGGTCCTGGTGGGCCTCAGAGGTGGTGATGAGCGACAACACCACAGTAGTGGCCTACATCAACAATCAAGGAGGTATTTTTTCATAACCCCTATCCCATCTAGCAGTAGAGATACTGAGATGGACCGAGGTTCACTTGATACCACTATCGGCATGCTTCATTCCTTGCAAGAGGAATGTGCTCGCCGACAACCTGAGCAGAGCCTTTCAGATAGTGAGTACCAAGTGGTCTTTGGATCATCTAGTAGCCAATTAAGTCCTAACTTTGTGGGGTTCTCCAACAGTGGATCTCTTTGCAATGGCCCTGAACTTCAGGCTCCCATTGTACTACTCCCCAGTCCCAGACCCCAAGGCTCTCTGGCAAGATGCATTTCAACAACAGTGGGACAATATCGATGTTTACGCCTTTTCCCCGTTCTGTCTGATGAGGAGGGTACTCAAGAAAGCTAAAACATTGGTCATCCTCTCAATGACCCTCATAGCTCTGCCATGGCATCACGCGGAATGGTTTCCGAACCTAATGTAACTCCTGGCGGAGTCTCCAAGAGAACTCCCTCCATGACACAATCTACTCAAGACAACCACATGCCACCATATTCCACAAAGCTGTAGCTTCGCTACGACTTCACGTCTGGAGACACTCCAGCATCTCCCCTCTTAAGAGAGGATTTTTGCAACAAGTTGCAAGCAGGATGTCTGAATACCTACAAAAGTCATCAGCAGCAGTCTACAGGACAAAGTTGAAGGTCCTCTGTGGATGGTTTCATAGAAGGGGTATCTCTTCTCTCAATGCCACTATTCCAGCAATAGTGGAGTTCCTTGTGTATTTGCGTGAAGAAATGTTCCTGTCAGCCTCGGCGGTAAAAGACTATCACTCAGTCTTAAGCCTCGCCTTTAGACTGAACGGAATGGCCATTTCTTCATCATTAGAACTTTCCTTAATCATACGGAATTTACCTGTCCTCAGTCTGAAGGGAGACCTCCCCCATGGAATGTGGTTAGAGTTCTAAAGAGACCTCCCTTAGAACCATTATGCCAGGCAACCGATCACCACCTAACTTGGGAGACTGTGTTCCTGCTAGCTTTGGCTTCGGCCAAGCGAGTCAGTGGACTTCAAGGTCTCTTATACGACATCGCCAATTCAAGGGTATGGAGAGAGCTAACATTAAGACTCAGAACCCGGGAGTAGCGGATCCTTGACTCGACTCCTTCCGGATCTCGAGTCTTCGTTCTGTAAGAGATGACCCGAATCATTTCTTACCCTGCCCAGTGAGGAGTTTGACGCTGTAGCCTTTGAGAACAGCCGCAGCCCGTCCTCGTGTACCTGCAATCTTTGTCAGCTGAAGTCCGAGTGAAGTTTTAACTGCCGTATTCCAGCCATCGCTGTTATCACGATGGTGTGTATTTGTGTTAGAACAAAGGAAATTTAATAGACCACAATTTGAAAAAGGTTATGCAGTTTCCGTGTTCTGTGTGGCCTTTTAGGCAACATTCCTCCTGTTGTTTATTCCATCGCGAGGAGGAGTGTTTGCTGCCATTGAGTTAAAGAGGAGGGGCAGCACCCTTCTTTTTATTGTCAGTGTCTTCTTGTGTCTGGAAGGTGTTGAGATTTAACACCTGGTGGTGGTGACTCTTCATAGAGTTGCAAGGATCACTTTCTTCAGTGTCGTTGCAGTCGGCCGGAAGGTATACGGATAACTTTGTCTATTCACTCATTGCCTGTGAGGATGGAAGGGCTCCAACCTTATTTTCCCTTTCATGGCCAAAGTCGTGGAAGAGAGATCGATGGGAGTGCGCTTACCACTTCACACAAGCCGATTAGTATGCTACTCTTCTGTGAATGCCCCAACTAGCGTACTGTAGTCTACAGTACTACTGTACTATGCACTCAGTCTTCCTTCAGATGTGTGCCCTTATCTGTACATGTGCCCCAACAAATGTACTACCATGCGTGGCCTCACCTGTTAGCGTGCACCCATGAGTGCTGCAGTGGTCGCGCGCACACCTAAAGGAGCATGCCCTTGCCATCATCTGTTTGCGAATTCTCTCGTATTACACACGAACCCATGAGTTCCTTTCTGTGTACGTAAGCTCTCACAGAAGGAAGGATAGAAGACTATTTCTTCAACACCCACACTTGTATGCACACCCTAGAGCACTCTTCTGTGCTCATGTGGGCTCCAATGCAAGCATCCCCTCATCTGCTTGTGCTCACTCCTACAGGAGCGTGTCATAGAGTGCTCTCGTACAAGAGCACGCATTTCTACTGCAGCTCATTCTCTGCCCTCACCTCTATGCTCGCCTTCTTCTGAAAGTACACATTCACCTTCTAGTAAGAGTAGAAATTTGATAATTCTATATATGCCAAAACATTTCACTAGGCGAGTAATACTAACTGTGAACATACCTTCCCCGGAAACATTTACCGTTATGTGGAACAGGTGTCCACAAGCTAGTTACATGTGCCTACCTGCTCGCTACGTGCCCTTTACCCACAAGAATGAGGGAACACACTACTGGTAGGAATAAGGGCGTCACTCTTCCCTTTCCTTCCTGGAAGATACCTTTTTCTACTTCAGAAGAGAGAAAAACTGTGTACCAAGAGTTTTGCCTTCTGGAACAGGCTGTTTTGTAACCATGGTCGTTCTCCTGCCGAATGCAGTGCCCTCATATAAAGGTTCGACCAACATACTAAGGGAATTTATATGTTCCAAGAGAACCGGTACATAAGAGTAGCTATACATAATATGAGTAGCTATACATATGAAGAGTAGCGATACATACTAAGGCTAGTGGTATGCGGTATGTACTAAGAGCAGTAGCCAACCCAAGTTTGACACCTTGTACTATACAATCTCACCTTATATTTAAATGCTTACTTCCCCAAGAATTTATTCTGGTACGAGGTTCGGATGTTTACTGCGGTTGCTTTATGCTACGCGTTTGGACACTTAACATAGTGAGATTCAGTTGTTCACCTTGCTTGCTCGACTATGACACTTCATGTTCTTCAGCAACTTTTGGTTCACAGAACTTCTGGCAACTGCTTCATTCCTTCTTTTTCATTACACAATACAGTGAGATAAGGAACCTACGCTCATTTTCATTGCTTGTATGTGCTACGAGGTTCCACGAACACTGAAGTGTTCTTGTGCCCTGCAAACAGGTTATGTCGCACTTGTTCTTCATGATCAGGAATAAAACAACAGTTTACCGAGATCAGGAACCTCACGCTCTTTTCCAATTGGTTTAATGAGATTGGGAACCTTGCAAGCATTTACCGCGATTGGGAACCTTACAAGCATTTACTGCGATTGGGAACCTTACAAACATTTACCGCGATTGGGAACCTTACAAGCATTTACTGCGATTGGGAACCTTACAAGCATTTACTGCGATTGGGAACCTTACAAGCATTTACTGCGATTGGGAACCTTACAAGCATTTACCGCGATTGGGAACCTTACAAGCATTTACTGCAATCGCTAAAGATGTGATCACTTACTGTGGTTGGGAAGATTACGATCAGTTCTCACAATCGGAACATAATGTTTGTACTTTTAAGTGATCATCACCTCCAAGTCACCAGGGAACCAGTTCACCTGTTTTTGTTACTTGTTGGTTCCCAGGGCTCCTACCGCCAAAGAGAAAGAAGAAACTAATTGCCTAAGAACAACTGATCGGGCAATCTCTCTCAAGATTGCAACAAATTCTTTAGCATACTTTTGTTGGAGCAGCAGCATTATACTAAAACATTACCCCCAAGAAAGATTTTCAGTAAGAGGTACAGAATAAGAGCTCCTGCTACTACTATACTACCAGTATTTGGTCACGAGACCAAGCGCAACCACTGCTGGTCAGGACACCGATAGCCGCCCTTGCTCCTATCCTGCCTCAGGACATTCCCAAGATGCTTTGGGGACACCATCACGCAAGATCTCCGTACTCGCCGTTATAGCTCCTTGACATAAATTATCCCACACTCAGAGACAAAGGTTTCCCAGACAAAGATTTTATATCTCAGTCATGCATGAAGGATTGGTGTGGCCCCTTTAGTTGCGTTAGTAGTAATGCCTGACGTAACCACCTCCAGCCTAGCCCAGACTACTGTGGGTGTAGTTGATGACAGGTCCTCAGCTTCAGTAGTCCCATCACCCCTTGATATGACGATGACTGGGAAAGGGAAATAGTGGTTGCATTTCCCTTCTCTCCCAAGGCTATTTCAATCCCTACTTTGGAAGAAGAGTCAACAGCAGCTGCCCACCTCTGAAAGGTGAAAAGGGAGTGCCACCTATGCCCATACAGTGGGTTGCCATTCACACAAGCATGAAACTGGCTCCACCAGTTTTGAGCACCCACACTCCTTTAGCTGAATCTCTGAAGTCTTTCTGAGATGGATGAGCAGAACTTCGGAGAGACATGAAGACACTCGCTCTGATGAGCGCTAAGGTGTGCCATTACCACAATGCTTCTCCAACTTTCAGATGAAGAATACTCATATGAGTTTGATCCACGTTTGTGCATGCACACCCCCAGAATGCATTTACATTTCTGAAGAAGAACTAGATCTTGAGGTGGATCCTCACCCTTATGCACACTCACACACATCAGAGTGCATCTATGCTTCTGAAGAAGATTGACCTTCAGCCTTATGCAGGTACCCCAAAACACGTCCACTACAGTATTCTAAAAAAGAAATCTACTTGAGGTTAATACTCAATCTAGCACACACTATGGCACTCAATGACACCACTGAGTTTCCTACCCTTTCGGGGAAGAGCTTGTAGATGAAGTGGTTCCTTAAATCGTGATCTGTGCACTTAAAAACTGTTTCACTTTGCATGAAGAGAGAAGCCTTTGATTTGAAGGTGACCACAGTCGCCACTCTGATAAAGGCTAGAAGCAGGGATCTTAACAGATTGGTTACTGGGTTAAATTTTGTGAGCTAAGTGAAATCAAGGAGAGTGCAGAACAGTTTGAAAGTATTGATAATGCCATAGACCTACTGAATGGAACTCTCCATACAGCAGGAATCAATTCAATTTCGAAAACCACAGAACCATTCAAAACACGACCAGTCCCGTGGTGGTCTTCAGAATTAAGCGCCTTGCACAGAGCCACCAGAAAATCTCTGACTAGATTACGTAGATGCCGTACTGATGAAAATTTGATAACATACAAAAAGTGTAGAGCACAGTTCTGTCGTGCCATGAAAGAAGCTAGACGCCAGTCTTGGGTGTCTTTTGTTTCCTCCATTAACAGTAGAACACCACCGTCTTCTGTATGGAGGAAAATAAAAAAGATTGCAGGCAAATTTACCCCAAACCCACCACCAGTGTTGAAAGTGAACGGTCAGTATGTGAATGAAGCAAATGAAGTTAGCAATGCCCTGACTGACCATTTTTCAAATGTATCACGCAAGTGTGTAGCAGCTCCTGGTCACCAGTACAGGAGCATTGAAGAAAAGGAAATTTTAAATTTTGCAACAGGGAGGGAAGAATCTTATAATTCTCCTTTTACTAAAAGAGAAATTGATTCCGCACTTGCTACTTGTAACGATACAGCCCCTGGAGCCGATGGAATTCCATATGCAATGATTAAACATGTACATTTTAATACAAAGTTATTTATTTTAAGCATTATAAATAGAATATGGCATGATCATAGTTACCCAAGTGTTTGGGAACTAGCCATTATTTTAGCCTTTTTAAAACCTGGTAAGGACAACTTTTTAGCAGTAAACTATTGACCTATTGCATTGACATCTTGTTTATGTAAAATCATGGAGAAGATGGTTAATGCAAGGTTGACGTGGTACCGTGTATTTTATCACCGATTCAAAGTGGGTTCAGAAAAATGCGCTAAACAACTGATGTGTTGATACAACTCGAGTCGTCTATTTGTGAAGCCTTTGCTTCCAAACAGCACCATGTGACAGTCTTTTTTTACCTTGAAAAGGCATATGATACCACATAGAAATATGGAGATATTTTAAGTTTCCCCCCCATTTTTTACTTGATATGCATGCTTTTTATTGCTTGTGGCTGGCATGTGGTTGGGGCCGTTGCATCATGTTTCCAGATCGCTTGGAAATGCCGTTATTTAGTCATTATTGTAGAAATATGTTTTACATTATTTTTTTTACAGTTTGGTATGATTATGGGGTATCTCACCCCTTTTTTCTGGTGTTACTAGTGCACTTTTTATCAGTTTTAACTTGGGCTAGCTCTACCCTGGCTAGCAGCCATGACTGGTAAATTTACACTGGTGCACCATCCCCTTCTTTCACCTAACCTTACTGGTTTCGTGAGGCTACCTATCCTCCCATACTGTTGATTTGTCACAGCAGGGAGTTACAGTCCTGAAGGTCCTTCTGGGTGTTGGGTAGTCTTTTACAGTTGTCCTAGGGTGATTGTCTTCACTTTCTACTTAGCATATGTGTTTGGCAAGGCGGCACAGGTCTTAGGAACTTGTTTCCCGAGTCTTCTACTTGTTTACCCATTGAAACTCGTTAACCCCTGTTTTCATGCTGACCCGTAGGCCCCCTTGTGCTACTTTACCCATTCTTAGGCTTCCTTCTTAGTTTTTGGTAGGCTATGGCTGGTTGTGAGGACTTGTCCTCTGTGTCCTATCACTGCAGACCTTTTTTGGGCTCAGCCATGTCGTCCTGATGGAAGGTTCCTTTAGGCAGCTTTCTAAGGGATATTTGGCTACAGCGATACTCCCAGAGAATTGACCATAGGTCTCCAGAATTCTAACTCCTGGCACGAATATCCTTAAGAAAATTCTCAAGGATATCGCATGATATCAGGGGACGTATTTCTTGATACAACACATGGCAATCTTCACCCCGAATAGAGTTTTCACTCTGAGGGGGAAGAGTGGCGAAAATGAAGGGGAGCCGTCATCAAGGTTACCCGGTGGATCCCCTTTCCCGTACTACTACGGTGCATCTCATTGCTTTAATAGTAGCCAATTAAGCATGGTGTATCTCCCTCTTGGTCTCGGTTTTGCTACTATTCCAGGATCTTCATCCTCTGGAAAGTTGAGTATTTAATCTTTCCTGTGTATAATTTTTAGCTCCCTTCTCACAGTTAAATTAGCATAATTTTGATGTGTTTAAGCAGAGCACAGCCATCAGCGGAGGCGGCTATTTTGGACCGTTGTCGTACGCCATAAATGCTTTATTTAGTTAGTAGTAAGACGTCCCCGGTATTTAGCTTTAATGAATTATAGCTATTTAGGCAAATTATACTAGTGAAGATTAGATCATGCACTTAATATTTCCTCTTCTGTGAAACGTTTCGATCGTATACAATAGGGTCTCAGTGACGTAGCGTAGCCGAGATCCCGACTTGAGTTAGGCTAGCCTAATGCGTTTTAGTATACTTTAGTAACGTTATCCCCGTTTATCCTCTTATATCGTTTTATCAATTCAGTCGGAGATAGCATATCTCCTAGAATTACTAACATAATTTGATACTCTTTTCTTTTAGAGATTTAAGGATAAACCCTTCCTTCCCTCTGAGTGCCGCCATTAGGCGACAACCCTATCTTGGTCTTGCCATAGAGTAGTGTACTCTGGTTTGACTGGGATAGTGTTTATGTCTTCCCTCTTTGCCGGTGAGTATCCCGGCTTTGAATTACGACAGAAACTCGGAGTATTCAGTCTTGTTGTCGGCAACTCTACTGACGGGGGGATTAGTCATTCTCCTGCCGGTTCACAGTTGCAGGCATAGGAAGCCCGGCTTCCCTAGTCCACAACCGAAAGTGGTAGTACAGTTGCCGCCACCTTCTCCCTTGTGGTCTAGAAGACATGTCTTATATCCGGCAAGGTCTTAGGCTGAGAAATCGTTATTCTTCTGCCGCCCAAGACGGCGCTGGTATAGAAACTATGTTTCTGTGTTTGTTGGTGGCCTAGCCGTCACAACATCTATGGCCGGTATTCTACAATCCCCCCGCTTGCCGGGTGGATTGCGATGCCGGCCGGGTTCCCACAAAGGCGGCTTGATTGCCGCTTCAACCTTCCCCCTAACGGAAGCAAGGCTCCGGGAAAGGTTGTGCCGGCCATGACGGCCAGTGGGAGACCCTTATAACTTTGAGTATTCTTAAGTCCTCTCTCGGACTGCCATCCACAAACCCTGGAACCAGCAGAGCAGCCGGCAACAGATACTGTGGCTGGATGGAAGCTAGAATTATTACATTCTTCCCCTACCATTTGAATCCTCATTCTGGAAGAAGGCAGTAGAGACAGTAGTCCCTACAACCCTAGTTATTGTACTAAACTATAATAATACGGTAGCCATTCTCTCCATGCTTTGTCTCTCTCTGTCGGCTAGTGCTGTCAGGTACTAGCCTAGCTGGTAGCATGCCGGCAGAACTACAGTTTAAGATTATACAGTAGTCAATATTTCTGCAGTATAGTAAATACAGCAGTAAGAAAACTACAGTATATAATATACAGTAGTATGTTTTCCAACATATTCTGTGTATCCTTTCACAGTCCATTGTTGAGACCGCTAAATAATGTTGAAGTGAAGTATTCCTTCAATATCCTGATGAGCCATAGGTTATCACTGACTGAAGTACTTTTTATTGCCATCTTTGGACAGGATAGCTTGTAGGCTATCTATCCTGGCCCTAGGTGGACAAGATTTTTTCCTTCCCTGGATTAATTCTCTCGGCTGCCTTAGAGACCACTCTTGGGTGGTTTCTCTGCCCCTTCCCCTTCCTGGTTAGACCATAACCCGGCTGTACTGGGAACTACAGTTCCTCTTGTCTAGTCATCTTACCCTAGCATTTGAGTTTTTCCCTCACCCGTTAGGTAGGCTAGGCTTGCCTGCAAAGTTTTCCTATGGCCTAACCCTATCCCAGCGAAGAGTTGGTACTCCTTGGGGTTCTCTGTTGCCTTAGCAGTTGCTTGTTCTGTGACTGCAGCTTCTCATCCTTAACTATGTACCTCTTGCTGCGGAGTCTTGACTCCTTCCCCTGGTTAGTCTATCTTGGCAGAAGTTTTGCCTTCTGTCCCTGCTTTCAGTTTTTTCAGCTCGAGTTCTTCTAGCATTGGAGGTGTGTTGACTATGGGACATTCCCTCTGCCACCTTAGACTGGTCATCTGATACTTCTCCTCTTCCATATCTGAGGAACATCGTCCTTCTGAAGTTGGTCGATTGAATCTGCCTGATTGTCAGGATATCCCTTGAATTTCCAATTCTTGGCATCCTGACCGTCCTGCACGGCTTTCATTATCTTACTGGCTAAAACCCCCTCTTTTTCATGAGTTAATGATGATGACCAGGTCTTGGCAGGTTTCCTTATTCGCTGCCTTTCATTCCTGTACCTTGCCCCCTGCTTGTTGACCCTTCCCTATGGGATTTTCCTCTCTTCTTGTCGACTTAACAATGCCTCTGCCGTGTTGTGTCAATGTGCCTGGGGGGTTAAAAGGCCAGTGTATATCATGGTTGCTAAGAATAGCTGCCACCTTAAACCCAGCTACTGCCACTTCGGAGGCAGTTGTTGCTGGCTTACGCAGTATGATAAGGGAAATTGCCATCTTAGGTTGTCTAACAGTCCGACTTTGGAGGTACTGGTGTTCCTCTGATGTGATCCTTTCCTCCATATTCCTATCGCACTGTCATTGATAGTTTTTCATAAATCTTCAATGATTTCTGAGCTGTTTGGCATGAGTCCATTATTTTGTAGTCTTAGCCATATTATTGCTGGGAGGAATATTTATGCTAGGATTAGTTATAAGCATATTTTCTGAAAAATTTTTATGTATGCTAATTTTAAGAATGAAAATTTTTTAATGATTTGTACTCATTGAATTTTTTCCGTCTTTACAGGTTAAACGGTCACCTGTACCAGACGAGTCAAGTTGCCTTGTGACCACAAGATTTGTCGGAAACTTGCAATCTAGGAACCTACTAACTGTCAGGTTTGCAAGTACCTACTTCACACTGGGTTCCATGCAATCGACGTCTCCTTGGATATGCAAGCGCGGAGTCGGAAGACAATTTGTCACTGAGTTAGAGGCTTCCAGAAGAGTTCTCAAGAAGGTGCCCCATATCTTCCTTCTATGGAACTTAAGGACCTCCTCTTTACCAAGACCAAGGTGACCGCTTTTTTTGGTCACCAGTTACCGATGGTTCAACTCCCGCCGGTACCAGTAAATCATGCAGATGATGAAGTTCGGGATGCTCTATAAGTCTTGAGCCTAGACGCCGACAACATGTCGATAACTTCTTCTGTGATGTCAGAGAGGGAGATGATCCTGTTATCCACGGAAGCCTCTGAGGAGTCATGGGATTTACATCAGGTGAGTACAGTTCCCAATACAGTGAACCCTCGCTACTTCGCGGTTCGACTATCGCGGATTCACGACTTCGCAGATTTTTTCATAACGCATGTATATACATATATCGCGGATTTTCCGGAAATTTCGAAAATAGCCGCGATATATGAAGACCCCAAATATTTCGTTAATTCCATTAATAATTGGTAATATCTGCTCTTACTGGTGGTTCATTGCATTACATATGACATATAATTCAGTACAGAAAGAAATAAAACACGAAAAGAGAATGTGATCATACAATAATTCAGTATACAGTGAACCCTCGTTTATCGCGGTAGATAGGTTCCAGACCCGGCCGCGATAGGTGAAAATCCGCGAAGTAGTGACACCATATTTACCTATTTATTTAACATGTATATTCAGACTTTTAAAACCTTCCCTTGTACATAGTACTGTTAACAAACTACCCTTTAATGTACAGAACACTTAATGCATGTACTAACGTACCCTAAACTAAAACAGGCACAAATATTAAGGACGACTTTATATCATGCGTTTCCTAAACACGCCAAAAAGCACGATAAAAAATGGCAACCAATGTTTTGTTTACGTTTATCTCTGATTATAATGAAGAAACAAACGCATTTACACATCTGTGTATAGGTTAGTTTCTGCATCGATTATATTGATTATTCAGTACAGTATGTTGATTTGGTTATTACTAATGTTTTACTTAATTTTTCTTAGGACTTCCAAATGAAATGTTTTTCTTTATGACGCCGCCTGAAACGACGGCGTCATAAAGTACGCTCAGTAAACAAACTAAGGAATTTAACGCGCATGATGAAGTGATAAATAATGATATTACAGTAAAAGCTTTAATAAAATATGTTATTACAAATATTATTTACCGTATCTATATAAAATCATACATACGTAGCAAAGCAGGAAAACAATCTACGAGAGAGAGAGAGAGAGAGAGAGAGAGAGAGAGAGAGAGAGTTGTTTTACATACGTAAATGTAAATTTTAAACAAACAAAAATAGCCCCATTTCATATAAAATAGATTACAAATATTTTACTTTATCATATTACAGTAGTCTGTATAATACTGTAAAGTTCAGTACAGTATGTTGTTGTTAAAGTCGTGGCGATGAAATTCTCACGAAACAAAAACACGCCATTTGAGTACAACAGCTGATTCTCTCTCTCTCTCTCTCTCTCTCTCTCTCTCTCTCTCTCTCTCTCTCTCTCTCTCTCTCTCTCTTCGTGTTATACAGTTATACAATACTTACATTTAGATGAAAAAACTAAAATTAGTTTTCTTAGTGTCAATTAAATACGAAACGAAATAATTAGGCCGAGTCTACATCCATTTCAATCATAGCTAAAAATACGGCATCCGATTTCATCAGCAAACCACTATTTTTTGGGGAATATCATTTTATTCTAGAAAATTGCCACTCTTTAAATAGTTAATTGCACATTAAGAAAGCGTGTACTTTTGTTTTTAAATTTCGGGTTTGTTTTAAAAATCGAGTATTGTTGACTTCTTTTTTTTTTTACTTTTGGCTGTGATTAGATCAGCTGTCATCTAGCTGCCGCTCTTGAGTGTGTACGAATACACTAACAAAGTATCATTTATAACATTACTTAACTTATTCAAACCGTCTACAGTATACAGTTGATATTACATAAGCACCAATGTGTTATAACCTATCAAATTTTTTTGTTTATTACATTTAAACCCCCCCCCCCTCTCTCTCTCTCTCTCTCTCTCTCTCTCTCTCTCTCTCTCTCTCTCTCTCTCTCTCTCTCTCTCTCTCTCTAACAAATGATATCTTTGTTGCTCCTCAAAGTTTCATTTATATTGAAAATCAATCACGATTCAATTTTCCTTACTTTCTCCAATCTCGCACCATCGGTCACATCGCGGTATTTTCGATATTTCTGGAAAATCCGCGATATATGTATATACATGGGTTATGAAAAAAATCCGCGAAGTGGTGAATCCGCGATGGTCGAACCGCGAAGTAGCGAGGGTTCACTGTACGTAGTAAAATTAAATTGAACATGAAATGCAAATCAGATGCAGTCTGACTTTGTCATATTTGAATGGTGTAAGGCTGCTGATGGCTACTACTACAAATGTAATGGATGTGCATCTTTTCCATGAATCTTTTGTATGTATACGTACATAGTACTGCATCCAATAATATTCTTTGTTGCAAAAATCACATCTCGAATAAGCGTACATATCCTACAACAAAACAAGCGTAAAATAGCGTGCGTAAAGCATACTGTATATATAGTACCTTGTATTTGAATTTGTAACTACTACGTAGCATGTAAGACGGACTGTGATTGGTTCCAGTGCTGATAGATGACGAATCAGCTCCCAAGTTTTGTGATCTAGCTTGTGATTGGTGTTTTGACCGCTTCTCCGATCCGCAGCATCTTCTCGCGGCCACTTTGTTTGCCGCTCTCTCGCCGGGTAGATGCTGCTACGTTACTGTGTAACTTTAATCTGCGCTGTGCGTGACTGTTTGAAGTTGAACTTTTTGTTGAACTTTCTGTTTAACCCCTACAATGGCTCCCAAGCATTCAATGGCTCCCAAGCGTTCAATGGCTCCCAAGCGTTCTGCTTCTACTAAGGCTGGTAGTGAGCCTAAACGCCACCGAAAAATGATGACGATTGCTGAGAAGGTGACACTTCTCGATATGTTGAAAGAAGGCAGAAGTTACACGGCCGCAGCCCGCCATTTTGGAGTGAACGAATCCACCGTTCGCTACATTAAGAAGGACGAGGCGAACATTAGAAAGACGGCTGTCATCACCTTTAGCAGGTCAGCGAAGCGAGTTGTTACCGCTCGTAATAAAACGATCGTCCGTATGGAAGGTGCTTTAGCAGTCTGGATTGCCGACTGTCGGAAGAAGAACATAGCCTTGGATATGAACACCATCCGAACCAAGGCTTTGAGTTTGTATGAGAATTTTGCAGCAAAGGAACCTCAAGACGACGATGGCGACCATGCTGAAGAAGACGAAGATGATGTACTAGATGAACCTCAAGCAGGGACATCCACTGATTCCCAGCCTCAGAATCGTTTTTCCGCCAGCAAAGGATGGTTCGCGAAGTTTCAGAAACGCTTCGGCCTGAAAAGCATTTCCCTGCATGGCGAGGCTGGTTCCGCTGACACTACCGCTGCTGAAACTTACGCGAATGAGACATTTAAGAACATTATCACTGAAGGTGGATACAAGCCGGAACAAGTGTTTAATATGGATGAGACCGGCTTGTTTTAGAAGAGAATGCCGTCGCGAACTTTCCTGTTCAAAGAAGAAGCCAAAGCCTCTGGCTTTAAAGCATTTTTTTTTGCTAAAGCCGGGGCTTATTTACAAATCGAAAAACCCTCGCGCTTTCAAAAATAAAAATAAGAATCTCCTTCCCGTGTACTGGATGCATAATCCAAAAGCATGGATTACGAAGATGCTGACCTCCAACTGGTTCCACCAGTGTTTTATCCCGCAAGTCAGTAAATATCTCTTAGAGAAGGGCTTGCCATTTAAGATCCTTCTCCTTATGGATAACGCTGGTGGACACGCAACTGATCTGTCGTATGAGGGCATTCAGGTCGAGTTCCTGCCACCCAACACGTCATTAATTCAACCGATGGACCAGGGGGTTATCAGGGCATTCAAGGCCCTCTACACGAAGAATACCTTGGCGGACCTCGTTGCGTGTGTGGATGCTGCCCAAGATGATGAGGATGAAACATTCAATTTGAAGGCATACTGGCGGAAGTACACAATAGCCACGTGCCTGCAGAACATCCAGAAGGCACTGAAAGAAATGAAACCTGCTACTGTTAATGCGAGCTGGAAGAAGTTGTGGCCCCAGATTGTTTACGATGACGAGGGATTTACACCTGCTGAGATTCAACACTCTGCAATACGGAAATCTGTGCAATTGGCTGCGATAATTGGAGGTGACAGGTTTGGCGACATGACGACTGAAGACGTCGACGAGTTGTTGGACTGCCATTCACAGCCGCTAACTGACGCAGACCTAGAAGACCTGACGAAATCGGCCAGTGAAGAAGACAGTGAAACACAGGAAGAGACCCAAGAAAATGTCGAAGAAACGGGCTTAACATTAGAACGGCTTGCCAAGCTCTGCAACCTTGCGAAGGAGTTGAAAGAATTGTCGCAAGAGTGGGACGAGGATATGGTTCGTTCTATGCAATTCTGCAACAAAATCGATGAAGACATGACTCCCTACAGGATGCTCTTCGAGCAAAAAAAGCAGCAGCGGCAGCAACTTCCGATCACAATATTCTTCCAGCCTCGCAAAAAAGAGCCAGTTCCTCCTGCTACTATGCCTTCGGAAGAAATTGAAGAGGTGTCCCAGGAAGAAGTTGAAGAGGTGTCCCAAGAAAAGACACCTCCGTCTGAAGAGACGTAAAATACTATCATTGGCTGCACAGTAGAAGACATCATCAGCTTCATCATCATCATTTCTGCTGTGCAGCAAATTCATCACCATCATCATTCAAGTATTTCTTCAACTTCTTTCGTGGTGAGTACAGTAACAATCTTTATTTTTTTATACTACTTTAATATTCTAACATTTTAATATTTGTGCCTGTTTTAGTTTAGGGTACTGTAGTACATGCATTAAGTGTTCTGTACATTAAAGGGTAGTTTGTTAACAGTACTACGTAAATGGATGGTTTTAAAAACTGAATATACATGTTATAACCCATCATATTTTTTTGTTTATTACATTTAAAACCTCTCTCTCTCTCTCTCTCTCTCTCTCTCTCTCTCTCTCTCTCTCTCTCTCTCTCTCTCTCTCTCTCAAATTATCATTCGGTCATTAGCGGCAGTTTGTTATTGTTGATTAAACGCCAAGAAAAAAAATTGTTTTCCTGCTTTGCTACGTATGTAGGATTTTATATAGATACGTTAAATAATATTTGTAATAACATATTTACTAAAAGCTTTTAATATCATTATTTATCACTTTCATCATGCGCGTTTAATGCCTTCGTTTTTTTATTACGATCAAAGATGGAGCGTACAGTAAACGAATGGAAGGCTTCCGTTTCAGGCGGCGTCATAAAGAAAAACATTATATAAATGGCATTTATTTCATTTATTTGGAAGTCCTAAGAAAAATTAAGTAAAACATTGGTAATAACAAAATCAACACATAATCAATATAATCGATGCAAAAACTAACCTATACACAGATGTGTAAATGCGTTTGTTTCTTCATTATGATCAGAGATAAACGTAAACAAACCATTGGCTGTCATTTTTTATCGTGCTTTTTGGCGTGTTTAGGAAACGCATGATATAAAATCGCCTTTAATATTTGTGCCAGTTTTAGTTTAGGGTACTGTAGTATATGCATTAAGTGTTCTGTACATTAAAGGGTAGTTTATTAACAGTACTACGTAAAGGGAAGGTTTTAAAAGTCTGAGTATACATGTTAAATAAATACGTAAATATGGTGTCCCTACTTCGCGGATTTTCAGCTATCGCGGTCGGGTTTGGAACCTATCTACCGCGATAAACGAGGGTTCACTGTACTTCTTTAGCTTGTTTCCCCATCCCTGCTGCTCAGGCCCCAGCTTCTACTTCGACCCCTGTTCCTACGCTGGATAAACCTTTCTTTCTAGGTCAAATGGAATTTATGACGTCCATGAAAGCTTTCATGGAAAACCTAAACGCCAAAACTGAACGTTCTCAAGAGGGCCTAATGGTGAAAATAGAAGCTTTACAATAGGTATCTACTAAGGCTCTCCCAGCTTCTAGCCTACCTGAATGCAGTTAAAAACCCTTGGCGTTATGCTGAACAAATGGCCTTATGTGAAGGGTACCTCCACATCAGAGAGGGTTTGGGTTTCAAGTCAGTCAATTCTTCCCATCGACTGATAGTTATCCTTACTGCTACGTAAGGCTTAACTCGGAGGTGTCCATTAGGGATGATACGATCCCTAAGGAAACAATTATCCTGGACCACAGCAAGGCTCAATCTCTTTTGGTTGAGGAGCTAAAGATAGCAGAATTCACTAATACCCAACTTTCTTCTTTCGGCAGGTAGCAGGCTACCTTTGTAGCTCCCACAGATACTATCTTTTCCTTTGCCTCTAAAAGCATAGAGTTTGTAAAGAAAGCAGTAATTGAGAATAGAAACTAAAGATAGACTATCTGCCTCTTCATCCTTCCAATCTTATCGAGAGATTCTAATTGGAAACTATTCCAAATCAGATCTCTTCCTTGTCTTGGCAAAGACTCACCTGACCATGTTCCATAGAGATCTCTATGCTTTCTTCCTTGCTAGAAGAGTACGTAGAGAACACGTCCTAGCCGCAGCAACAATAAGGCATGAACCTAGAAAACTGATCAACTCCAACATCTGGGGGAAAAACCTCTTCCCCAAGAAATTGGTTAAGGAATTCATAGACAAAGCGGCTCGGGAAAGTAAGAGCCTTATAGATAAGTGGGGTATGTCCTCTTAAAGGAAATTTACCCCCAGAGAAGGACCTCAACCCAAGGGCAAGAAGCCTAGAAGACACTTTAAGGGAAGGAAATCCTTTCCTGTCAAGACAGCCTCAGTTGCCACCATTCCTCAAACTGTGTACATGGTTCCCCAGCAGTATGTATCACAGTCTCGAGCCTTCAGCCCTGTGTATTAGAGAACCACCATTACATTTCACCCTATCAGAGCTCAAAAGAAGAGCTCCAGTGGCAGGGGAAGGTCTGGAAAGGGCGGTCAGTCTAGAGGCCGGGGAAGTAGAGGCAAGACAGTTAAAGAAGCAGGTTCTTCACAGCAACTAGGAGCTACCGGTAGGGGTGACGACTTTACCCTTTCAGGGGTCGATGGGAGTTCGATCCTTGGGCTCACAGCATAGTCTCCAAAGGAAGAGGCTGAAAATGGACACAGAAACCACCCCCGTTCAAGAGGTTCTTCCAATCCACAACCCCATTCTTGGAGGAATATTTACGCTAGGATTAGTTTTAAGCATAGCTGGGAGGAATATTTACGCTAAGAATAGTTTTAAGCCTATTTTCTGAAATTTTTTTATGTATGCTAATCTTTAGAATGAAAATTTTTAAAAATTTGTACTCATTGAATTTTTTCCGTCTTTACAGGTTGCTGATGAAATGGAGTGTTCAACAGTCACCTGTACCAGACGAGTCAAGTTGCCCTGTGGCCTCAAGATTTGCCGGAAACATGTGAATTTTCCTGATTCCAAAGGGTCTCTTGCAATCTAGGAACCTACTAACTGTCAGGTTTGCAAGTACCTACTTCACACCGGGTTCCACGCAACAGATGTCTCCTTGGATGTGCAAGTGCAGAGTCGGAGAAGAGTTCTCAAGAAGGTGCCCCCTTATCTTCCTTCTATGGAACTTAAAAAGGACCTCCTCTTTCCCAAGACCAAGGTGACCGCTGTTTTTGGTCACCAGTTACCGACAGTTCAACTCTCACTGGTACCAGTAGATCATGCGGATGATGAAGTTCGGGACGCTCTTATAAGTCTTGAGCCTAGACGCCGACATGTCGACAACTTCTTCTGTGACATCAGAGAGGGAGATGATCCTGTTGTGCACGGAAGCCTCTGAGGAGTCATGGGATTTACATCGGGTGAGTAGAGTTTCCAATGCTTCTTTAGCTTGTTCCCCCATCCCTGCTGCTCAGGCCCCAGGTTCTACTTCGATCCTTTGTTCCTACGCTGGATAAACCCTTCTTTCTAGGTCAAATGGAATTTATGACGTCCATGACAGCTTTCATGGAAAACCTAAACGCCAAAACTGAACGTTCTCAAGAGGGCCTAATGGCGAAAATAGAAGCTTTACAAAAGGTACCTACTTCTAAGGCTCCCCCAGCTTGTAGCCTACCTGAATGCAGTTAAAAACCCTTGGCATTATGCAGAGCAAATGGCCTTAAAGTGAAGGGTACCTCCATATCAAAGAGGGTTTGGGTTTCAAGCCAGTCTTATACTTGGAATTCTTCCCATTGATTGATAGTTATCCTAACTGCTACGAAAGGCTTAAATCAGAGGCGTCTATTAGGGATGATACGATCCCTAATGAAACAATTATCCTGGACCACAACAAGGCTCGGTCTCTTTTGGTGGAGGAGCTAAAGATAGCAGAATTCACTAATACCCAACTTTCTTCTTTCGGCAGGTAGCAGGCTACCTTTGTAGCTCCCACAGATACTATCTTTCCCTTCGCCTCTAAAAGCTTAGAGGATGTAAAGAAGGCAGTAGTTGAGAATAAGCTAAAGAGAGACTATCTGCCTCTTCATCCTTCCAATCTTATCTAGAGATTCTAATTGGAAACTATTCCAAATCAGATTTATTCCTTGTCTTGGCAAAGACTCGCCTGACCATGTTCCATAGCGATCTCTATGCTTTCTTCCTCGCTAAAAGAGTACGTAGAGAACACGTCCTAGCCACAGCGACGATCAGGCATGAACCTAGAAAACTGATCGACTCTAACATTTGGGGGAAAGACCTCTTCTCCGGAAAAATGGTTAAGGAAGTCATGGACAAAGCGGTTCGGGAAAGTAAGAGCCTTATAGATAAGTGGCATATGTCCTCTTATAGGAAATTTACCCCCTGAGAAGGACCTCAACCCAAGGGCAAGAACCCTTTCTTGTCACGACAGCCTCAGTTGTCACCATTCCTCAAACTGTGTGTACACAGTTCCCCAGCAGTATGTATCAAAGTCTCCAGCCTTCAACCCTGTGTATGAGAGAACCACCAATACATTTCACCCTGTCAGAGCTCAAAAGAAGAGCTCCAGTGGCAGGGGAAGGCCTGGAAAGGGCGGTCAGTCTAGAGGCCGGGGAAGTAGAGGCAAGGCGGTTAAAGAAGCAGGTTCTTCACAACAACGAGGAGCTACCGGTAGGGGTGATGACTTACCCTTTCAGGGGTCAATGGGAATTCGATCCCTGGGCTCACAGCAGCGTCTCCAAAGGAAGAGGCTGAAAATGGACACACAAACCACTCCAGTTCAAGAGGTTCTTCCAATCCACAACCCCATTCTTGGAGGATTATGTGCAAGATCTCCGGAAGGGAATCATCCGTTGCACAAGATCCATGAACTTTCAAGGGCGACTATTCTGCGTGCCCAAGAAAGATTCAAACACTCTTCGAACTATTCTGGACTTGTCCCCACTAAACAAATTAATTTTGAATGACAAGTTCCAGATGCTGACTATCTCGCAAATACGGACCCTACTACAGGGGGCCTACACCGTCTCCATAGATCTTATGGACGCCTATTGGGATCTTCCGATAGGTAGGCACTTCTCCCCCTACCTACCTTTGTTTCAGATTCGCAAGAAAGGGTATTCAGAGCTATGCCCTTCAGGCTCAATATAGCTCCAAGGATTTTGACAAAGCTAGTCGAGGCCATCGTCCAACAATTACGGAAGAGAGGCCTCCAGGTGATGGTATACTGTACCTGGACGACTGGCTGGTCTGGGCTGCAACGAAGTCAGAGTGTCTTCATACAGCCCAAGATGTCAAGAAATTCCTAGTCTCTGGGCTTTCAGATCAACTTCGAAAAATCCAGGCAGTCTCCAGCTCAAGAATTCCAGGGGCTAGGACTTCACTGGAATCTAAAGTCACACGTACTCTCTCTACCGCAGGGTAAGAGAAAGGAAATCGCAAACTCTGTCGGGTACCTACTCCGTTCAAGAGTACTCACCAGGCAGCAACAGGAAAGAGTTACAGGTTCACTGCAGTTTGCTGCCGTGATAGACTTAATCTTAAAAGCACAACTCAAAAATGTCATCAGAGTCTGGAGAAGAAAGGCATCAAATGCTCATAGAGATCTTCGCCACAGCAACCCCGTCTTACTGCGAAAGCAGCTCAAGCTGTGGTCCATTGCAGTATCCTCCTCCTCCTGTGATAATTCACACGGATGCCTTGGAATAAGAAAGGGGGGGGACACTCCAATTCCAAGAAAGTACAGGGTCGGTAGTCATTTACATTTCGGACAGTTCATATCAATATTCTGGAAGCCATGGCAGTGTTTCTGACTCTGAAGAGACTGAACCCAAAGAAGAAATCACACATCAAATTAGTCGTTGATAACAGGACGATAGTCCACTGTGTCAACAGACAGGGCTCCAGGTCTCCTCAGGTCAACCATGTGATTCTAGCCATCCTCACTTTAGCAAAGTGGAGGAATTGGCATCTCTCAGCAGTTCACCTTGAAAGGGTTTGCAACGTAACGTTGGACGCCTTGTCAAGATCCAAGCCTCTGGAAACAGAATGTTCTCTGGATGCAAAATCATTCTGTTTCATTCTAGAGCAAGTCCAAGAACTGCAAATCGATCTTTACGACGAGCTTCAACAAGAAGCTTCCCCGGTATGTAGCATCAAACTTAGATCCAGAAGCGACAGGAACGGATGCGATGTCCCTGGATTGGAACCGATGGTTTCCCATCTACCTATTCCCACCATTCAACCTCACCCTCCAAATGAAAGTCCTGAACAAACTGCAGAATTTCAAGGGAACGGCGGCTCTAGTGGTTCCCAAGTGGCCCAAGAGCAATTGGTATCCTCGTGTTCTGGAACTCAAACCTTTCTAGGTCCTCTACCATCTCTAGTGCTGTCCCAGGATGTTCAACAGA
This sequence comes from Palaemon carinicauda, assembly GCF_036898095.1. Lineage (NCBI taxonomy): Eukaryota > Metazoa > Arthropoda > Malacostraca > Decapoda > Palaemonidae > Palaemon > Palaemon carinicauda. The sequence continues at coordinate 121,789,730 of NC_090738.1, read as the reverse complement.
AGACTGTCTTCGCTTCCCCTTGGATAACGAAAGCCTTCAGCTCATGATTTTCTCGCCCTTGTGACTCAAAGAAAGTTTAGAGTTGCAAAGGAGAGAATTGACTTCATAGAAGAGTACAAGTCCAATACCACGAAATAATATTTGTCTTCCTGGAATAAATGGGTTGCATTCGTGAGAAGTCATCAGCCCTCTTCTATTTCTATGGACTTCTGTATTTCTTTTTTTATTTCATTGCATAATCAAGGTCTGGCCTCTACAACTATTGCCTCATCTAAGTCGGTATGGCTCTAATTAGACCCATTGCTTATGCTTTTGATATTGAACTCAATTGCAAACTATTCAGTAAGATCCAGAAGGTTATGCTAATCTGAAATCTAATGCTCCTCCCAAGGCTATTTCATGGTCGTTGGATAAAGTTCTGCACTTCGCCTCTTCGATAGATAACGCCTCTATCTCTCTGAGGGATCTTACTCAAAAGCTTACAATGGCTTATGGTGCTAGAGTCAGTGAGATTGTGGCCCTTTCAAGGGATGATGGCCACATAGCATTCTCGGAATCGGGGAGGTAAATCTTTACTCAGATCCTGCATTCTTGGCGAAAAACGAACTTCCCACGAAACGCTGGGGGCCCTGGAAGATTGCTCCACTATAGGAGGATCCTTCTCTATGCTCTGTGGAGTGCCTTAAGGCCTTCCTGTTAAAGAGCCAGGCCTTTAAAGAGGGTCAACTTTTTAAAGGGGAGATGACAGGATCTAATCTTTCTCTGGAACAGCTGAGGTCCAAACTCACCTATTTCATCAGAAGGGCTGACCATGATAGTATACCATTGGGTCATGACCTTAGAAAAGTTGCCTCTTCATTCAATTTTTTCCAATTGAAAGAGATTGAATACTTTGTAGTGGCTGCTGGGAGTGTGATTAAATCAGTTTCTTAAGTGTTGCGCATGAACTCCTATGGACTGTATAGTTGGGACTTCTCAGTCTACATTGTGCAAGAGGATTAATGTTCTTTTCAATGTACTATTTATAATTGTAAAGAGTCAAAGGTGATATTTTCCTTTTATATCATGAGTGTTACTATTTTACTACTCTGTTACATAATTTTGGGGTCTGAAAACTTTATTTTGGTTTTCTGTACATATCTACTGTATGTAATGTTGCGTTGATTGCTGTTACATTCATGAATCTTTGGAAACAATAAAAGACTACAGTTCCTTTTGCATTTCCTTTCATTGGACCTACTGTACAAAATAAAAGCAGTGCACCTCAATTTTTAACCCTCCTTTTATAGACTTTGGTCTTTTCATCTAATAGAGACAAAGATCTTATTCACAGTGAGTGGGACTGTGATATTGATTTCCTTTGCTCCTACTTTTTACAAACATATCGCTTGCTCTCATAGCTTGGTACCATAGTTACCAATGGTAAGAGAAGTATGGTTATGTCTATGAGGTGTAAAGGGTTAAAACACTCTTAGCCACAACTGAGAATAATAATACTCTGGTATACTTCCATCAAGACGACATGGCTTGAGCTCAAAAATAGATTTTTCCTATGTGATTTTGACATAGGAAAAATCTATTTTTGGGTAAGATAGCCATGTTGTCCTGATGGACTACCCGTTACTTTTCATCTCCTCCCAATTCTCAGTGTGGTCTGTTGCCCTTCATCCCTTACTCTGTGTCAGTCTTTTTGCTGTAATTTGTTGTCCCACTTATAGCCATTCAGGTATTTTAGGATTAAGGGTTTTTGTATGAACAGGTTATGTTTTTATAACAAACATTTTTCCTATGAACCCGTAAATCTGAAGTTTTAGTGCCCTCTTCCATTTTCTGCACGCTGGGATTTTTAAGGTTATAAGGCGACAAAGAACTACTGGTCAAGAGTGACACCTTATTCAATGTTGACCATGTGAAGAGAAGCTCTATATTCTTGATTGAAGCAGGTTGGAATAAATGAGCTTCCATGGCATGGAAGTAAGGCATTTTATGATAGACAATTTTGTATGATAAATTTTAACATAATCCTCTCATTTATAAAATAGGCACACAAGTTTAAGTGAACCAAAACAGAAGGATGTCCTAGAGAGCGCGCGTGGTAGGTGTCGGTGGGGTAGTTCAACTGTGTTCTCTAGGGCCTGTCACGGCCCTCCCCATTGATGAAGGGATTATCTAAATGGAAGACAGCCTGTGAATAGGGGTTTTCACACGCCCTTGTTAAATACACGACACCTACAAGGTGATCGCGCGAGGGTTGTAACCTCTGCATTCCATGCTTTTATCTTTCTCTAGTATATTTGGAAGATTTATATTAGAAAAGTGTAAAGAAGGACCTTTCACCGGCCGTCACAGGCCTCTTCCCAGAAATAGATTTTTCCTTCGTCAAAATCCCTTTTAACATGTACTGTATAATCTAATTATAGTTTGTGTTTGCCTTGAGAACATTGTCATGTTTTGTTTCTACATTTATAATTTTGTATAATTCAATAAACATAACCAATGTAAATAAGTGTGTTTAATTTTAAAATAAGAACTAGATATCATGGTCACTGAGTACATATTGTGTATAAATAGGATAACTTGACTACTGTGTATAAATGGGATGACACCACATACCTGGAGGAAAGGCGCTCCCATGTTTGTGTTAAACGTGATACAGCAACATTGCTGAGGCCAATGACTATAGCAAAGAAAGCATTCAGATTTTGTTGTTCTTTACAGCTGTGAAAATAAAGGGAGAGAACAATCAAATAAAATAGCATGATCAAACATCTAGGCATTACATATACAAATAAAGTATAATTCCATTCTCACCATATGTAGAAACTATCTTAAGTTTAGTATTTTTTATGGTTTAAAATAAGAAACCTAATACAGTACTGTACAGTACAGTACTGCAAATTAAACAAATACAGTAGGCTATATTGAAATGAAATTAAGTTTAATTATTCAAACAAACTGTTGCATCAATGTAAATCATTATCCTCAGAGAAAGTACCTGTAAAACCTTTTGCCTTATAAACACTTGAGCAAATTACTAGCCTCTGCAGATGGAATCAAGTCAAGAATACCAATTGGCCTAGATAGCAATACTGTACAAGGCAGCCCAATTTTGAGGGTAGCCCCTCTCTTGTGCTCCATTTCATTTGTACACTAATCCTTGGCACAGTACAGTAAAGTTCATTATGTCAGGTTTAAATGGCAGTAGTGACGACTTGTTTAATTCATTGCCTCTCAGAAAAAATGTGCTAGCCACTATCCATTAACTCAAAGGCAGTTTTATTTATTGCTGGTGAATTACATGCAGGGCACAAACACTGGCTTGTAGAAAGTACTGTATCACATGTGAGTATTGCAAAATAAATTTCATCCATCTGATAAGAGATACTTGGGGCATTTTTTATCAGATATTGATTAAAGCAAAAGTGTAAGATTATTGGCTACTTTACCATTGTAAAATAATAATGGACATCTTTCCCCAATATCCAATGAAAAAAAAGTGTGGTGGCTTGGGTCTCGAGGCATTTATGAAATTCCCAGTGTAATACTGTACATTATGATGGTACAGCTATATAGAATGTGTATGAAATTACCACTGACCATAAAAAAAATCCACAGCTTAACTGTGGATTCTCTTAAGGTAGTGTTTGTGCAGTAACTTTTTGGTGTTAGAAATGACAAATTTAGAAGTAATTTGTATTTTTCCTAACATACAAACCTTTAAGTATTTACCCCTATCTTTCAGTGAAGCTGGAAGACATGCCATTAAGACTTTAATGCAAGGTGGCAACCACCCAACCACTAGTTAGTGGGAGGGGGTAACCGGTTCTCCCCCTTGCTCACACATCAGGGATATTTGACCACTTTTGATTACAAGCAGCACTTACGGGGACAATTTGCATAAATAGCTAAAGGTTTAGGAAAAATACAAATTACTTCCAAATTTGTCATTTTTTCTGTCAATAACAAACCTAACACTATTTGATAGGGATGACTTACCCCGTTAGGGGTGCGGTAGTAGGACCTTTGGCTAGGCCATTGACCTGGGTTTTACCTGTACAGAGTTAGACTGTAACTGAGAAAAATCTTGACACCTCGCTAAAAGGAGACATTGTGTAATGTGCCCGTAGCAACCTGTAGGTGGTTGTGAGGAACTAGCAATGTGACTCTACTGTAGGTAAGAATATTCCGAGTTTAAAAATAGGAATTTTAATTCAAACATAGACGTTCCCAATACCCACTTCGCGGGGGCTATCAGGGAATTGTACAAGTATGAAGACTATACTAGGTTACACAAGGAAAATGATTACTGTATTATCCGCAGATAGGCGAGGCCAGCGTGCAGAGGACCCCAAGAGAGGGGAAGATGAAGAAAAAGAAAAGCACCAGTCATTCTTAACATTCATACAGACTAATCCCGAGTAACCAATGCCCTCAAGCATCTGCTACTTGTCCTTACTTGCCCATCAAGGAGCCTGATGTATTTTTAAACCACCTGTTGTGCAGCCACCACAGGACCAATGCAAAACATATCCATGTTCATGTGGGCTATGTCTTGCAGGTAATGGGCGGTGAAGGTTGTCTGACACTTCCACACACCTGCTTGTAACACCTGCGCCACAGAGTAGTTGTGTTTAAATGTCAGGGACGTGCTTATGCTCCTGACGTCATGAGCTCTAGGTTGTCGAGTGGGAGGAGGGTCACGATTCAGTTGATGGTCGATGACCCTGCGAATCCAGGCTGAGATGGTATTCTTTGTGACCCTCCCTGTGTTAGCGAAAAGTGTAATATGCTCTTAGCAGCCTGAGCAACATGTAGGTGGTTGTGAGGAACTAATAATGTGACTGTCTACTGTAGGTAAGAATATTTTGAGTGAAAAATTAGGAATTTTAATTCATACATAGACATTCCAATACCCACCTTGTGGGGGGGTATCAGGGCCATGTACAAGTATGAAGACTATTACAGATTACACAAGGAAAAAGATTATTACCTGCAGATAGGTGAGGCCAGCGTGCAGAGGACCCATGGTGCGGTTCCCCAAGAGAGGGGAAGATGAAGGAAAAGAAAAGAACCAGTCATTCTTAACATTCATACATACTAATCCAGGGTAACCAATGCCCCTAACTATCTGCTACTTGTCCATTAAGGAGCCTAAGGTATTTTTAAACTCCCTGTTTTGCAGCCACCACAGAACCAAAGGTAAATACTGTATATCCATGTTCCTGTGGGTCATGTCTTGCAGGTAGTGGGCGGTGAAGGTCATCTGATGCTTCCACACACCCGCTTGTAACACCTGTGCCACAAAGTCGTTGCGTTTAAATGTCAGGGACGTGCTTATGCTCCCAACGTCATGAGCTCTAGGTCGTCGAGTGGGAGGAGGGTCACGATTCAGAGCATGGTCGATGACCCTGCGAATCCAGGCTAAGATGGTATTCTTTGTGACCCTCCCTGTGCTAGCGAAAAGAGCTGGCACGCTGTGACAAGCTGCAGCACGTGTAAGATAATATCTTAAACTCCTCACTGGGCAGAGTAACTGCTGATCTGAATCATTGGTTATAGAACGAAGACTCGCAATCTGAAAAACCCCGAACTTAGGATCCATGATTGCTGGATTTTGAGTCTTGGCAATAAACTCGGGGACGAAGCAGTGTCGCCTCCCACTATCCCCTTGAATGGGCGATGTCATAGAATAGACCATGAAGTTCACTAACTCTTTTTGCCGAAACTAAAGCGAGTAGGAACAATCTCTTGCCTGGCGTAATGGTTTGTAAGGAGGGCCTTTCGGGGACTGAATTACGTGAACCATGTTCCAAGGAGAAGGTCTAACTTCTGACTGGAAGCAAGTGATCTCATAGTTTCGTATGAGGAGAGATAACTCCAACGAAGAGGAAAGATCAACTCCTTTCAGTCTAAAGGCCAAGCTTGAGGCTGAGCGGTAGCTTTTTACTGCAGAGATCGAAAGGAGCTTTTCTTCCCAAAGGTATAGAAGGAACTCCACTATTACTGGAATATTGGCATCGAGGTGAGAGATACCCCTTCCAAGATACTAACCACCGAAGACTGTCTACTTTACCTGGTCAACTTATGCAGAGGATCTTTGGAGGTATCCAGACATCCTTCTCGCAACTCATTGCAAAAAGCCTCTCTCAGAGAGGAGATGCTGGATAGTCTCCAGGCTTGAAGGTGTAGGGAAGCTACTGCTTTGTGAAAGATGTTCACTTGTGGTTGTCTGAGTAGATCTGGTCTTAGAGTGAGTTCCCTCGGTAGCTCTATCAATAGCTGCAGAAGGTCCAGGAACCATTGCGCATGATGCCATAGCGAAGCTTTGAGTGTCATGAATAGGTTGTTGGATGCTCTGATTTGTTGAGCGCCCTTCTCATCAGACAGAACGGGGAAAGGCGTACATGTTGATGTTGTCCCACCATTATTGGAATGCATCTTGCCAGAGAGTCTGAGGATCTGGGACTGGGGAGCAATAAAGCAGGAGCCTGAAGTTCAGGGACATCGTGAAGTTAGGACTTTGTGTGTTTATGTATGCCACTACTGTGGTAACCAGAGAGTGACACGCTGGGAACTGGTGGAACTGTTGAAGAGCTACGAAGGCTACTCTAATCTCTAGGAGATCTATGTGCTGGTACCTTTCGGACTCAGACCATAGACCTAAGGCCGTGAAATGCAGCATGTGTGGGACCCACCCTTCTTTTGATGTGTGTATAGAGCATCAATTTTGGGGAAGACACAAGAAGGTCTATCCCTCTGCGGAGGTTCTCCTCTCTCACCCACCACAGAAGATCCGTCCTCTCCTCCTGTCCCATAGGAACAAGAGTATCTGGAGAGCCGGTGTGCTGGTTCCACCTGGATTTCAATTGCCAATGAAGAGATCAAATTCTGAGATGATCGTTGGGCACTAGACGGACCATGGAGGTTGGGTGACCTAGAAGACACACTGACTGTTGGGCTGGAAGCTCTTCTCATATGAGGAATGAGCTTGCCACCTCCCACAGCTTGTGTACTCTGTTGCCTGATGGAAAGACTTTCTGAAGATTGGTGTCAATTATCATACCCAGGTATACTAGTCTTTGAGAGGGATGCAGAGATTACTTCAAGATTTATCACAATCCCCAGAACTTGACAAAACTCGAGTAGTCAGACTCGGTGTTGAAAAAGGGTCGCAACTGAGTCTGCCAGAATCAGCCAATTGTCGAGGTGGAGAAGAAAACAAATGCCTATTCTGTGAGCCTAGGATGACACTAGGGCGAACACTCTCATGAAGACTTCAGGTACTGTCGAAAGGCCGAAGCACAGCACTTTGAACTGGTATTGCCTGTTATTGTGTATGATCCAGAGATACTTCCTTGAAGACAGATGGATTGGGATCTGGAAGTATGCATCTTTGAGATCCAGGGTGCACATAAAGTCCTGTGGGCTCACTGCCTGAATAACCGTGTTTGCCTTCTCCATCTTAAAGGGAGTTTGTAGAACAAACTCGTTAAGGGTCGAGAGATTGATGACTGGTCTCCAGCTTCCAAACGCCTTTTTCACAAGAAAGAGTTGACTGAATAAGCCTGGGGACCCGTCGAGGACCTCTTGGAGAGTGCCCTTCTCCAACATGGTATGGATTTTGGCCCGGAGGGCCAGGTCCTTTGCGTATCCCTTCCCATAGGAGTTCGATGAAACTGAGTCCCGAGTCGGAGGGAGAGACTGTGTGAACGGGACGCAATACCCTACACAAATCACTGAGATTGTCAACCCCGAGCTGCATCCACCTCTGCCAGCCGCGTTGTAGGCATCCGCCCACTGGTGGGGTGGTGAAAGGATTGCCACTCCCTAGCGGGAGCGGCCTCTGCAACTTACCCTACCGCCTTTCTTTCCTCTGGAGGGTTTGGAGCCCTTTGGATCTTTGGCAGGAAAGGGCAGCCGTGACACCTTTATGGAGGACTCTGCTCTCCTACTGGTTGAGTGTTTGTTGGGCTGCGGCTGCATTTTGAAGGCGGAGGAGTCTTCCCATAGGGCCTGGTCATCAATGCCCAATGAAGGAAAGAATTCTTAGTGGATTTTCTCCAATGCTCAGCCACCCTCTCAACATCATCTGGCTTGAAGAGAGAGGTTCCTTCCCAGAGTAGTTCCTGAGTCTGGACAGCTGAATGGTACTGTACCTGCCTGGGAAACCTTTCCATCACAGCATCTTGTCTCTTAAGAATTACATTCGCCCACCGATTGACAACTTGGTGGGAAAGGAACTCCAAGGTCCGAGTGCCTGACAAGAGAAAGGTCTCCATGGACCTCCTTGTACTACTCTCCTTGGACCAATCCTCAGTTTGTACAAGGGGGCCCACTGAACCCAACCACAGATCCAGCCATGAAGCAGCCTGCATTGCGTATTTCATGACCTTCTCAATGATGATAAGCTCTGAGGAAGAGGAAGTGCCCAAAAGCCCAGAAAGCCTCTCTGTGTGTATACAGTACCTCTTGAGAGAGCCTCAAGAGAGGGATCCAACGTCAAAGCCGGGATACGTTCGTCTTCGACCTCGTAATGCATCCTCTGTTGGACAAAATGAGGTAGAAGGAACCAAGACGATGAACCAGCACGAAGCAAACTAGAGGAGCCAGCAATCTGGGAGAACGCGTTCTTCCTGGCCGCCGTCAGTCCAAGGCATGGTAGAACTGGACAAATGGTCCAGGACCGTGTCCCTGCCTTCCTGGAGAGCTGCTCCCAGGTTAGACAAACCATTAAAAACTCTCATGCAGGCTAGGACTTGTCAGAAGGTGGATTCAGACTCCCGCCGCTCTGCTTCTAACTAGAACTTGGGACTCGCTGCCCTAGGGAGGTTGTCTTCATCAGCGTCCAGGAAGTCATCGACCTTCAAGCTCTCACCCATAGAAGCATGGGATGGGTCAAGGTCAGCAACAGGAGGGACATCATGAGAGGAACTTGCCACAGGAGAACTTCTGGCCCTTGCTTGCATAAAGATCTCATGTGCCTTGGAACCTTCTTTGTATCCTTAGGCTCCATACGGGACGGCAAATACTCCTCCAGCAGGGAAGGTCTGGTGGGTGCCTGCCATTCCTTAGGGGCCTGAACCTCTCTTGCTTGAGGTTCAACTTCCTCTGGAGGTGGAATGGAAGCAGGCCATAGTTTGGGAGGAACTACAGTACCTCAATCGGAGAAGGATGGAAATAAGGCACATGAGAAATCTCGCAAGGAGAGCCCTAGTCCCTGCTCACTCTGGGGTGAAGAAGGTCTGCATGTGGAGAGGTCCGTTTCGGCATCCTCCTCCTCTGTCTCTCCGTAATGACAGGTGTCAGCTTCAGGGTGTTAAAATTCCTGCACCAGAACCTGGGAGCCCCCCGCGCCTATTCTTGCTCTACCAATTGGAGAAAGGGGCGTTGGTAGAACTAGGTTCCTAGCAGAAGTAGGCCTCTTCCTGGGGTCAGAAGGAACAACAGAGGAAGAAGAGAGAAAAACTGATTTCTCCAATAGGATGACTGGGGTGGAGACAACGGACCTCAGCCTAGGAGGAATCCCTGCCTGTTTGCGAGGATCTGCCATGGCCAAATTGATTGCTTTAATCAGGTTGTCAAACCAGGATGGTCATTCACCCACAGTTGACAGGTCTAGGGTGTTCTTGAGGAGGCCTAGAGGTGGAGAATGCTTCCTCACAGGAAGAGGCCTTGAAACCTGAACCTGCAGGGAGGGTGGAAGAGGAACAGGCATTAGCTGGTCCTTTTTCGACACCTACCTAAAGCGGTCTTTAGAGATAGGCAGGTGAGCGTTACCTATTTGGAGGCTCTTGAAAGCCTTCTGAGAAGAGAACTACCCTTTTGCTAGCTGCCGCTGAGGTTGAGGGCTCTTGAGGAAGCTCCACGAGCAAGCGATGATGAATGAGTATTAGAAGCCCTTGGAGACATTTAATGAGAGCGCGAACGACAATCATGCTTGGATGATCGGAGAGCAGGGGATCGTAAGGCAGCCGAATGGTGAGAAGGCATGCGATGCGATGGCGATAGATGTGATGGCAATCCGACGTGTTGGTGAGCATCAAGAAGGAGAACCTGTAGAACCTGGCGAACGACTTGTAGGAGAGCGTTGCATGGATGATTGTCGTGAAGACGAACGACGCGTTGAAGAGCATCAGGATGGTGAACAACTTGCTGGGGAGCTTCGCATAGGAGATCTACGATAAGGTGATCAGCGAGATGGCGTGCAACGCGTTGGCGAGCGACGAGCTGGAAAGTGTCGCATCAAAGAACGATGGCGAGCAGCGCGATAAGATAGAGAGCGTCGCGTTGGTGATCGGCAAGATCGAGATGATGATCATCAAGCAGGAGATTGTAGCGCTGGAGAACGCTGAGCAGGAGAACGTCATCAGGTGAAAGATTGTCTGGAGTGACCAGATGGCGAACGACACATGGCAAGGTCTCATCCTGACGAACGGCGACCAGAAGGCGAGCGTGCAGCTGGAGAATGACGATAAGCAGGAGAACGTCAGTCAGAAGAGCGAGTGATGATCAAGAGATGTTGGGTGACTAGCATGAGCCACAAGTGATGATCCCAATTAGACGGGCAATCACGAACAGGAGAACCATGAGATGATCGCTGATTTCGCGAACTGGAGCGCTACCTGAAGGACGAACAAAGAGGACTACAATCTCTAGAAGACGAGGAGGTCCAAGGATGGTGGGAAGACTTGTCGTTAGCAGGAAGTTGTCGAAGAGCGGGCGAACAGGTGCGAGGATCACGAACAGGAGAAAGTGAAAGATGGGCTTCGCACACAGCCAGCTCGTCAACAGGAGAAGAGACGGCAATAACGGGCAATATAAACGGGATCCTTTTAGGCACCCTGCTGCAGGTCCTTGGAAGGAGGTCCATCCACATCCAACGACGGCAAAGCCTGCAATACATCTGAAAGCAAAAAAGACTCGCCTAAGGGTAGAGCGAAGATGCTTCTCTAAGGGAAGCAACAATGTCCCCCGTTATCCGGCCCTCAAAAGAACTGGATCGAGGAGGAGCTTCGGGAAGAGGTAGCAGGGGGAGAGAAAAATTCTGAGGTCCCTTATCCCTCGAGGAAGACCCCGAAGATGAAGGGTCTCTCTTAGACTTCTTTCATAAACCACTCCTACTGGGAGGTAGACCACTCCCTACACTATCGTAAGTGGAACCCTGCTCACAACAACACCCTCTGCAGGTCAGACACAAGGAGTTGGGGTCCGTCTCGACCGAGGACATAGTGCCACAAGTGCGCCCTTCTGGTCCTGGACACATGCGCTTGGGGAGTGTCAAGGACAATTACACCTTAAAGAGAGAAGGCACTTTTAAAGCAATGGTCTTTATGGCCAAGTCTAAGCAGGAGCAGAGAGCGAACAAGTTCGGTCTCTTCAGAGTCAAAAGAAAAAGTGGTAAAATATCACTGATGTGTGAGTGAGTGGGGATACCTGGTTACCCCCTCCACCCTCCCACTAACTAGTGGTTGGGTGGTTGCCAGCAGCATGATGCTTGTTTAGATGAAGGTTTTAACAGTATGAACCACTACATTTTTGCATTGCTTTCATCTAGTGCAGACCCACATAACATTTTGTGGTATTATTTTACTGTATTACAGGGCAATGTAACCTAGAAAAAAAACTCCTTGCTATTCTGGGACAAGAGGGTGAAGTGTAAGAGGAAAATAACCTGTCCTCCATAAGGCATGATTTACTCAGCATGGCCAGTGAAAAAAAAAATGCTTTTGTAAAATAATGGTTTTTAACAATAGATTAAAGAAATTTAAATGTCTAGCATCAAAGTGAACTTTGCCAAATACACAAAATTCCCAAAATTTATTAGGAACTTTCCCAAGAAAAGAAATATTTTATGTACAGTGTACTATAAATATACAGCATATCAAAGAAAATAGTCAGTAACTTACTAGGCTGCAAGTTTGATGAATTTTCTTAAAAGTTGCGTTCGTTTAGACAATGTTCCAGTCAAACATATTTCTGATACCACCCAATACTGGATTTCATTGAAGCGGCGTAGGAACACATCCAAGTTGCACATTACTTGGCCAAAGTGATCTCGACCAAAGACTTGGTACAGGAACTCGTACTGCAAGAAATATTTCTAGGTTACATGTTTGAAGGGTTACTAAATACAGTATAGTAAAAAATAAATGGGACAGATAAAATTACTAAATGCTATTTATGTGCATAATCACATTTAATTTATGTGCATAATCACATTTATATTATTGTTAATGCAAATGCAAATAATTTTCAATATCAAGAGGCATACATAGGTAACTAATGAAACAAAAAACTTAATGCGATGCAACTGAAACAGCTTACTGATGTCATTAATTCAGTATTATAAATAAATTATAAATAAGTCTTGTTACTTATTATAATCAATCATTAAAATAATATGGCTAAGTCTCTCAATCATATAAAAAAAAACACCTAGAGGTGATTGACTGGCCTTTGCCATTGAAACCTACAAGTGACCAACTCAGAAAAATTTGAAACACATCTTTTTGTAAATAAAAACCTGACTAGCCATTCTAATGTTCTGCAACACTAAATTCTATTCATTCACACAGGAAGGCACACAAAGTAATTTATAACTGCAATAATTATCAAATAACATGATACAACCAAAAGGAACACATCTTACTTTGACTGTTTCTCTACATCAATCAAATTTTCCTCTCATATCGCAAAACTATTCAATCAATGAAAGAGAATGAGTGGAAGAATAAAAAAAAAATAGTAATAAAATTTAAAAATGACGGGTAACTGAGACAGCATATTTTCTCCGAAACAACTAATCAACACATTTACCCTACTAAGAAAGAACAAGGTTTTTGTTTTAATCACAGTAAACAATTCTAATATGAGGGCAATTTTTGTACAATCATAATCCTCTAAAATTGATATTTGTGCATGGCTATGCTATGACTGATAACATACAGGAATGTATTTTAGCAATAAGTAATGTTTATTTTATCCGCTGCACTCTCTCTCTCTCTCTCTCTCTCTCTCTCTCTCTCTCTCTCTCTCTCTCTCTCTCTCTCTCTCTCTCTCTCTCTCTCTCTCTCTCTTCTCTCTCTTTCTCTCTCTTTCTCTCTTCTCTTTCTCTTCTCTCTCTTCTCTCTCTCTCTCTCTCTCTCTCTCTCTCTCTCTCTCTCTCTCTCTCTCTCTCTCTCTCTCGCAATGATCTTGCATTATATCACTAAAAGCAAAGTCTTTTATATAATACTTGAATATATGTCGGCAAGGTTTTATGTATATGTACTTAATACTGTGTACCCCCTATATGTTAGTTCATATACATGAACTGCTGATCATTTATGTTCATACACAGAGGTAGATATAAACACTAACATAAACTCAGTAGAAGATGAATACTCTTTGGGCATAAAAGAAGTTTTAAAAGTACAAATGAGCTGGCTGCATTATCACTTATATCCTAAAAATATATTCTAATATAAAAAAAAAAACTTTGCACCTCCCCCTTTGTATGAGAGAGACAACCTGATCTGACAAAGAGTTACGATGGGAAAAGCATCTTGCTGACAGGCTCTACATGAGAATTTTCACTCTCGTCAACACAGTCAAATGCAGGAGCCATACAATTTCCATTCTAGTGGCTTACTGTATATGTAAATGAGGTTCTCGAAAAAAGAATAAGTTAAAGTTGATTAATGAATGTGATGATGATTACCATACTTCGCGAGATTTCACAGAATAACGCTTTAGCATTTCATCAAATCCTATTGCTGTTGTCCATCCTTAAAAATGCCTCTCTAATTATCATCAAAAGCGTTCGAGCAAACTACCATAAGTGACATCCATTTCTGCCACACGTTATTGCTTCTGCATCGACTATTTCCTGATCCATGAATGTGAATATTCGCAAATGCTTTTAAAATTATGATCAAACTTCATGCTGTTGATATAGTAAAAAAAATTCTGGTAAATAAAATTTATTTAATGATCTTTTTCTTAAAAAAGAATGGTGTTGTGAATGATTGAGGGATGTTTTATTGCTGAATCATCAACTAATCAACTGTTCTTCTTAATCAGTGAATGCACTATGATTATTTTGAATAAATCTGTTTACTTGTATTTTCTAAGAATTTTTATGCTAAAGACATATATCAATGAGCTATAGTCATCTGTGCTACAACAGACAGGAATTCATTAGCTTGAAGTTAGCAAAGAAAACACAGCAATTAGATATAAGGACTCATATATTAATAAAATCCACTTGGTTGAGATGTTGAACAGCCTAACAGCTCTCATGATAGCAGGAAATAAAGTCGATGTTAAAAAATAACTTTTGGGGAAAAATCAACCTTGTAATAAAACATGAGTTAAAGGTATAAATCGATATTATTATCATTATTAGTACCACTTCAATACTTTCATAACGCCATGACAGAAGAATTTAATCTTAAATAAGATCACAATTTGAGCAAGGAAATTTCACAGCAGTTTATGTGGAAAGAGACCAAAAGATATTGATTAAATATTAAAAGACAGAAATTGGTAACGAAAGAACACCGCATAGAACTTTTAGTATATATAGTACTATAGTGTGGCAGTCACATATTTGCCGTGCATATAAATATAAGAAATTTAAAGTAATTTGTATTTTTCCTACCGATACAAACCTTGAACTCTTTATTATGGAATATACTTTCGGCGAAGCTGGAAGACTAGCCATAAGACTTTTAGCGAGGTATAACTACACCACCTCTAGCAAGCGGGGTTGGGGTTGGGGATAGTACCAGCTACCTTGTTCACACACGCACACCTGTGTTGTCTCGTCACTTTTGATTGCAGGCAGGACTTAAGGTGGTCGTCAGCGCAGAAAAGCAAGATCAAAGCTCCGGGTCGGTCGCAAGAGCCGTCGGACTTGCAGAGTGCGAGCAACATATAGTTAGAGATGGTGAAGGTGCAACCACATGGAGAACAACTCTCCTGCAGAGGAGGACCGAGCCGCTACACTAGACTTGTCTGCTGTCTAAGTGAAGAGATCATAAGAAAAGGTTTCCCCGCCCTTGAGGAAAAACCCAGCACTACGCCATCTCTGAAACAGCAACACTCACACCTGCGAAAAGTAAGCAAAACCTAGAAGGACCAATTAGCTCTCTGAACGTCCACTCTTCACTGAGCAAAAAGCAAAAGTGACAAGTCAACACAGGTGTGTGTGTGCATGCAGGGTAGCCACTAATACGCCTATTATTATCATTACTACTAGCTAAGCCTTAACCCTTGTTGGAAAAGCAAGATGTTATAAGCCCAAGGGCTCCTACAGGGAAAAGTAGCCCAGTGAGGAAAGGAAATAAGGAAATAAATAAACAATATAAGAAGTAATGAAAAATTAGAATAAAATATTTTAAAAAACATTAGCAACATTAAAACAGATAATTCATATATAACTATAAAAAGTCTTATGTCAGCCTGTTCAACATAAAAACATTTGCTGCAACTTTGAACTTTTGAAGTTCTACTGATTCAATTACCCGATTAAGATCATTCCGCAACTTGGTCACAGCTGGAATAAAACTTCTAGAATACTGTGTAGTATTCAGCTCATGATGGAGAAGGCCTGACTATTAGAATTAACTGCATGCCTAGTATTACGAACAGGATGGAATTGTCCAGGAAGATCTGAATGTAAAGGATGGTCAGAATTATGAAAAAATTCTTATGCAACATGCATAATGAACTAATTGAACGACGGTGCCAAAGATTAATATCTAGATCAGGAATAAGAAATTTAAAAAAACTAAGTTCCTGTCCAGCAAGTTAAGATGAGAATTAGCAGGTTAAGACCAGACAGGAGAATAAAGGGATTTTGACGAAGGAAAAATCTATTTCTGGGGAGAGACCTGTGGCGCCCGGTGAAAAGGGGTCCTTCTAATACACTTTTCTGATAAAATCTTCCAATTATACCAGAGAAAGATAAAAGCATGGAATGCAGAGGTTACTACCCTCGCGCGAGCACCTTGTGGGTGTCGTGTATAAAGCAAAGGCGCGTGAAATCCACTATTCACAGGTTGTCTTACATTTAGTTAATCCCTTCGTCAAAGGGATGGGCCGATACAGAGGCTCCAGCCAACCTACCAGAGCCACGCCACCCACGCTCGACGCGAGCGCCATCTGAACAACATCCTTCTGTATTGGACATGATGGCTTGGAAAGGAAAGGGTGGGATCGTGTAAAATAAAAGGGAAGGGTTTCACCGGGCGCCACAGGTCTCTCCCCAGAAATAGATTTTTCCTTCGTCAAAATCCCTTTTCTGGGTCGACCTGTGGCGGCCGGTGAAAATGTACCAGAGAATGCCTTCCAAGCCCAATAATAACTACTAATTTAATGAGGGGAGAGAAAAAACACCATGTAAGGAAAACCATATATTATTAAGGTAAGTAAGCATAAATCATAAACTAGCCACAGGACATAGTGAGCGTAAGGGTAAACAAACATGATAACAGGGAAGCCTCCGAGTATCAGAGCACAACATGCAACAAAACTGACATGGCTAAGAATACCCCAACACTAAAATTACGGTAAACACAATAATAGTTACAATCATATTAACCTAATATGTAATAAACTTAGGGCTAACGAACCACCAAGGAAGCGGCGTCGTGGTGCGAGTGGCGGGTAGGAGGGAGAAGAAAAGAGATGGATGAAAGGAAGAACAAGAGATCACTGGGGAGAGATACGGCTCCCAGCTGCAACCGTTGGGTATTTAAGGGCCTGTAAGTTCTTTAGATAGTGGCGTTTGAAGACCATAGGAGATTTCCAACCCGAGTACTTTTTAAGGTCATCAAAGTCCATATTTTGGAAATAATTGATGGAGGTAGCTACTGACTGGATATCATGAGAATGGGGAAATGATCCCGGATTGGCTTGATTAATGAAGAATATGATCTGTTGCCTAATACCCTGTATGGAAATGGTACCTCCTTGTTCTCTGATAAACAAGGGGCCAGACGATCGGGTAGCAGTCCTGGCTAAAAAGGCCCTGAGAGTAGTGACTGGACATAGAGAAGTATCTTGGAGAAGAGGAATAATCTTCCAAGGGGACCACCTATTTTGGGGGTCTTCATTTTTAGCTAGGAACGCCCTGACACAGTCCGAGTTTGGACCACTTGGGTCAGTTTGGGGAATGGGATCCGGAAGGGACGGAGTTTCAACTCGAGGAGGAGAGGAAACCAACTGCTCTTTGGCCAGTGAGGTGCCACTAAAGCCACTGCCCCGTTGAAGGAGCGGAGTTTGTGTAAGACTTTCAGTAGAAGATTCACTGGAGGGAATAAGTAGATCTTCTGCCAATGGTTCCAATCCAGGGTTAATGCGTCCATGCCATAAGCCTGAGGGTCCAGGTTTGGGGTCACATAACATGGGAGTTTGTGATTGAGTTGGGTCGCGAATAGATCTACCTGGAGACCTGGAACCAGTCTGAGTATCCACCGGAAGGAGTGTATGTCCAGGGACCATTCTGATTCCAGTGGTTTTGTCCTGGATAATGAGTCTGCTATCACATTCTGGACTCCTGCTAGGTGAGTTGCTGACAGGAACCAGTCTTTGTCGGCTGCCAAGGCGAAGATAGTGACCAGGATCTGATTCAGGTTGGGTGATTTGGATCCCCCTCTGTTGAGGCAGTGGACTACTGCCGTGCTGTCTGAGACTACTCTGATGTGGGTCGACCTCGGAGGAGAGATTCTCTTCAGGGTCAAGAACACCGCCATGGCTTCGAGAACATTGATATGGAACTACTTCATGGCGGGTGACCAAGAGCCCTGAAACATCTGATGTTGGGAGTAACCCCCCCATCCACTCAGAGATGCGTCGGTATGAATTGTCACTTGTGGAGAGGGGAACTGTAGAGGAACCGATTTGGAGAGGTTCCTCTGTTCGGACCATGGTTGTAGTCTCATTTTTAAGACAGAGGGGATCTTCGAGGTCTTGTCTCTTAAAGGTATTGTCGCTCTATTTCTCCAAACTCGATTGATGTCTTTGAGTTTGGCTTTTAATAGGAGATCGGTCAGTGAGGCAAATTGGAGAAGGCCGAGGATTCGTTCTAAAGCTCTTCTGGACACCTGTCTGTGTTTGAGAAAGTTCCTGACCTTGGAAGCTATCTCCCTTACCTTCTTGGGAGGAAGGGAGAGCCTGTGCTTTGAAAGGTCCCAACGGATGCCTAACCATTCGAAGTGGCTTGATGGTTGTAGGCGAGACTTTCGGAGATTGACTTGGAAGCCCAGTTTGGCGAGAAAGTGGAGTACCTTCGACGTAGCTCTGTTGCATTCCTGGTTTGACTGGCCCCAAATGAGCCAATCGTCCAGATAGGCGATGATCTGTATCCCTTGGTTTCTGAGTTGTTCGAGCACCGTCTCCCCCAGTTTCGTGAATATCCTGGGGGCAATGCTGAGACCGAAGGGCATGACTTTGAATGCAAAGGCTTTCTTGCCGAGACGGAAGCCTAGGTAAGGAGAGAAGTTTCGAACTACTGGGACATGATAATAGGCGTCGGTAAGATCGATAGAGGTGGTGACGGCCCCACGGGGAAGTAAGGTCCGTACCTGAGAGATAGTCAGCATACGGAACTTGTCGCATAGGATGTAAGAGTTTAGTTTCGACAAGTCCAGAACTACCCTCAACGCCGACGAGTCTTTCTTCGGGACTGTAAACAGGCGGCCTTGGAATTTCAGGGATCAAACCCGTTTGATCGCTTTCTTCTTGAGTAACTCTGCGGTGTACTCTTCCAGGATGGGAGTGGGTCTCTGGAAGAAGGTCACTGGTGGAGGAGGGGATCCCTGTGACCATTTCCAACCCAAGCCCCTGGATATTATGCTGTGAGCCCATGGACTGAAGGTCCAATGGTCTCGGAAGTGATAAAGTCTCCCTCCTACCGGCATCACATCATTGGGAGGGAGTGAACCTAGGTCCCCTCCCTCCACGGGCACCCCTTGCTCTAGGTCCGCCGCGTTGGCGGAACTGTCCTCTACCTCTGAAACTTCCTCTCTGGTGTCCACGAAAGGAACCGGAGGATTCGTGAGCAGGGTTGTATGCAGGAGAGGACATCCAAGAGGGGTTGGGCTGTGTACCAGGGGGAGCAGTGAGGTAGACTATTTGCTGAGGGGGAGCCGGTTGTTGAGAAGTCGAGGCAACGGAAGACTGTGGCGACGAGTTACCCCGGACCGTCTTGTAGGGACTAAACCTCTGCTTCTTCTTGAAGAACGTCTGAGAATAATACTCGAAACAAAGTAGAATGAAAGAATTAAAACACTTCTTCAGAATAGATAGATCACCGAAAATCTTAAGACTCTCTCAATAAGCCAATCTGTTGGGCAATTGAAGATGACACAGACCTAATGTGTTCCTCAAATGTAAATTAACTGTCGAGAATCATACCTAAAAATTTAAAAGAGTCATACAAAGTTAAAGAAACATTATCAATGTTGAGATCCTGATGTAATTTGCACAATGCACTCATTTTAGCTAGATTTCTGTTAAGGGATTCAATAATCCAGATCTTCATTCAGGAGATGGAATTGATGCAAAGAGAGTAGCATCATCTGCTCTCAATAAGCCAATCTGTTGGGCAATTGAAGATGACACAGACCTAATGTGTTCCTCAAATGTAAATTAACTGTCGAGAATCATACCTAAAAATTTAAAAGAGTCATACAAAGTTAAAGAAACATTATCAATGTTGAGATCCTGATGTAATTTGCACAATGCACTCATTTTAGCTAGATTTCTGTTAAGGGATTCAGTAATCCAGATCTTCATTCAGGAGATGGAATTGATGCAAAGAGAGTAGCATCATCTGCATATGCAACAAGCTTGTTTTCTAGACTAAACCACATGTCATGTGTATATAAGATGAAAAATAATGGGCCAAGAACACTACCCTGTAGAACACCAGATATCACATTCGCATACTCACTATGGTGACCATCAACAACTCATTGAGATTTATTACTTAAAAATTCAATAATAATGTTTAGAAACGATCCACCCACTCCCAATTGTTTGAAAACAAGTTTGAAAACAAGGGCCGCACAATTAACATGGTAGGGTAGTTATACCTCACCTAAAGTCTTATAGTTAATCTTCCAGCTTTGCCAAAAGTATATTCCTTAAAATAGAGCAAAAGGATTTGTATTTAGTGTCGGAACAAAAAAAAAAAAAAAAAAAAAAACATTCACAGTAATGGGGGATCTTACTTCAGTTGCTGACAGCAATGGTTTGCAAATAGTAGTAATTTAGTATCAGCTCAACAGTTATTTAGTGTACATAATGATTAGTTGATGTCCCAAATGCTGTCTAATAAACCCTGCATCAGTTACCTACTGTAGATTGCATTTAATATAGATGTTAAGTTAGACAGCTGCACCCAACCCGGGAGAGCCAAGCCAAGGGCAATGGGGCTTTACATTGCTTTGCATGTAATTACCTGGATGGTGTACATATTACATGGGATTTAAATGATGCCGAATGAATGATCAGGCTGTGTAGGTCATATATTCTTATTCCATAACCTACCCATATCGCATACCTTATTGTGCATGATTGTGATCAGGGTGAAAAAAATATAAACCCTCGGCCTTGATTGTGATAGGTAAGGTCAAGGAGATTGTTGGCTTCTGATCCACTACAGACACATGGAGACCCTTGAACAAAAGCTTCCTTAGATGGATTTGTAGTTCCAGAGTGGAAACTTTGTTGTACACAACTCGAGCTGATAGTTCTCTGCAGTGGCTACTGGTCAAGCTCATGGGTAGGCCAACAGTATCATCAAGGCAGTCAGACGTGCACTTGACGTGGCTGAAGACACATCGGCTATGATAAAATGGATGCTAGCTGGTCTATGAATTCAGCCACTTAGTTGAACGATATGAGTTGCCATATGGGACCAAAAGATGGTATTGAATACACCAGCCACCATGAGAAGGTAAAACGAGCATAAAGAGTGTTCCTTGAGAAAGTAGAAAAGCTCTCGCTAGCCATGCAAGATATGGTCAATATTTCTAAAAGGAGAGAAGGAACTTGCTTTTGCTTGAAGCAAAGGATATTGGTCACGAACACCTTGAGAAAGGCAAGGTCCATTTCCAGGAGTTTATGAAGGGACTGGAAGGAAATTAATAATCCACCTTCTATGAACCCATACAGAAGGTTGACTTTTTCTGACATGTATACATGTATCAGCGTTTGTTGACTCTTCAAAGCTAACCAAGATGAAGGCAAGCAGTAAATTATCATCCAGAGCAGAGAATATGACTTGAAGGAATTCTTCTGTTATGAGAACCAATCATATCTTGCAGCCATCAGTGATGGTGGAAAGTTTCACACCTCTCAGAAGTCCCACCTCACTACCATTCTTGAGTCAAATTACAACTCCTGAGGCAGAACCAGGCGCTGACAACATTGTCATTGATGGGGCAGCATTGGTGACTAGTCTGCCCGCGCAGAGTTAAGACATTGGAAGAATACACAATGTTTGATGCCATTCCTACAATACAAGCATACTTTAAAAAGTACACGAGGACAGACATTGTGTTTGCAGTCAACCATACATATAGTTTAAAAGTTAAAACTAAATCAAAGCGAGGATATGGGGTAAGACGCAAGGTGACAAGGTAGGACAAAATTCCCTTAAAGAGGTAAAAATTGCTGAGGGATAATTGCAAAATAGGCAAGCTGTCCAAATTTCTAGCTGATAAGATTGCATGTGTGGCCACCCCAAATGTCATTGTCATCAAGAAAGAAACTATCAGCAACCTCACTATCAATCTGTCTGGGGTGGCACCATGTAGTCACGAAGAAGCTGACATGCAGATCTGTGTGTATGCCAGATATTCAACAGAAATCGGCAGCAAAACCATTGTCATCAAAGCAAGCAACACTGATGTCATTATTGCAGTGTTCTGTGGGCTCTTCAGGAGCTAGGTCTGCAGCAGATGTGGGGTTCTTGTGGCCAAGGAAAGAACCTGAGGGGGATTCCTGTGCATGACTTGTATTGCACTCATCCAGAAAAGAACAAAAGAATGCTCTTCTTCCATGCATTCACTGGCTTTGGTATCATTTCAGTATTTCGCGGAAAAGGGAAGAAGTTTGCATGGCAAACTTGTGATGTTTGTGATGAGGATTTTGGTGTCTTGAGAAAACTTGGCCCTTATCCAACGGTAGTGGATTGGGATGATGAAGCCTTGGAGAAGTTCATAGTCATGATGTACAACAGATTAAGCACAGCTGATGGTGTTGATGATGCAAGGTTGAATATATTTGCTTAGAAGCAGAAGCCATACAAAGCCATTCTTCCAACCTCAGCTTCACATCCTGCCTACCAAGCAGGCTGCATCTGGAGTTAGTAAACCCACTCTCTGCAACGAGTTGCCAGCAACTGACCGATTGTAGATGCAAGTCTACAGAGGCAAGGTTTAGAAGCATTACAGTATACTCATCCAAGCAGAAAGACAATATGAGGCAAAAAAGTATAAGCCTACTTCCTACACGTACATCCAATAAGCTGACTGATGGTGCCCCTATATGGGCACTTTGTACACTAATTATGATTCTGGAACTGACAATATGGTCCAAGAAAGCTGGTAAATAAATACATAGTAACAAATTCGGATTCTACATAGTGAAAAAGATAATTCAAATAGGATGTCTTTGCATGTGAAATCCAATATTTTCAATGGGAAATCCGATATTTCTGTATATTCAATGGCGTCTATCTTGAAAAACGGTAAAGCAAACTCCAGGATGTTTCAATGCAGATGGAGCTGATACGACTCGATAGAACAATTTTGGTGCTTGTTTCCGGAAATGAAAAATTGCCATTGTTATCAGTTCCCCTAATAGTGCCTTAACTTGATCAATGGAATGGAACTAACCTTGCAGGAAAACTAACCTCATGTATTACACTGAAGAGATCCCAATCGTGAGTAGTGATGTGGTAAGCGAGTTCTTTGGTGCTATACATCTCCAATTGATTTATCGTTCCTTCAGGTGGTCCTTCCTGTTCGGGTAGGGGAGTCTGAAAACCAAATTATGATTAGACATTTCCTGTGATTTTGAAATAAGGAACAGTACTTGAAAATCCGTAGGATATGAGAAGGAATAAGTAAGGGTATAATTTTTCACTCCTAATCACAGAGGATTCTGTCAATCTCATGATATTAAAAATTTCAAGTTATGGATTAAATTTCCAACTGGTATACTGCAAAACAAGATTAAAAACAAAATATTCTTAACAAAACAAGTTACTAAAGGAGCATATTGCTCTAACATTTCCTACAGAAATATTTATATTTCTATTCCAACTTTTACACACTTACTAGGGCATCAAGGTGGTCCTTATGCGAGACAAAGAGTCGACCATTCAGTGTGAGACCTGTGGGTGCACAGACTTCCTTCTCACCTAGTTGCACCACTTCCCCTAAAATAATAAGTTAATCATGAATATACAGTATATATGGGTTCTATAAACCTAAAAAAACTCTACTAACAAATCCAAAATAAAAATGAAGACAATATGGACCAAATCTAAAGATAGGAGTAGTAGAGCTGTGTACATTGTCAAGTTGAATGGTGTGGAATTGGTTAATTGACTGTGTATGTGTTATAAGACTTAGTTTTAATAGTGGAGGGGAATGAAATCTGATATATACAATGCAAAATTATTGACAGTTTTATACGTTGAATGTAGCGTCAATAATGTGTTGTCAGAATACAATGTGGAATCTTTAATGACAGTAACAAGCTCCTGCAAATTTGGGGCGTCTTCATGAATGTGAAGAATTTTTCTTCACTTCTTATCTCTCGTATTTTGGTCTCGCTCCCAATATTGTAGTTACCTCTGAAGTTTTGGCTCCCACACACTACGTTTTCTGTATCGAAACATGGGTAGACTGCGCTGAATTTAACTAGTTGTCAATGCGCCATGTTCGTGACGTCATTGCGTAGAAATGCCTAAATACGTTCTTTTCTTAAACTACGTCTATCGAGATAAATTACTACACTGGTTTTGAATGTAATCCTAATACTGCTGACTTATATGCAGCTTTTATCTCTTCAGCACTAATTCGGATTGTTTAATTTTTAAGATGTATACCCATAGCACTAGTCCTTTGCTACTAATTTAAATTACTAATTTTTAGGAGGCCAGAATAGGTAGGCTTACTATGCATGTATATTTCCTTAGAGCTCCAAGATTTCTCATGGTATTTTGCACAAAATCCTGCCTCATACTCACTCCTTACAACAATACATTGCCCCGCCCGAAAGTCCCGATATGGCACTTCCACTGCGTAATCCTGCACACAACGACCCTCACCAGTTTTGGAAGCTGAAACCAGATGACAGCATTTGACCCGCACCGCCGTCTTGACCTGACGGGCAACCTGCTTTACTCTGGCTCACCCACAAAACCCTCATTAAAGAGAGGACTCTGAGAGGAGTTCTGGTGTCTTGGCGGGAGGTCCACGAGCCTGGGAACTGTTCCAGCGATACTGTATCTACCAAGAAGCGAGGATCTCAGGGGTGGGCCAGAGGACAAAAGGTGCAAGCCAACAAGCTGTATCAGCCATTTGAGGACAAGGGCTAATTTTCAAGTACTGTAAGGAGTGCAGGTAAACCCCGTGGCCACTTAAAGTTTTCCCCAATTTATAGCTTAGATTCACATTTTCGTTAATTAGGCTTAACTGGCTTTTACGCATTTCGGGCTGAGTGCGTGGGATTGGGTGTAAATTTTGTTCTTAGAGACTAGTCCAGTCTCGGGTCACAAGACCACGTGTCCGACCCCAGTTCAATCATGTACCATTGCAGAAGACGACGAGTCTAAGCAACCATATTTTTATTAATATTTTTGGATTCTTTGGTTGGTTCAATTATTTGCTTTTCTTTTTACCAGTGTTAGGATGTCTGATTCTCCAATGTAAATTTCGTATAATAAAGTAACTATATTAGATTAATTACACCTTTTCGTACTTATACTCCCTTTATCGATTGATTGTCTATTATGAATATTTAATCTCGGGACATCATACCCGATATATCGAAAGGATTAAGTCTAAATAACCTGAAGGTAATAGTGTGTTAGCGAGCAACTTAGTATTCATTCTCGGTGCTTCGAAGGCAGATCCTAATCTTTAACTTTTACTTCAATTTCAATACATCCCTGCTCCCTCCACTGCCATTGTCTCAAAATTTCATAACAAAATTCCTGTCCAGCATCTCACTGGGGTCCCTGGAACGAAGCCGAAACAAAGCCTAAGAGTGGGATAGCTTTAGACCTGACAAAGCTAAAGTAGGCCATCCAATTACTGTTATTTCACGTGTAGAGTTTTCAAGCCTCTGGACAGAGTACACTTTTCCATTTAGAATAACAGGGTGTTTTTTCTCTGAGTGATAGTGCTCATTTTTCTCCCCTGCTGATCTTTGCTTATATGGTGTAGGGAGACTTTCCCGGAACAAGTTCTCACTCAATTAAAAAAAAATATTTGTCCACAATGAATTAACTCAAAACCTTTTCGTTATGTTACTCTTATAAGCCTGGCAAATAATATATTGTGGAAATTGCATGAAAAATTAAAATTTTGCCAATAAGGTATTAAGTTGTAATCGAACAGTGTTCGACAGAAAGTAGTCTGATGGATAAATAATTATGTACAAAACTCTCCTTTAACTTGCGCCATTCCCTTTGAGAGAACCGTTATGGTCTGCTGGTAGCAGTAGCAAATAGCAATATCCTGTTCAAGACTCCCCAAAAAATCAATATCCTTGTTAAATCTGTTAAGAGGTGCTTCATTAACTGCATGATTACATATAGAATTTCTGAAGAAAAACTGCCAACCATGAGAATTGTTGAACATGTTGAATTAAGGACTGGAAAATTGTCAATGGCTTGAACTTTATCCCGAACATCCTTCAATCCATACTTGGAAACAATAACCAGAATATACAATTTTTAATAACTATTTCCTTTGTATTTCAAATTAATTTGGGTTCACGTAAACGTTCAGCCACGGGGTCTGAAAAATTATTAATTCATCCATATTAGCAACCAAGATGCTAGGTACCATATAAAAACTACATTAATAATTCTCGTGAATGTAATAGGCCTAACGTGAACTAAAATAATGGCATACGCAGTAATTCAAAATGTCATTTACAAGTGCTAAATGCTGTAATTTTGTAGACTGCTTCAAGTGGGATTTTATGAAAACCAAGGATTAACTCACGTATATAAAGTATATGAGCTCTCCCAGTGACCTTACCAGTATGAGGCACTGTGAATCTATCAGGAAAAGTTTCCTTATTAAGGCTGCAAAAATCTACACAAACTCGTAAAGTTTTATCTTTGGAACTCATAGTAAGAGGATGGGGCGGTAGTGTTCGTGATTACGTTTTTCTTTAATAACTTATCTACCTCAATGACTATTCCATCCTGGAAATTAACAGATAGGCTTACTCGATACGAATTGAAATCAATTATTTTAACGGGGTCGTTTAATCTTATTTATTATTCAATCACAGATGTTTTCTCAATGAATAAATTCTCATCCAGTATAAAAAGAATATCTTGAAAAGATGCTTGAAGCAAGGAAGCCCTTATTAGCATTTACAGTTTATCAGAAACATCCTTAGACAGCTTTTCACCAATATGTTTAATCATAGTTACGTCAGTGACATCTTTTAGATGCATTATTTCTTCAACTTGTAAAATTCTGTGAATAAAATTAACTGAACAACAAATATTAAATTATTATTCAAAGAACTAAAAACTTCTAATCTAGCATCCAAATCATTAGATATTGTATATAATGCTTCAGTTGCAGGTATACCATGAATTCTAAGTTTTCTTACCTAGTTGGACACATTTCATATATATATATATATATATATATATATATATATATATATATATATATATATATATATATATATATATATATATATATATACATATATATATATATATATATATATATATATATATATATATATATATATGTGTGTGTGTGTGTGTATATATATATATATATATATATATATATATATATATATATATATATATATATATATATATATTAATCAGTTTAAAAATTGGGAAGAAGTTCAATGCCATTACGGACCAAAATGTGATTACTGTACAGTATTTACATTATATTTACCTAAATTATGTCTGACGTTGACCAGGCACTAGTTGGTTGTTCCCTAAACATTAATTCTCCGTTTGCCAAAATATCGTTATTACTATGTTATGTTCCCAAAGGGAATTCATACATTTAATAATCCACCTTTTATCGGTACTCCACTTTTACTGGAATTAAGGTTATGGTATTCAATGCCATATAATTATATCGTAAAAGTAGCCAACCACTGGGCACACATTTATTTCATAAACTACAACGAAATTATCATGGATATTGAATTTACCTGTTTTATGTTGAACATCGACAGAACCTAGTATTCAAAGA
Organism: Palaemon carinicauda; assembly: GCF_036898095.1. Classification (NCBI taxonomy): domain Eukaryota; kingdom Metazoa; phylum Arthropoda; class Malacostraca; order Decapoda; family Palaemonidae; genus Palaemon; species Palaemon carinicauda. The sequence continues at coordinate 121,762,251 of NC_090738.1, read as the reverse complement.
GCTGTTACCGAAGTCAACCAATTTTACACTTTAATTCTTTACTGGGAATTGTCTAAAAATAACTGTTTGTGGCGCATCCAAGATAGATATTATGAGTAGACCTACTTCTTGAGTCTAAAAAATAGTGAAAGGCTTGTTCTGAAATTCTACGGCTCTAATAACTGGTCGATTCCTAATATTCTGAAGAATAAAAGAAACTGAAGATGATTTGGAATCTATACGAAACGCGAAATATTCTCATCATTTACTTCAACACAATCATCAGCCAAACAAAACAGACAAAAACAGAGATTATTTATTGCCTTGGTTCTTCCACTGAACTAAATTCCTTAGTTAGAGAGATTTCCAAATTTCTTTATAGGTTGTCATTTTTAAATTTCTGTGGAACGTATTTCTTACTACTGCTATTATTGGCATTTTGTTACCCACATTTTTACTTGAATTTTGCGTATTAGAATGATTGAACTATTAGTCTGCCTAGCCTTGCAATTATAATAAAAGTGACAGGTGTTATCGTGAATACAACAACAACGAATTTTCCAATCTGGTCGTATGTAACCTGGTTTACCGCAGTTATGACATTTGATACCATTTACGAATCCTGCCATTCCAGATATAGTCGACAAGCCGAGAAGATAACGTTGATGAGAGGCAATCCTAACAACCCACAGATGCAGAAGCAGACTGATGCTACGGCTCACCATTATTATTATTGTTATTATTATTATTATCATTATTATTATTATTTGCTAAGTTACAACCCTAGTTGGAAAGCAAGATGCTATACGCCCAAGGGCTCCAATATGGAAAAATAGCCCAGTGAGGAAAGGAAATAAGGAAATAAACGATATAAGAGGTAATTAACAATTAAAATAAAATATTTAAAAACAATAACAACATTAAAAGAGATATCTCATAAATAAACTATAAAAAGACTTATGTCAAGACTGTTCAACATAAAAGCATTTGCTGCAAGTTTGAACTTTTGAAGTTCTACTGATTCAACTTCACGATTAGGAAGATCATTCCACAACTTGGTCACAGTTGGAATAAAACTTCAAGAATACTGTGTACTATTGAACCTCATGATGGAGAAGGCCTGATTATTAGAATTAAATGCATGCCTAGTATTACGAACAGGATGGAACTGTCCAGGAAGATTGAATGTAAATGATGGCCAGAATTATAAAAAAAAAAAATCTTATGCAATATGCATAATGAACTAATTGAACGACGGTGCCAGAGAATAATATTTAGATCAAGAAAAAGAAATTTAATAGACCGAAAGTTCATGTTCAACAAATTAAGATGAGAATCAGCAGCTGAATACCAGACAGGAGGACAATATTAAAAACAAGGTAGAATGAAAGAATTAAAACACCACCATAACATTTGTATTCTTCGGTTAGATTTACGTTTCTAAGTTGTTTTTCATTTCCTCCTGATAAATTTCCATCTACGACGCTTCAAACATTGTGGAATGCAGTTTCATCATATCTACACTTATTTTCTTTAGAATATTTTTACTGAACATTCTTTGATCGATTCAAGAATAAATTCTGCTCTTGCATTCAAATATGTTGAGTAACAATCCAGTACATATAACCGAATAAGAATGATTTAGCTAAACCATAAGAATGACTTTGAGGTATGATTCCCAGTGAAAGGAATTTAATGCTAATTATTTTGAGACACTCATCTTTATAAAAGTAGTTCCAAACCACGATTTATATTATGGAAAAGTTCTATTCTAAGATCTATATATTTTGGAACATTTTCACATACTAATAAACTTCCAAACACAAAACAATAATGGGGTGGATGTGTTTTTTAGTATGAACTTTCTACTTACAAATATACATTGAAATTTTAAACTTTAGAAGTAGTTTGATATCATCAACTCCTTTTTTTTAGTTTCTAAAGTTCCGAACTGTAGGTTACTTGAGCTTCTCAATCTATATATAGTCTGTTCAGTTTAACTAAATTTGTCTGGTAATTTTGAAATGAGCTAAAACTCTGTGACTTACCAGACGATTTAAGCTCCACTAGGAGAAGGTTCTCCTGCCTTAGACCCAGCTTGTCCGCCGCTGATCGTTTGATGACGTCACCGGTTGTTTGCAGAGAAAACCTAAGCGTGCAGTATGTATGATCCGCACAATAGACCCGGAATATAACTGGAATAGTAAATAAGAGGCTCATAAACAAAAGGAGTTTCCAACATATGAATGAGAAAAACTCATAATTTTGTACCCACTGACAAAATGTACATATTGTGACAAGTCAAGAATAAATACAGGAAGAATTACATTGATCTACAACTACACGTGGCACAAGCACATAGTAGCACCAATCTCTAAATCAACAAGGTTGTAATCATATTCCAGTGTAGCAATAAAGCATTCAATTCCCTTCTATGAGGACACAATGTCAGACCTTTAAAAGCACGACAAAATTACATACGAAAATATATGTGAATTATGCTACTACACATTTACAATGTGATTAAAAGGAAAATAAAAAACGTAAATCTGTATACAGCATCCACGCATGCGGTCCTTGTACATGTGGTGTGCATACCTGTAATCGATTTACCTGGTTACTATGCTTTTTTATATCATTTGTTCAGCGATTTCATGTATATCTATCATGTGCCCTGGTATATTCTTAGTAGAGTTATGAAAGTTCGTATTTACT